>NC_046308.1:16859233-17162263 GCF_004115265.2 Rhinolophus ferrumequinum | reverse complement strand
TGTTCCTCATTTTTGTAAACATTCCAATGGCTGTGTAATATTCTCTCCTATAGATAAGTCATAATTCATTTTTCATTTTCCCTTGGGTAGACATTTAGGTCTCTGTCCATTTGGGGGCTCACATGCAATGTTGCAGGGAGCATTGTTCTCCGTGTAGTTTTCTTTTGATATCTAAGAGGTTCCCTCCGGAGCTGGAATCCAGGGCCACTCATGCCCGTTTGTACAGAGCTTGGTAGACAGCGCCACCAAGTTTCAAAGACACCCTGCCCTCCTGTTAGAGCCCCACCAGGAATGCCTGAGGGGCCCTTCTCACCTTAACAACAATAAAAAGTATTTATTTCTTTAATTAGGTGAAAATGTTAATTGCTTTCATTTCTTTTTCTCTGATTCCCATAGAAGCCGAGTTTTCCCCATATGTTTGTTAACCAGATACCTTTCCACTTTTGTAAAGAGTCTGCTTACGGGAGGACTAACGTTCAAGTTAAAATAGAATTTAAAGAATATTCAGAAGGGAGAAGGAGACATAGAAACTAGAAACCAGGCAGTAGACCGTGAGATTGTCCCTCAAAGGCTGATCTCACTCCCTTCCTCAGACCTGAAATGTACTGTTGCCCCGCAGTGGGTGCTGAGTCTAGGGTGGGACAGAGTCCAGGAAGACAAAAATGTGGGCAGGGGACCCCACACAGAAATGGCCCTAAAGTGGGGACCAAGAGGCTGGCTCATCAAGGGATACGCCCCACCCGGCATCCAGAATCCAGCCCCTCCCCGTCCCAGGTACAGACACAGGCAATTATGCTCCAGCGTTCTGGGCTGTGATGGGCTTGCCCAGGGGGCTGAGGGAGTACAGGTCAGTCCCTGGTCCAGCCTAGGGAGTTAGGGTTAGGAGGAGACAGCCATCTGGAGAAGTACCTTCTCTTCCTCCTCCCCCACCAGAAAAAAACGCCCACTTTACTGTCCGTCAAACACACCCAGCACACACCCCTTGTAAAGCCTTTGCATGTGCCATTCCCTCTGCTTGGAATACTTCTCCCGATCTGCACAGGACCACCTTCTCACTGTGGACGTCTTAGCCCAGACGTCATCACCTCAAAGAGGCCATCCCTGACTGTTCCTCAGACTTTCCCTGCCGAGACCTCATTTTCTTCCCTTCATGGCACTGAGCTGTGTCAGAAATGTCTGGGAATCCTATGCCCGCATCCTAAGCCATGATTCTCCATCCTCGCTGCCCAAAAGTTCCCTAGGGAGCTTTCAAAAATCCTGATGCCTGGACTCCACCCCAGACTAATTAAATCAGGACCTCCGAGAGGTGGGCGGGGGCTTGGGTTTGTTTTAAAAGCTCCCCAGGGGATTCTAATGTGCAGCCGGGGCTGGAACCAGGGCTGTAGGAGGTCGCTCATTTATTGCACATTTATGGCCTGGCCCCTCTGCCCCCCAGTGTGAGCTTCACAAACAGTGGAAACCATGCATCATGCCCACGGTTCTCTCCTCCAAAGTTAGCACCTTGCCTGGTTTATTCAACTTGCTTCGATTTTGCAAATGATATTTCAACAGAGGCCCCGACTTGTACAGCTCAGCCACCATCGAGGAATGTCCCCCTTTTCCAGATTAGGAACCTGAGGGTTGCACATTGGAAGCAATGTGACCATAATTCCCAGCTTGGATTGGAGGCGCCTATTAAATAAACCTCGGAGTAGGGAGGGGACCATCTATTTGTCAATTTGAAGACTGACCATTCAGATTTGGAAAAACAATGGAGTAATGAGCCGGCTTTGCATACCTCTCTTTGGAGAATAAATAAATAAATAAAAGGGCTGCAGGGTCTTTAAGGCAGAGAATGTGGAAAAGGAATACAGGGAACTTATTCTGTGCGCGCTCCTGGGCTTGTCTGTATTCCTGTGGCAGCCCAGCCTGCATAAACATTCGGCACACAGCACTTGCAGACACTTTTTAATAGAATCGCTTAAAACAATTAATTACCAGAGTTTTCATTCAAGCTGCAGTGCAAAAGATACGCAGGCAATAAAAGGCATTTATCCGCGGGTTTCTCGAGGCCTGTTTGTTATTAAGATGTAAATTAAATCATCACAGATGTTCCATTTTTTAATCTAGGCCTGGGAAGATCAGGGCCAAGCGTGGCCTAAACGGGTTTATTTCATTACCCGCACATTCATTAGAAACCCACTGCCTTATTGGGTATCATTTTTCTTGGGTGCCTTTCCCCCCTCTTCTTAAACAAATTATCAAAATAATTTGTTCATTTCCCTCTCTATTTGTTCTTAACGCTCACCACCCCGGGTGGGGTCCAAGGGCTCCTGGGCGTTTGGAGTCCTCTGCCCTCTTGGAGATGGGAGAGATTCAGCATCTACTCCAGGCACGGAGCTGGGGAGAATTATCTAGAAATTTCTGGAAAACCATTCCTTTCCCCAATAGTGTTACATTGAAATCTTTGGCTCCAGCGCGTAAAGAGTATAATTTCTGAGTTAGAAGGAACGGTCACATGATTAATCACCTCCTCCTCCCACAGAGTCCCCACTCTCGACCCGGGTCTCTACCTGAAGTTACCCAGCAGCCTTTGCCTGCTTACTTCCCCCTTCCCGCAGGGGCTGTGAGCTCCACGAGAGTCAGGGCTGCATCTGTCTTGTTCACCACTGGATGCTCACAGCCTAGCACAGTGCCTGGCACATAGTAGGTGCTTCATGAATAAACAAATGCATTTTAACCGTTGCTATTAAAGTGTCTGGTATGGTGCCTGGCATGCACAATCTCATTTAACTCTCCAACAACCCAGAAAAGGGACACTGTTATCATCCCCATTTAACCGTGAAGTCACCATGCTGCCACAGAGCACAGAAATTTGCCCATGGCCGTGACTGGGGAGTGGAGGAGTTAGGATTTGAACTTAGGTCTGGCGGGCTCCAAATCTCTATGATTTAATTCCTCACTGTTCTATAGGTGGACATTGGGTGTTGAGTCCAAAACGCAGTAGTGTGTTTAAGCTACATATTTATTCAGTGCCAAACACCATGCTAGGCACAGGGACATGCTCAGCGCAGCCCAGGAAGGCCCTCAGAAGAGCGCAGGCGTCACCAGTAAGGTCATTTTGTCACCATCCAATGTCCTTGCTTTGTAGATGTGGAAGCTGAAATGCAGCCATAGAATACCTATGCAGGCTGAGACTCCCGGCCAGCCACCTAGTTTGCAGGGTCCAAAGCAAATGGACAATGTGGGGACCCTTGTTCAAAAATCATATTAATTTCAAGAGCAGTAAGCCAAACCTGGGGCCCACAGGACCCCGACTGATGGCAGAGGTGGCAGACCTGTGAAACCGGCCTTGCTGTGACTTCCACCTCCGGTCAACAGTTCTTTCCATCATGTACTCAAAAGCAGGACAATCCTGGACCATCTAACTTCTAGGCTTTCCCCCAACCCACCTGTCTTCCTGCCTTTTTCTCCATCTTCACCCAAGTTTCCAGTTGAACAAGCCCATTCCGAGCTGTGCATAACCTTCGTAAAAAGGCGAGGATGAGCCCATCTGATCACATGCTGTCCTGCTTTTAGATTCTTTCCTTGCATTTCTCCAACAGCCAAATGAGTAGACGTCCTTATTCCTATTATGTAGGGCAGGAAACAGAGACGAGGGGTGAGTTGCTCAAGGTCACGTAGCTAATGGCTTCCAATCCTTCTCTCTGTGTCACCGGTGGCCGTGGGACTTGATTCTTTATAAAAATCATCTTTTGCAGAAGCCTAAGCCGCCAACGACGTAGAAGGCGGAGTGATTTGTCTGAGGTGGGAATCGTGTCCGCACCCAGTAGCGTCAGGTCGAGGAGGAATGTTCTTTCTCAGGGGTAGGTTCTTTGCCGAGGTCAAACAGTGACACGGACGTGTAACTGCCACATGGACGTGTGCACAAGGACTGCACACGGACGTGAATCCGCCAGCACCCCTGACCATCTCTGCTCAGAAGTCAGGTTTGCTGGACCTCTAACTCCCAATGCCACCCCATTGGGGTGGGGGCTACAGCAAAGCGCCAGGTTCATGCAGACCTTGACCTTACCCAGGGAACTTGGAGCATCCCAGACCGTCAGGGCAGGAGGGATGTAGAGCGATGGGGACTCAGAGAGGGGAAGGGACCCCACCGAGCTGAGAAGAGAAGACCATTCCTCAGAGGCACCGGCCCAGATACCCCCCTCCCGTTCAACGGCGCACTGTGTACAGGCGCAGCGGCGGCCCTGCTGTGAAATGATCATTTTCTGCTTCCTGCCTGTGCATGGTCTCATGTTTTCATCAAGTTCTGAAGAAAAAGAATGGGAAAATATCGTGGCTTTTATCCCCCCCTGCGCGCTGCAGAAATTGCCTTTTTATGAAAGTCCTTGTGGTTTTGTGAGTATTTCACGGATTCTCAGGGCTGGGAGACCCCTTCAACATCTAGCCTCACTGTTCCCAAACCTTCTGGCCTTTGGGAAGTCGAGAAAAACTGGGTTGGAGTTCTGAGAGTGAGCAGCACACGTGGGAGAAATTAGACGGGGAGATGACTTTTAGAGAAGATAGTTGAAACCACACGTATGACTCTAGCTCCCAGGAGGCTGTTAAAATGACACAGTGCCATTCCCCTGGGTACTCAGAGAAAACTTGGTGCCATGTGAAAAGCCACAGGCTTTGTGGGCACACAGACCAGGTTTCCAATCCTATCTGCACAAGCTGAGTGACCTTGGGAAACTGCCAGGACCTCTCTGAGCTTGTTTCCTCATCCGTGAAATGTTATGGTGATCCCCACCACGTAGGGTGTTATGAGGATTAAATGAGGGGCAGCTTATAAAGACCCCAGTGTGGTGCCTGGCACACAGCATGCTCTCAGTACAGGACAATTTGCCATCAACCCACCCCATTTCCTTTAAGTCATATTAGGACGAAAAATAAGTCTCATGAGATTCAAATCTCTTTCTTACCTGCCCTCCCACCTCCCCCAATTGGGTAAATGCTGAGTGTATAAATAGTTTGGAAAAAAGACTTGGACACATTCCTGCGTAATTGCACTGTAGAGTTATTAAGGTAAAACACCTGCCATAAGACACTTAGCAGGCTTCTGCTCGCATGCCCCTGGGCTGCGGGGGGCGGGGGGGCGGGGGGGTGCTCATTTGTGGCTGGCACCAGGAGAAGCAGGCCCTGGGTGTGTGGTCTGCCCAGCCAAAGGCCTTTATCAGTATGCAGAGTTAATTGAAGGATTAATGTTTTCTCATTGAATTTTTTTCTTTTCTTTTTTTTTTTCAAAATTGAGTTCTTCGTCATGAACGAGTAGTCTCTTAGATGATTTCTTTGCATTGCTCCAACAGCCCAATGAACCTTAAAGAACAAAGTAGACCCACAGACACACATATACACATACATATAGGTCCACACATATAATATATCTTATTACATATTTGTGATCAAAATGTATTTTAAATCCTACGTAAGATTTTGGTACAAACTGGTATCTTTCTCACTGTTCTTAACTATTTTAGCTTCAGTTTCCCCTGCAAATCACCAAGTAGGAATGCGGAGCAGCTAGGAACAAAGCAGCAAGAAAAAGCAAATTAGCAAAGAGGGGTACAAAACAGGATTAGATCACAGACGCACACTTTTTTTGCAGAATTGTTTTTATTGAAGTGATGTAATATACAACATTCCTATGAGTTTTGCTCTTTTGAGGGCACTGCTCATGAATTCAGGTTTTTGGTCTGTAAAGTCCTATTTGATAAATTTCTTTCAGAGTTCAGAATATTTCGTCGACATTAAGGACATGCTCTTAGAAGAGTTTTGCAGCTTCTTTTTAAATTCATTTTATTTATTTATGTATGTATTTACTTGTGCAGGTCTCTTGAAATTTTGTTTCATGCAAGATTTTACTACCAATGCTGGAAAATTCTTCTCTATTAAAAATGTTTTTCTTTTGAATTCCCATAGTGTTAGTCCTATGGTATGATTCTTTTTACTTTTTACAAGACGTTTCAGAAATCTTCCCCCCCCCCAAAGTAATGGGGTACGAATATTATCTTGAAAAGCAGAAGACAAGGCATCATATTTCTCTTCATTTTTTTAATGTTAAGTTTAGTTGGTGTTTTACTGCAATTATTATGTACCCTGCCTCATACAACACACTAAGAGATTTATGTAATAGGGACTCTATGCCAGAGTCCCTTTCTTTGAGATCATCCAAATGGAGACGTAATCTACTTCTAAATAATTTGAAATCCGTATGTGGCAAATATAAACAACGTTAGATCTCCGAGAAGCTGGAGGATTCCTTTACTTTGAAGGTGAGGTGTCCTTTCACTCTAGTTGGGGCCATGGAATGGAGGCACGGATGGATTGATGAGGGTCCTGGGCCATCCACGGAGGGCGTAGACCCAGGCCACTTGCATACACTTATGATCTCGTAGAAAGGTGATAACAGGAGTCTCTTTGCAACTGGCCCTCCACTTTGTCTTCCCTGGGGCCCCTGGAGAGCTCAAGGGATTCGCAGCCACATTTCAAGTTGTCCTACTTCCATGCTGAAGGGCAGAGAGGACAAATTCACTGGGTCCTGGGCACCTCCTCTTGCAGAGTGGGTTTCAGGGGTTCCCCTGGATCTGTCTGACAAGTGTCAGCCTTCATGGTCCTGAAAATCCTGGAATGCCTCTGAGACCCCTGGGCAGGGCTCTGGAAGCACCTCCCTTCTCGCCCATTTTTCATTCTGTTTACCTTTCTCTCCCCTTTCACTTTCTCAGGTTTCTCTTTCCTTTCCCTTTTTCTCTCTCCCAGATCGCCTCTCTATTTTATTTCCTCTCTCCCCTTTCTCATTCTTTTTCTTTCCTTGTCCCTTATCTCTCCATTGTTTTTCTTTTTCCTCTTTTTTCTCTGGCAATGCTGCCCATTTCCCTTACATGTTTCCTTCATTTCTCCGTCCTTGTCTCTCCTTCCTTTCCCCTAATTTCTTCACTCTTTCTTCCTTCTCTTTTCTCCTCTCTTCTCTTACTTCTCCCTTTCTATCATCTTCTCAATTTCCATTTTACTCTCTCACCCCTCGTCATCCATTCTTGTCTCCTTTCTCTTTCATTCTATGCTCTTCTTTGCCTGCTTATCTCTTCCCACATCCTCTCTCTCTCTCTCTCTCTCTCTCTCTCTCTCTCTCTCTCTCTCACACACACACACACACACACACTCACTCACACACACTTCTTTAAGAACATGGCAAGGTGACAGAGGACTCAGGACCCAAACATTTTGTGACTTTGGTATGTACCGAAGGCACAGTATTGTTACCCATCTGACAGACCCAATGGGGGGGGGGGGGGAAGCCCAAAAAACAAAAACAAAAAAAACTCTGCCGAATCTCACAAGCACTGCGATGCTGAGGTCCCTATGTTTGACACGGGCCTGAGGCACCGTAAAGCTCTTCTATTGATTCGCTTGAAGGGGAATTACTTCTTCTCCCTGACCTGTCAGCGTTTCAACCGTTGAGAAAATGACAGGAGACTGGGAACAAAAACGCCTCTCCAGGCTGTTTGATATCCATGTGAAGCAAAGGGACATGTCTGCTTGGGTTCTGGAGGGCAGGACTACTTGGTGGCTGAAGGTCACACGGTTTGTGATTTCAAAAGATGGCAGGAGCTGAGATGAGCCCAGGGTGGCCCGAATGGAAAAGTGATGGGTACCTGTTGGGAATGTGCTCTGGGCTGTAGACCAGCAACGGGTTGGGTGTAGGAGCTCAGTGTCCCTCTGTCCCTGTGACACGCAGGGCTGGCTCCTATCCCTGTGTAGCATCCTCCTCTTCGCTCCAGGGACTTTCCAGCTGCCCGGAGCTGGTTGGGGTGGGGGCCATTAACAGGCAGGCCTGGGGCTGCCATCTTGGCTTCTTGTCAGGTCTATTCATTCAATCCTTCATGTATTCAACAAGCATTTATTAAGCACCTATTGTGTACAAAGCCCTGGGCAGATAGCAGTGAATAATGACAGGGACCTGGCACTCAAGGACCTTAAATTTAGCTAAGGAGACAATTTCAAGAGAGCAAGAAGAATCGTAGCGAATGGATGTGGGCACACGCTGACCTATGAGCCAGCAAGTCCACTTCAATCAAGGTGTACACCTAACCTTCCCGTGTCCATGTGTTCACCAGATATTTATGGGGGAAGCAGCTGTGATAGCCACCCGCTGCCCATTGGTAATAGAACGGATATGCAAATGGGGGTCCACTCACACGATGGAACCCAATCCGGTGATGGGTAGTCTGCAACCACAGGCAGGAGCGCGGATGAATCTCACAAAGGTAATGCTGACTGAGTGAAGTGAGACACAAAAGAGACCAGACTGGGTGCTTCGATATTACAAAAAATCAAAAAGAGGCAAAACTAATGTGTTGGGTCCCAGGCAAGCTAAGGGTTACCCTTGAGTGGAATGGGGGATAAGGGCCCCCCCACCTGGGGTGCTGACCGCAATCTATACTATGTCTTAATCTGGGTGCTAAGTACATGCGTCTATTGACGTGTGACCATTCTTTGTGTTGGACATTATAGTGCACGTGATGATGTATGCCTGTTGAATGCTTTTGGGTGCTCTGCTCCAGTTTAGATATTGTACTCAAGACAAAGCAGATCATGGAGGACTTTTAGTAGCATGATGCAGCCGGTGCAGCCTGACCCCGCCCCCACTAGGAACAGGTAGAATGCTGGATACAATGTAATAATAAAATAATAGACACAATGATGAAAATGTTCCGAGCATGAAGAAAAATTTCCAGGATCCAAAAACAATGACCGAGATGGAAGTCAGAACCATATGAGAAGCTGACATGAAAGCATCCTGCTGAGGTCAGAGCAGGTGTATACCTGGAGGCTGGGGGCTGGGGTACTAACATCACAGGGGACCAGAGATGCAAGATGTAGAAGGTTCAGGAAAAGTACCCAATTAGTCCCTCTCCCCTTGGGCAACTGCTTCTGGGTCACACAAACTAAAAAAATTCACCACTTGCCCTAGCCCAGTGCAGCAGACAGGACACTGGCAATACAGGGCTTTAGGTACGGGTGGCAAAGGGACATAAAAGAAAAAGGAAGTTTCCCCCAAAGAACGTGGAACCTATCCTTCCCCAGGTATGGATACGGGGTTCAAATGTCCACTCTTTGTGTAGTGTGAGGACCACACTTGAGATGAAAACATAAGAACCAGCCCAGTACAGTGGAAATCCCTTGGATTGTAGGAAGTAGGAAGGCAGAAACTAGTCAGGGTGGATCATACTGTAACTCAATGCACAGGAGAATCTGCCAGAACTATCAGCTGATGAGCAGAGGAAAAAATCACCCCAGGGGAGGGTGAGCAGCAGGAGCAATTCATGAAAAATTAGTAATTGGAAAGCTCAAACATATAGAACAATCTGAAAGATAAAAATAAATAGTGATATGTGAAATGATTAAAATATAAAAAAATACAAGAAAATACAATAAAAAAAGAGGAAGACATTAAGGTAGATTTTAAAAAGAACCAAAGGTTATTTATTTAAAATATTTTATTCTAGGGCGACCGGTTAGCTCAGTTGGTTATAGCGCGATGCTCTTAACAACAAGGTTGCCGGTTCGATCCCCACATGGGCCACTGTGAGCTGCGCCCTCCACAATTAGATTGAAACAACTACTTGACTTGGAGCTGATGGGTCCTGGAAAAACACACTTAAAATAAATAAAAGTTAAAATATAAATATAAATATAAATATAAATATAAATATAAATATAAATATATATATATATATATATATATATATATATATATATATATATATATAATTCTAAATCACACAGAGCTGTCCACCCTCCTCAATAAATACATGAATGAATAAATGCCAGACTCACTGTCTTTACCTAGACACATTATGGTCAAATTATAGAACACCAAAGACAGAAAAATCTTAAAAACTACCAGACAGAAAAGACAAATGACCTTCAAAAGAACCAGTATCAGACTGACAGCAGACTTCCCTTCGGCACCACTAGATACCAGGAGGCCAGAAATAACATTTCCAGAGTGTCCAGGGCACATGATTGTCAGGCTTAAATTTTCTACATTTTTATATAGATAAACTACTATTGAAAAGTAGGGGCTGAATATAGACACTTTCAAACAAAAATGGACAGAGCTTAGTTCTCAGGGACATTCACTGATTTACTAAAGACTGTAAGAAAAATTTGGAATGTAGACGGAAGGAACAGAATGGAAGAAGCATTGGTGAGGAAAGTAATTGGTCAATACATTTAAAAATTTAAACTAGCACAGAGAATAAAATGATATAACAGTAATAATACCCATCTTTTAAGAGGATTTAAAACATGGAACTGAAATATTAATTTTGGAAGAAGGGAAGGGGTTTCAACTTCTAAAGTTGTTTTGTTTCGTTTTGTTTTAATTGCTTGGAAGCGAGATAGGGAAAATAAGTAACCTTAGAATTTAATACAAATTTGCATATTCAAGTGTAAGGGTTATCACTAAAAGAATAAACCAGAACAAATAACTTCTAAATTTGTAGAATTAAATACCAGCGACAGGGGAAAGATTGTAAGGAAAATATCACACAATAGAAAGCGAGTAAGGAGAAGCAAGAACAGGTCAAAATATACCAGAAATTACCATGATTGTACATTTATTTAAATTGCGGGTTTAAATAGAGTCTTAGTTTGAATTAAGACAATTTAAAAAAAATCAACCTATATCCTGTTTATAAAATATTCACCTAAGGCAAAAGGAAACCAATCATTGGAAGGAAAGGATATAAAAAGTTAAATCAGATAAACAGTAACCTAAAAGGAAACCTGTTAGTAGCAATATTGATATCAGACAAATTATTAGGAATAAAGATTATCACTACATAAAGTTAGAAGGCAAGAAGTGCCAGCAAGATAACAATTTTGAGTTTATATGTCCCTTACAACAAAATCTCAAAATATATTTTAAGAAATTGATAGAAAGCAATAGACAAATCCACAATCATCATGAGAAATGTTTAGCATGAATCTCAGAAATGGATAGATCAAGGAGAAAATAGTTAGTAAGGACAGAGGAGATTTGAACAGAATTGCAGAACTTAATGTTTATAATTGCTTGCCCTAAAATGATTAGAGAATACAAAATACTCTCAGGCACATATGGAATATTTACCATGTACCAGGCATCAGGGCAAGTCTCGTTTATATTTCAGAGAATCTTTATCTAGTTCTTTGACCATAAAGTTAGGCACCTTCCTCCTCACCATATGTTTAGAATTAGAACACTTCTCAACAGTCAAAGAAGACATTGTAATGGAATGTACCAAATATTTAGTCCTGAATGACAATAGAAACATTCAACAGAAATTATGCAGTTATAGCTGTGTTTAATGGCAGATATATGCACCTAGTATAATGCACTTGTCACAAAAGATGGGAAACTGAGAATTAATGAGCAAAGTACCTGGAGTTGAGAGGTTAGTAAAAACAATCGCAGGGTTAACTCTTCAATGCTTTTCTATTGCACTGAGAGTAGAATTCAAACGCCTGCCTTGGCGCATGAGTTCTGTATGGTCTGGCTTTTGCTCACCTCTGCCACCTCAAACATATCTGCTCACACTGTCCCCCAGCACACACACACGCACGCATGCACGCACACACACACACACACACACACACACACACACACACACATCCAGCCACACCAGCTTCTCACACGCACACCAAACATTCCCCTGCCTCGGGACCTTTGCACGTGCTGCTGCATCTTCTTGGAAATCCCGCTTCACTGTCTCTTAACCACCACATATGCAGCTCTTCAAGTGGCTGACAGTTGTCATTTATCAGGTTTCAGAAAGGGCTTACTGGACCACCCTACGGCAGTTCTTTCTTTCTTTCCAGCATAATACTTATCACCGGTATCTATCTTGTTTGTTCACTTGTTTCTTTTCTTTTCTCTCCATTAGACTGTCAGCTCCATGAGAGAAATCCTTTGAGTCTTGCTCATAGCTGTATTCCCAGTGCCTGGAACAAGAGTTTTTAGTAGGGTGATCAACTGTCCTGGTTTTCTTGGCACTGTCCTGATTTTGGCACTGAAATTCCCGTGTCCCAGGAAACCCCTGAGTCTCAGGCCAAATGGAATGGCTGGACACCCTCCTTCTTAGAGTGTATGTAGTTTGAAATAAAAATGTCCCCATTAAATTTCAATTAGCTGGTCTAAAAAAATAACCACTATCATTTAAATGGAGCTTTCCATTTTATTAAGGCTCTTTACATATATGATCTTGTTTAAATTAGTTCTTGGGATCATCTGCAAAGTTATGTGCAAGTATTCACACACCCCGTTGGATCTACAGACTTCAAAATCAGAAGGACCCTCACCTTTTCCAGGTGCCAGGTTCTGCAGTGGCTTTGCTCCTGGCCAGGAGCTGGAAAAGCTCCAGCTACCTCTCCTCCCTGGCCCAGTTGCTGAACACCGCAGTAAGCTGGCTGTGTGTGTAAGTTTCTCATTTTGTAAAACCTGTGCCCACCAAGAAATCACAACAAGAGAAGAACAAAAGGCCGGGCAAATTGCTTTATTAACTGAGCTAAAAGGTTCAGTAGGTGAGAGTCTTGCTACCTATCAGGTAATTAGCCACCTGGAAGCCTTCTTTGTCCAAGGTCTCAGACAAGAGAAGGCCTCCTTTGTCTCAGGTAAGCAGCCCATTTTCCAATCAGTGGCTAATTGTTCCATCACGGGCTCACACATCTGCTGAGGGCAGACCTGCTGGGTGGGGAGGTCAGTGTAGACCCACAGTCCTCAGGGACCTGATTCCTGGGGTCAGTGGGGACTGAGTGGGCACTGGGTGCACAAAACTGTTTGCAGCCAGGGTAGAGAGAGGGGGATTTAGTCTTTCAAGAGGGTGCCACATCCTCGTTCACAGCCTTCCCTGGCTCCCCGTGTCTTTCTGAAACACCCAGATCAGCACTTTTCCAGCAGGAATGCACTTTCCCAGGGGAGCTTATTAAAATGCCAGTTCTGACGCAGCGGGCCTGGGCGGGCCCACAATTCTGCATTTTCAGAGAGCTCCCAAGTGACACAGGTGCTGCTGGCATGTGGACCACACTTTAAGGAGCAGAGTTCACAGACTTCCCTGGACAGGCTTGGAGAGCGGGTCCAAATGCAGACTGGCCATCCCACTCATCTTTGCTCTGAAGCCTCCTCTTCCTGGCTTCCTGGGCTGCTAGGTGGTCCTTTGGTGCTCCCTTGCCCCCATTGGAGCCCATCACGATGGGGACCACAGGGTGTTTTAAATGCCTGTTTACTTGTTGAGGCTGGGCTCCTCCTGGAGGGCCACGTGGACCCTATACGTCATGACCCTATGGTCCAGCACCAGGCTTGGCAGAGGGCATCCATTACTAGAGTTCATCAAACTGCACTGGATTGTGTACCCTGCTCTGTCACTGCAGCCATGTATCACTTCACCATTTTCAGCCTAACTTTTCTCATCAGCCACATGGGAGCAATAATAGGCAACCCGCATTGCCCACTCACCAGCTGGGAGTTACAAATGAGGTCGTGCTGCTCCTTTCTCTTTCTTTTTTAAATTTTTATTTGAGGTATAACTTACAGAGAGTAAAAGGCACAAATTGCTGGATGCAAATATACGAGGTTGGACAATTAAATTCGTGAACTCAACTTGAAAAAGTGCTACATACCTCATTGCTGAATATCACTGCAGTCACCTTTGAAGCACTCCCCTTGGGAAGCTATGCACCGAGGCCAGTGCCTAGTCCACCCTTCAAAGCAATTTTGGAACTCTTTTTCTGGAATGGCCATCAGAGTTGTTGTCGTATTACCCTTGATGTCCTGAATGTCATCAAAATGTCTTCCTTTCAATATTTCCTTTGTCTCAGGTAAAGAAAGAAGTCATTGGGGGCCAGATCAGGTGAGTAGGGAGGGTGTTACAATACAGTTATTTGTTTACTGGCTAAAACTCCCTCACAGACAGTGCCATGGGAGCTGGTACATTGTCGTGATGCAAGAGCCATGAATTGTTGGTGAAAAGTTCAGGTTGTCTAACTTTTTCATGCAGCCTTTTCAGCACTTCCAAATAGTAAACTTGGGTAACTGTTTGTCCAGTTGGTACAAATTCATCATGAATAATCCCTCTGACAGCAAGAAAGGCTAGTAACATCATTGCAACATGTTTGCGAACTTGCGAACTTAATTGTCAGACCTCGTGTGTCTGTGTATGTGTGAGTGTGTGTGTGTGTGTGTGAGTGTGTGTGTATGTGTACGTGTGTACGTCTTAGCTCAGACTGCCGTAACAAAATACCACAGACTGGGTGGCTTGAACAACAGAAAGTTATTGTCT
The DNA here is from genome assembly GCF_004115265.2 of Rhinolophus ferrumequinum. NCBI lineage: Eukaryota > Metazoa > Chordata > Mammalia > Chiroptera > Rhinolophidae > Rhinolophus > Rhinolophus ferrumequinum. The sequence continues at coordinate 17,147,921 of NC_046308.1, read as the reverse complement.
CATAGATCTGGAGGCTGGACATCCAACATCAAGGTGTTGGCTGAGGTGGTTCTTGGTGAGGACTCTCTTCCTGGCTCGCAGATGTCCTCCTTCTCCCTGTGTCCTCACATGGCCTTTCCTGGGTGTGTACATGTGGAAAAAGAGGGAGCTCTGCGGTGTTTCTTCGTATAAGGACCCGAGTCCTATTGTGACCTCACCACCCTTGAGACCTCAGCTAACCTTGATTGCCTTTGAAAAGCCTCATTTCCAAACACAGTCCCATTGTGGGCTTGGGCTTTCCTGTATCAATCTTGGACATGACAATCCAGTCCGTAGCGATCCCCAGAGAAGGCAGAGGAGGCCGAGAAGTGACTTGTACTTCCCAGACCCACCAAGAGGCCGTGATGTGACCGACGTCGCTGCTGGTGGAGGAAGAGAGGGCAAGCAGTGTGTTTGAGCAGGGGTGGGGACACGCAGGCAGATGTGCGAGGTGGGACACGGGAGGTCCAGGGAGGAGACGAAGCGACCTTGGGCTTGAGGCTGTGGTGTGTGGGGGACTCAGGTCCACGGGAGGAGTTGGGAATGGATAGGGCAGGGGGTGAGGGAACCAGAGGGACAAGAACACATCCTAGCCCTCTAGCTTGTGTCCCTGGCACTCGGCCGGCTGGGGACGATGACAGGGAACCAGGGGTCGGGCAGGCGTGCAAAGTCATGAGGCTGGGTTTGGGCATGTTGAGGTTCAGGGGTCTTGGAACCCTCCAGGTGGCAATGCTGTTTGGGCTGAATTGTGTCCCCACACAATTCATCTGTTGAAGTCTAACCCCCGGTACCTCAGAATTTGACTGTAGTTGAAGGTAGGGCCTTTAAAGAGGTGATTCCGTGAAAATGAGGCCATTGGGTGGGCCCTCATCCAATCCGACCCGTGTCCTTATAAGAGGGAAATTGGATGCACACAGAGACACCGAGGGTGCGTGCACAGAGTCAAGACCACCGGAGGTCACTGGGAGAAGGTGGCTGGCTGCAAGCCAAGGAGAGAGACCAAACCTCTGACACCTGGATCTTGGCCATCCAACCTCCAGAACTGTGAGGAAATCATACATAAATATCTGTTGCTTCAGCCACCCAGCTTGTGGTCCTTCGCTGTGGTACCTGAGCTGATTGATGCAGACACTCAGGAGGCCTCAGCCCTGCCTCCGAGGTGCTGTGACTGACTGGCCAGCGGGGAGGAGCTGCAGGCAGAGGTCCCAGGAGCCCTCACCAACCCCTCCCTCCTCACTCCCAGCCCAGCTCATCTGCCTCAGCTCTGTGAGCATCAGAAGACTTCCAGTCAGCCTGGCCTGAAGGAGAAATCTGAGAGGAGCAGGCGGTAGCCAGAGGCCTGTCTCGGAGGCATCGCGCTGCCTCCTTCATCCTTCAGTGCTGGCGATGCCAGATTCACGTCACCTCCCAGGGCCCACGTCTGTGTTCCTCACAGACCTGAAGGTGGCATCTCATGAATATTTGCTGAGCTGCTCAGATTATGCAGCGGGGAGAAGAAATAATAAAGAGAGAAGAGAGAAGAGAAAGAGAGGAGAGAGAGAGAGAGAGAGAGAGAGAGAGAGAGAGAGAGAAAGGACCCAGCATTCCATTTGCATCTTCCCACTGATAAGATGGACTTGAGGATGCTGGTACATGGGGAATCTGGCTCGAGAGCGTGAGCTTTTCCAGGGGGATAAAGGGAACAGTTTCTTGTATAATGAGATTGACTCTTAAATTGAAAGTGCTAGCTCTTGTGCTGCAGTTCAGACTCCCCTGCTGTGCGTTTATTCCCAAGGCTCTAACATTAAGACATCGTACATGCAAGCTGGGAGCATTCAATTAGGTTTTCTGTTATTAATCAGTCAATTAAGCCGCAGTCTCTGGGATATACATTTTCACTCTTAAAGAGGTGAGAAGCATGCTGAGCCCCCAGTCAGGTTTGGAATGCCAGAGTGGTATGGAGGGAGAGGTTAGGGACCTGAGGTTGAGGGAGAGGAGAAGGGAGGGGATGGGAGAGGACAGCAGGAGAGACTGGGGCCTATGGGCCGTGGGGGTGTTTTGGTTCTGGAAACTTCTGGGACGATGACAGTTTGAGGTTTTCTTGTGGAGGAAATGCCAACAGGCAGAAGGAGCAGGAGCTGTGAAGTCTGTCAGTCTTTGGGACGAGGTCTGGCAGGAGAAATAGGGCTTCACTACCTTCAACCTCAGTTTTCCCATCTGCAAAATTGGAAATTCGAATTCCTATTCTTGATTTCTCCCGCTTTTGTGAGGTGCAAGTCCAATAAGGTAATGAATATGGAAACATTTTGTAAGCTATGACATGCTTGAGAGGGCCTGGAGAGGTAATAGTGGCTGTGATAGGCAAAATAATGACAGTTATGTGTAAATAAGTTGCAGACAGCAAACGCTCTCTTGAATATGCAAGACTGATACATAGAGTGAGTGGATAATAAGCACCTGGACTTCATTTATTAATTTCGTTGAGTGGTTCCAAACAAAATGGAAGGAAATATTCTGAGCCTACTTCTGAGAGATGGTTCCTCGGATTCACAGCACCCCAAAATGCAATCTATAATCACATAATCAATAATTGGGCAGGATTGAGCGAGGAAGGAAGGATAAAGAGAGGGTCCTAAAACCTTTTCATTATGGACTCAAATTTTATTTATATTTATAATGAGTATCAACCAGAAGAAAACTGTCAATCGATTGATGACAGTGGATCCTTAAAGGAAACAGATAAGAACAATTAATAATCAATGCATAAATCAATTGCAAGTAAGTGTTCAGATTTGTGATTAGCATACAACTAATTTGTTGTTTGACATTTTTGAAATTAAGTGTCGGTGTAATTAGCACATAAATCATTTGCACATGGGTGTTCCTGCAGTGTCTGGCGTGTAATTAAACATAAATCATTTGTATTTGGGGCTTTCTAAGGTGTTTTATATGTCATTAGCACATAAATAATTTATAAATTAGTATTTTTCAGGTGCTGTGTAATTAGCACATGGATTATTTGCAAACGAGTTTCAAATTATTTGTTGTGTAATTAGCACGGAAATCACTGGTGCATAGAATTTACCAAAGGATTCAGTGGGCAGTGGGCACACATTTAATTTGTAAATGAGAGGTGCTAACGTGTCCTTTGTTATTAGCACATATACCAATTGTTTATGGGCACACTTAAGTAGCTTGATTTGTAATGAGGGCACAGATTATTTTGTGAATGAGCTCTCTTATGTGATTTACAATTTACACAGAAATCATTTATCAATGAGTGTTTCTAGAGTACTTGATTCATAATTAACACATATGCAATTTGTAGATGGGTCTTTAATAACTGCTTGAAAAAAGTTCTTCCTCTCTTAAGAGAGACTCTTTTATCCTGTTTACATTTGCTTAGTAAGCCTAATTGCACTTGTAAAAAGAAAGAATTTATCAGGTGCTGAATTTTTATGCCTTCTCACTCACCGAAAATTCAGAATGCATGCCTATCTCTAGTTTCAAAATGTTTCACGAGGCTCTGCTGGTGGTGTGATGAGATCAAAACTGTGGTGCTTTCCTAGAGATTCAGGTCAAATCTCAAAGCCTCTATTGTTGAATTGGCGATGTCTCATGTGTTTCAGGAGATCATACACAGTCCTGTCTTGGACACACTAGAGATCTGATGCAAATAATCATGGGCAACATCAGTTTATAAATTAATATGACCTTTATACAAATAAGAAGCTCCACTATCCCAAAAATGACTATGAAGGAAACAGAAAAGGGTGTTAAAATTTCGAGGACTTAGTGAATGCCAGGAATCATCCTAAATGTACTATGGGGGGAAAATAACTTAATTATTTATAATAACCATCCCAAGAGGCAGTCATTGTAGCTCCAGCATTCATCAAAGATACAGGAGAAAGAAACATCTCAGAGTTAAAAAAAAAATCCCCAGAATGTGTCTTGAAAAGCATCACCACATTATATGTAAAATAATGACTAGCTGAGAATGGCTTTGAATCCCAAAGGTAAAATGAAAATCCTGTAAGACTCTAGACAGAAAATATTAAACATTAAAAGAATCACTTTACCTTCAAAACACTAACATGTCTTCTCTGCAGTAATAAATGCCCCCCCAAAGGAATATTAAAAGGTAAAATTTGTGAACCATAATTTTTATACCCAGCCAAACTGTTTTTAAATAACAAAGCAATAAACGAAAACATTCTTATACACTTAAGGATTTGGGGAAAAAAACCCAAATTCTTAGGTACCTTTCTTGAAAAAACAAATTGCTTGAAAATGTATTCCAGCCAACAAATGGATGAACCAAAATTCAGAATTCAAGAATGGCTAAATGATGATAAGAAATTACTTGCACATAAACTATCTCTTGGGTTTGGGCCAGCAAGAAATTCTATCTGAACTGTGTGGAGTTTGGTCCTGGAAAAGGAAGAGAAGACGCACAACTTAGGGAAATGCTACATGGCTGACTTCATGGTCCCAAGAACAGGAACACATAAGTAATGTATCATCCAGCTTGATTCCTGAAATTGGGTCCAAATTCAGTGATGAACTTACATTCCTTCATCTTTTTAGACTGTTTTCCCATCTAACTGAAAGGTGGAAATGAACAAAATTGCTATTTAGGGTATGTCCACTCACAAGAGACTCTCTCCCAATAATAAGAAATACTTGGAAATTACATAGTGCCTAAGCTTTGCCAAATAATTCGTTGTGGGGTTTCCCAATCTTTAGTTGTTCTTTAAGCAGCATACAGTATTTGTACCAGAAATGCTATAATTTGCTTCAGATTTTCTTTAAATACATAAATACATTTATTTAATAAACATTAAATATTTAATGCAATTTACAGCAATTTTTGTTAAATAAAATTTAATTATTTATTAAAACTTTAATTTAATACACTTAATTAAATATTTTATTTTGTATGTAATATTTTATTTAATAAACATTTCTTTCTAAAGCTAATTTATGTAACCACTTTAAATGGAAATTCCTCACCAGTCATAAATATTACAGAAAGCAGTCATAGTATAAAAACAACGACAATGTTGAATTTATTGAATTTCGTCATTAACAGGATATACAGGGGTTTTTTGTTGTTGTTAGTTTATATTTGTTTTATTTGTCTCTTTTTCCAGGTTTTGTAACTTTAAGTAAATTTGGAATTGGGATGTGATTTACAATGAATGGTCTTTTACAATTCACTGGAATATTTTGTTGCTTTCTTAGAGGTATGTAAAGAATAATGGTGCATCCTACAATCATGGAACCTTAGAGTGAGTGAAATACAGTCATACTATGCTATTTCATGTAGCTGGTCAGATGACAGTTCTGTTTGAAGACTCCTCGCTGCTGAAAAAAGAGAGATTAGCAAGTGGTAGAGAAGTGTTAAAAGCAGAGTGGTGGCAATCTTGTGGTTACCGACTGTGCTTTCTAATCCCCTCACCTTCCCCCTTATCCCCACCCCCCTACTATCTAGCAACCCTTAGTTTTTCCTCTATATCTCTGAGACTGTTTCTGATTAGTTCATTCATTTATTCTCTTCTTTAGATTCCACATGTAAGTGAGATCATACGGTATTTGTCTTTCTCTGTCTGACTTATTTCACTTAACATAATGTTCTCTAGGTCCATCCATATCGTTACAAATGGTAAGATTTCAGTTTTCTTTATGGCTGCGTAATACTCCATTGTATAAATGTACCACAGTTTCTTAATGCGGAGTTTCTTAATTGGTTGTCTACCAATGGCCATTTCGGTTGTTTCCATGTCTTGGCTATTGTGAACAGTGCTGCAATAAACATAGGGATGCATAAATTTTTTTGAATTAGCGTTTTGGATTTCTCCGGATAGATACCTAGCAGTAGAATTGCTGGATCATAAGGTAGTTTCATTTTCAGATTTTTGAGATACTTCCTTACAGTTTTCCATGGTGGCTGCACCAATCTGCAATCCCACCAACATTGCCAAGAGGATACGAAAGTCAATTTGGGGAATGTAAACAATAACGTTGTAAAGATTTTGTAGGGTATCCGATGGACACTTGTCCCATTAGGGAGACCACTTCAGGGATGATGTAGATGCCTGATCGCTGCACTGTACACCTGAAGCTGAAGCTGAACAATAATGAATGTCAACTACAAATATATATACACACACACACACACACACACACACACACACACACACATATAATGTAATGGCTGTGTGCGATGTCAGAGGGGTAGTGGATGGGGGAGGGGGTTTGTCACTGTGTGAGGGATATAAATGATAAATGTCTAACTATTACATTGTTTTGTGTACCTGAAACTAATAAAAAAGTTAAAAAAACAAACAAACAGAAAAACAGAGTGATAACAAGTGGGATCTTCCCATATCAGCAGAAAACTCCGACAGGGATTTGTGGAAGCCCTGTCTCATCCCATAGGACAGGGCTATTGAAAGCTGGTCCGCCTTTGCCCCTTTACAAGGCAGCTCTTTACATGCCCAGTGTGGAGCAGTGATATATAGAGCGTTCTTAACCTATATTCCTCCCAAGAAGAGTCCTTAAAAGAATAGTGCAAGGTTTAACTGGCCATAACCCTAGCCTCACCACCAAGCCAAATTTGTCCAAATATGAGCAGATTATCTCCTAACTCACAAGAGCAGAGTGTCTTCATATACTTTTAAAATAAAACACAATTGGGCTTCCATTATCTCTTTAGTGGTGTCTGTGGAGAAGCCCAGCTTAAGGGGGTTTTCCGGTCTGTTGCTGAATATGAACAGAGCACTGGATGGTTAAATCCTACTTAACTCAATACTCATCACTACCTGGACATGTAGATAATTTTTAAAACATAACCGTTCTGTCCCAGCCCTTGTCGGCAATAGTGGGGATGGTGGCAGAGCAGTCACTGGGACATAGAGGGCACAAAACCACAAAAGCAGAGCTTCAGAGAGAGGCAAAGGACCTACTTCTACTATTCAGGAAGTTGAGAAGATATTTTCCAAATATAAAATGATATTGAATGACCTGAGTTACTGGGCTTTGTTTAAACGGAGAAAGAGAAATGGTTACCCAGTGGTAGATATTAGGTGACATCAAGCTGCTAAACCTGCTGCCTTCTGCCTGGGATCCCTAAATAATCCAATGTTATTTTTTATATATAATATATAAATATATTTTATTTATATATAATATATGTATTGAATTTATATTATATTTATATATATGTATTGAATATATATTAAATATATATTCAAATTAATATACATTGAATAAATATGAATTGAACATATTAAGTAATATATGAATAATTGAATATATAGGATAATTAAATATAAAAATTATATATTTGTAACTACTAAACTATTGTCTGTGTTACCAGAGGGGAAGTGGAGAGAGGGGTGGAAGATGAGGGTAAAGGGGTTGAAATATATGATGATGGAAAGAGAACTGACTCTGGGTGGTGAACACACAATGTGATATATAGATGATGTATTACAGAATTGTACACCTGAAATCTATGTAACTTTACTAACAATTGTCACCCCAATAAACTTTAATTTTAAAAAATTGTATATTTGTAAATTATAATATATATTCACATTATGATGTATGATATACAGTATATACCACACACACAAAAAGATAATGCAAAGTTTAAAACAATCCCACTAACAGAAATGAGGTCCTTGTTAGTTGGATTCTGATCAATGGTTTCCACTCTGTACTTTTCTCTTTTTCCCAAATGTTCGACCGTGAGTATTTATTGATTTCAGAATCAGAAAAAAATAAAAATAAATAAGGCAAACATAAGAATTGACAATATTTACCCATCAATCTTAAGGACATTTTTTAAAAAACTCAGCAAGAAAAGGCTGGTTACCTCTGGATGACGGATGTGGAGTGATTTTTATGTTTTTCCACTTTTTAATATATTTTAATTTTTTTCCCTAAAACAACCACAACTTAATTTTGTAATGGCGATGGTAACATTATTTTGAAAGGGAACAGACACAGGTGGATTCAGCTGATCTGAAAGCGTTCCTCCTCAGACTTCCCAGGCAGATGAATAGATTATATGTATGCAATATGTAATGTATAACATATAATTTACAACATATAACAAATACCTAATATATATAAATGTGTGTATACATACATAAACACACACCTTTGTTTTTTGATCTAATTTGAACTGGATTTTATAATTTATGACAGAAAGAGTCCTAATTGATACACCCTCGGCACCCAGATCAGACTTTATCTCACTCCAAATTTATGTTCATCCCTAGGTCCCTCTCAGCCTCAACCAAAAGGCCCCTTACTGCACGTCATTTGGAATGCTTTTGCTTCCAAACGGGCTGTCTAAGAAAACAGTCCAAGTGAGAGCAACCTGGGGTGAATCTGGGAGGAGAGCCTTCCGGATTATGTTACAGCGGCGGGGGAAAGTGGACGGAGCGTGTTCTCCAAATAAGCCCCGACACAGCCTAACGGAACATCCTGCTGTATTTCTCCTCGTTAGCTCTGACCTCTCTCCCCGCACCCAGAGCTTCGCCACACACGCAAACCTAATTTGTCCAAATAAAACCTGACTGTTTTGCAAGCCCAGGTGAAAGAGACACATTTGAACACATCTTTAAAGCCAAATGGTATGTACACGCTTACGTATTATTGGAATGCTGTTCGTGCTTTATGAGCCTCAATTGAATAAGAAGAGCGAGAGAGATTTTATTTCAGGACTGATCCCTGGCCGGGCGGCTTCAGGTAAATTATTTGCCTTCCTTGCACCTTGGAAATGGGTCAAGATGATCTACAGGTGTTCTCTTCCAGCACTGGCATATTTTATTATTTATGAGAAGTGAGGGAACCCACAGGAATGCATGCGTTCATTTACTTCATCCTACCACTTCATTCATTCGTTCATTCATTCATTCATTCATTCATGCATTCAGTCTGGCCCTTGAGTGAACACATCTCAATAAGTGTGAGTGAATAAGCAAGGTGGTGAGATAGGAGAGCAAGTATGATCAGACAGAGCTGTATTCAAATTCCTGGTCTGTGATCTTGGACAGCTCCTTCAAAGGCCTGGAATCTCAGTCCCCTGCTCCGTAAATCAGGGATAACACCACCACCCCAGGTGTTGGAGAGCGATGATACATGCAAAGCACATGATTCTGCTCCTCACCTGGGAGACTTGTCACTGCTTCTAGGATGCGACAGAGCACAGAATACGATTTTAAAGATGAGAGAAGGTCAGGGGCCCCTGAAGGGAAACAAAAGTAACGGATGACTTCCGGCCTGTGAACACTGACTTGTATCCTAAACTCCCCGCCAGGCAGGCGGCCCTCGCACAGTTTGGGATTTCTGATGAGAGGGAGCAGAGAAAGTCACCTACAAAGGCAAGTGTCAAACTTGAAATCAACTTGCATGGGAATTGACCATGCTAGTGACTGGCGTGAAGGGCACGGCAGGACAGAGAGAGCGGGCTCGTCGACCACAGCTTAGCAAACGCCAGCCGTGGTGTGGTGAGGCGGCCAGGTTCTCAAATTAGGAGGTCTCGGTGTGAGTTCTAGGTCTGCTACTGATTTCCTGTGGGGCTTACGGCTGCTTTTTCTTTCCTTTCCTGGGCAGTGGGGACATTAGCACCCAGCTCACGGGTGGTTGGCCCCCGCCTGAGTGTCCATCCTGGGAAGCTTGCGCTGGACATTTGGCTCACTGGGCTCCCTGGCAAACCTCTTCCTTGCTGGGTGCTCCCTTTTCCAAATGTTTTCTTGGACAAAGTCAGACAGGGAAATCAGCTTTGGGGCTACTGCACATTCTCCACTGGTCCACAACAAAACAATAATAAAAATAGCCAGCACTTTTGGGGTGCTTGCGCGGATCATCACATCAGCCCCGTGAGAGAGACTCTGCCATGATCACTCCCATTCTCCAGGTGGGGAGTCTGAACCTGGAGAGGTTGAATCACCTGGACCCAGGGCTGTCCATCCAAACCTGACACCTTTTAGCCACCATTTACACCAACGGAGCAGAGACCGAGTTAGGAATGTGGCAGCGATTGAGATAAGAACAGAAGTCCCTCCCAAGCATATCTGACCCAGAACTTGGGACTCAGGAAGGAGTCTTCCCGGGTCCTTCCCCTCCTCGTCAGATGCCCTGGGCCTGGAGGTTGGCCCGGGGAGCAGTAAGGTCAGACTGAGCTACATTACAGTTAGGAACAAAACCACCCCCCAAGCTCAGTGGCTTAAGACAAATGTTTCTCACTTATGCTGTGTGTCCCCACAGGCTAGCTGCCGCTCTGCTTAGTGCTGTCCTCATGGAGAGATGGACGGGTCACCATTGGGGACTTTGCTGTCATCATAGCAGAGGGCAAGGGGGCCCAGCAGACCTCATGCTGGCTCCTAAAATTCTTCCCAGAAGTGACGCTCATCACTTCTGCTTACTTCCGTTCATACTGTTCTCTTCTGTTCCCTGTGCAAGGAGGAGAGATGGCATATTTGCCCCCCGCCCCTTGGTCTTCTCCAGTGTGTTCCCTCTCCATGCCTCTTCCTGCTCTTCTTGCTCTCCATCCAGATGTCACCCTCCCCAGGATCCTGAGATGTGACATGACAGCAGGAGGTCACAGCCAGGAGACATTGCTCCCCATTCTTCTCAAAGAATGCACCTGGTGCATCGACACCCACTTGGGAACCCCCTTCCTGGCTATCGCTCCCACTCTTGACCAGTCTGCCTTCTTGCGGTCCAGATGGTCACCGCACCCTCCGATTCTAACTGCTCTTCATGCTTTACCTCTTATTGACAAAGTGTAGTTTCCAGACCATAACCAAAGGTCTCTTTAAAAACGTCACTTCTCTCTTTCAAAGCCTCTAGTTACTGCCTATTGTGGATTGAGTTGTGTCTTGCCAAAAAGGTATGTTGAAGCCCCAACCTCTGGTTCCTGTGACTGAGACCTTATTTGGAAATAGGGTCTTTGCAGGTGTAAGTTAAGATGCGGTCATACTCGGGCAGGGTGGGCCTTCCGTCCAACGTGACTGGTGTCCTTGTGAGAAGCGGAGAAGGAACACAGACATGCACGCAGCGAGAGAACACCACGTGACGATAGACAGAGATTGAACTGGTGTGTCTACACGCTAAGGAACACCAAGCGTTGCTGGCCACACCAGAAGCTAAGAGAGAGGCATGGGGTGGATTTGTCCCTGGAGACTTCAAAGGGAGCATCACCCTGCTGACACCTTGATTTCAGACTTCTGGCCTCCAGAATTGTGAGAGAATACATTTCTGTTGTCTCATACTCACTCCCTGCGTTGTAATCGTTGGCTATGCAGACCTAGGAAGTAATATACTACCCATCACCGTAAGAATCAACTCCAGAGGCCTTCCTGTGGCCCTGCCCCCCTCGTAACCCCATCTCAGACCACCCTTGGCTGTGCTCACCACCCTCCAGCCACACTGGCTTCCTTCTTGACTCCAGACTTTTGCTCTTGCTGTTTCCTCTGCCTGGAGTAGCCTCGCTCCAGAGCAAGCTTGGGTCTTTCCCGTTCTTCAGGTCACCACTAAAATATTCCCTCCTGAGAGGTCGTTCATGGGGCCCTGTCTAAAACAGTTCCTCTCGTCTCCCCCATTCTCCCAGAACTGGCCCCTTGCCATCTTTTATCAAGCACCCTGGTGATTTCCTTGCTGACATTTTCCACCATGAGTCATGATTTTATTTCTCTACATGTGTGTTGTCTGCTTCTTCTCCTGGAACGTAAGCTCCTTTGGCAATGCGGTGGACAAACTTTAGGGTGGCGCCCGTAAACGCCAGCTTCTAGTGCTCCCAGCCGTGTGTGACACATCCCCTTAAGTGTGGGCAGGACGTGTGACTTGTCTCTACACCAGTAGAATATGGCAAAGGGATGCAATAGCACTCCCAAGATTATGTTACGTAAACCTGTCATCCCCATCTTGCTCAGGCATTCTCTCCCTTTGCTGGCTTTGGTGGAGCAAGTGGTCACGATGTAAATTTTCCTAGAGTGAGACCACATGGCAAGGAACTGAGGACAGCCTCTAGCGAATGGCCAACAAGAAACTGACGCCTCATTCCCTAGCTTTCAAGGAGCAGAAGCTGCCAACAAGCAGGTGAGTTTGGAAGTGGGTCCTTCCTCTCATCGACCCTTGGGATGTGACGCCAGCCCCAGGTACCACCTTGAAAATAGTCTTATGAGTGATCCAGAAGCAGGGGATCTGGCAAAGTCATGCCTGGACTCCTGACCCACGACGGTGAGACATGTGTTACGTGGCGCTAGATAACGAATACAGGCAATGACCCACTCTGTCCTGGGTGCTGTTCTGACGCAGGCCCGAGGAGTTTCTCTCCTCTAGAAGGTGCTTCGTGATCACCTGTTGGCTGATTGGTGCTCATCCCAGGCCCTGCAACTTGTTGCCAAGGGGCATGTGAGTGAGTGTGAGTGTGAGTGTGTGTGTGTGTATACATACCATATATATATATATATATATATTTGTGTGCTCGTATATTACACTTTCCAAAGTCCATGAAAGATAGCCAGAGCCAGGCTTAACTTGGCCTCATGGGTGATTTTTCTTCTTTTTCTTTCTTTCTTTTCTTTTCTTTCTTTTTTTTTTTTTTTTTTGCCATAACTCTCCTCTTTGGCCCTTGTTATTTATTTATTTTTAACACCTGTAAAGTGATGGGTTGAATTAGATGATCCCTAAGGTGTCTGGCAGTTTTACCTTCTAGTCTTTGAACGAAGGTCAGAGAAATGCTTAGTTTTCCATGTTCTAATTTCTTTTTTTGGCTGGCCTCAAAAAGTGCAAGGTTGTTTGGCATAATATCATATCATATCATATAATATCATACAATATTATATATATATATATATATATATATATATATATATATATATAGAGAGAGAGAGAGAGAGAGAGAGAGAGAGAGAGAGAGAGAGAGAGTTAAACCAGGCAAGTCCTCCTGGCGGAAGTCTAGCGAGATGCTTATTTAATATTATGAGAAGGGTGAGCAATTAGGACATCCTCTCCTTGTGCCTGCAGACTCCATCTCGGAGACTAATAGATATTTACTTAGTCTTGTCGGTCATGCTGTGTTTAATATTTATCCATCACAGGAAGCTGCTGCATGTTAAATGTCAGCCTCTTGATTTCGATAGCTCACAGCTCCGCGCAGCCGGAATTTCACAAGCAGCCCCCGTGGCCCCCGGTCTCCAACCTGCCCAGCTTCCTGGAGAAGCCATGCCCTGTGGCTATGCAGCACTCAGGACTGGCCACTTGGCATGTCCTCCCGGCCCTGAGGGATCTGACCCAAAGTGCCTCCAGCCAGGTATTCTATTGGGGGGGTTGGTCAGTGCCAAGGACAGCAGAGGTGGGAAAGCGGGAGAGGCTTTATCTTCAGTGGCTGACACATGCCCTGGGGACTGTGCCAGCTTCTGAACTCCACTCTCTCATTCAGTCTTCAGCACAGAAGTGCTCCATCATGCTCGTCTGTCCCTTCAGATCCTCTGTGCACCCTTATCGCTTCCACTATGTACCCCAGGAAGCTGTCTGCCAACGACTTCATCAAGTTCTTCCTTGACTCCCACTTCTGGCTGGGTCAACCAATAGGGAGCTCTGGCAGATCTGAGGGCGGACAAGAGAGAGAAGGGGACATGAACTTCCTGCCCTGTCCTTCCTCTCTGTAGAGTTGCTACAGGTTGTCTTCTTCCCTCTTGTCTAAAGACCACAGTTCTTGCAGGCAGCCATTCCTACTTAGTATTCTCTCTCTCTCTCTCTCTCTCTATCTCTATGTCTCTCTCCAGCAGTCCCTCCTTACTTCACCCTTTTAAGCCTGGGGATGGAAACAGCTCCCTGCTGTTACTAACCTGGGGATGCTGCACCATTTCTAGTAGTTTCTCTATACCCTGCCCCATCTTGGTGAATAGTCCCTCTATTCAATGATCCAAATTTGAAACATGCCATCTCTTACCTGAAGGGCTTCTGTCTACACACACCTGAGAGGTAGATATTGTTTGTTACCTTTCACAAAAGAGGAAACTGAGGTTCCGAGAGCTTGGGTGAATTACATGAGGTCACAAAGAAGGAGTGGGCAGAGCTGGAATCTGCTGACCACCCATTCAGTGAAATGTGCCTGACGCCATCTAACCCACCGGCCATAGGTGCAAATGTGGTAAGGCAGGCTCTGTGTAAAGTCCATCACCGTTCCTGCATCTGAATGATGATTTCCAAATGCATTAGTGTATGGCCTCAGCCACCTCTCCTGCCCCTGTTCACACACATACACACTTGTCTAATCTGCCCCCATTCAAGTTCACCTGTGCAGGAGCAATTGCTCCTTCTGCAAGGCTCCAGACATCAGCATTGCGGTATTCCATAAGTTTCAGATTTGAGCTTAGTAGCTCTGAAAGTTCGTGAGCTTCTCATCATTGGAGGTATGCAAATAAAAACAATCCAAACATCTCTCTGTCAGGGACGTAGGATGGACGTACAACAGACAAATGTAGAGGAAGGAATAGGATGATTAAGCTCCAAAATGCCAGCCCAGGGTCTGATCTGCTCATCATCTGATCATGATGGAGGAGAGAATATTGAGAATGCAGATTCCTGGGCCACAGCCTTGGTGATTCTGATTTCACAAGTCTGGGTGGGACTCAGACATCTGTATTTTATATGAAAACCTCCCCACATTTTAAACGGTAGTTTCCAAAGCGTCTAAGCTCCCCTCTGACTCAGTAATTAGGTGACTCCAAACCCATCCCTTCAGGGTAAAGGTTGTGAGGTCATTTGGCCAGTCATCAAACACTCTGGACAGGTAGCTGGACAGGGACAGGAATGGGGTAATAAAGTGAAGTCCTGGGTTCTAGTTCTACGCAGGGCACTCAGCCTCACGTAAAGACCGAGGGGGAAGAAAGGAGCAGGAGGGGAAGTCACTAGGGCTTCTGTTTCAACAGTGTAACAGGCAGACGTAAGCTCAAATCCATACTCGGAGCTGTGTGACCGTGGGGTGAATTATTTCGCTGCCTCCCCTGGTTTTCCACCTGTACAACAGGTAGAGCAGTAACACAGGTATTAATCCCTCCTCCAAACCTCTCAAGGCCAGGTCTCTTTCAGATTTCAGAGCTTTCACCTGTGCGCTGGGCCAGCACCCATGGCCATTCCCGCAGCATTTTGGCAAGACACCGTGGGGGCTCCCACCACGCAGAATCCTGAGAGACCCCCTAGAATCTCAAGTGAGGTTGGGTCAGGGTTTGCCGCCAAACACGTTACTGAAATACTTGAAGTTTTCAGAGCCTTTTGGACTATAGAATTGAGAACGAGGAATGGAATCTGCCTAAGCAAGTTTCTCGTGAGGATTAAAACGACGCTGCCCACCGAGGTGCCTGGCGCATGGCAACGACTCACTACGTGTACGCTGATTTTGATCATCTTTCGCAGTGTGTTTCGAGTCGTAAAATGCTTAGCACAAGTGCCTTGGAAATAGTAAGTACTAAAGAAAAAGTAAGTCAATTGGTGGTAATTGTTTTTGAAAGTTTTGACCAGCATCCAGTTCTCCATTTGCTCCATTGCTTCTTTGGTGACTAATAAGAAAGGCAGAGGAGGAGTTGGCCTCAAAGCTGTGCGTTTTGGTCTGGGGGCGCTTTTTGACCTCTGCGGAGCCCCAGACCCCTTCCCTGGATCACGTGACGCACCCAGCAAGGCCCTCTCCCTTCCTCATTCATTACAGTGAGGTCTTTCTGTTCAGTCAACTGGATATTAAAAACAAATGTACCTAATTAGAAATAAAATGTTTCCAACTAGCTTGAAATAAAATAAAATGTAATTGCTAATGATATTTAACTGTTGTAGATATTTTATTTTTTTAAAAAAATTCCCTTTAATTTTAAAAAAGAGGTATGACTTTAATTTAGTATACAATGCATTAAGCTGAGAGAAGAATGGTCTGGCTCTTGGCTCAGGGTCTCCTGTCCCATGGGGAGGAAGATTGGGGCTTCCTAAAACATCCCCGTGACCTGGCAAATTAGCATGAAGGTTTATTTGGGGGAGGAGGGGTACCTTCCAAGGAACCCCTGCTTTCCATAGGGATTTTCGTAGGGGAGGAAGTTTCCATGAAGACTTTAGTAGATCAAGGTTTACGTCCTGGCTCTGCCATGAACACACCATTTGGGCAGGTCCTTGCACCTCTCCGTACCTCAGTTTCCTCCTCTGCAAAGGGAGAATGCCACCCCTTTCTTGAAGAAGTTTTAATGAAGTTAAAGGACATGGGTATCTCTGGACCACAGGCAATACTTTTGATAAGAGAGTAACTGTTACCAAAATGCGTATGACATCACTTTCACTGTAAGCTTCACTAGGACAGACACCATGTTGATGCTTTTCTTTTTTGTGTCTCAGCATTTAGCCCAGTGCCTGATGAATCATAGATTATTATCGAATAATTGGTTGGATGAATATATAGATGAACAAATGACACGTGCCTAGGGCATTAAGGTTTGAAAATGTAATACAAGTAATCTGGTACAATCCCTACTGGAAGCAATGCAATGATTGATTCGTTTCTGCTTGTTTGCCTCTAGGGATGGGGAGCTTCCTACCACACACCCACAGACAATTTCAGCTTTGAGGAATTCTGACTGCTAAAAGCGTCCTTTACAGTGGCTCCCCTAAGTTTCCTAAATCGGGCCTCTCTCTGCCTTCTGCTGTTACATGGCCCAGGAAAGGGCTCCAGGAAAGTGATTCATAGACTTGTCATTTCATAAAATACTTGCTCACCCACTGGATGGCAGGATCATATGATGATTATAACGTGAGCCAAGGATTAGGCAGTCATGATTCAAATCCAAGCCCTGCCACTTACCAGCTGTGTGATACTGGATATCTTTCTGTGTGATTTGGGGCCTCTCTGAACCTCAGTCTCCTCGTCTGTGCCTGGGTGGCCAATAGAGGCTCAGTATCTGCTCACGGCACAACCGAATCTCATAAACTATTTTAAGAGGGGATGATGTGAGCTTGCAATCGTAGACCTAGAGAACAGGACTGTGTACAGGGAACAGTCAAAGGAGCGGGCCCCTCTTCTAGCTGAGCAGCCATTTGAAGCGCTCCTGACGTAGAGTGTTCCAGACCCCTCATCCTCTCAGCCAAGCTCTCGACGAGCCCCAGTTCTATGGCATTCTAGAAAGAGGTGGTGTCTCCAAAGTTCATTTGTCTGAATTCACTGTAATAGAAACAGATTCCACTTAGTTAAATAACATGTTGTTTTGTGAGTGGGGAGGGACTACTTCTTAATACCACCCTAGTCTGAGCCACACTCCTCTCTTGCCTGGACTGGTGCATTAGCCACCTCCACCCTTGCTTTGCTGCAGCCTCTTTTCCACACAGCAGCTTTCCAGGTCCTGATATAACTGAGACCCTGCGTAAAACCCTTCGATGGTGAACACACCCAGCATTTTTCAGTTCTCCAAGTCTCTATGTGCTCTGAGGACGTCTTGTCCTCACCTCCTAGCACGCGCCCCCTTTTCTCCTGCTCACCTCACTCCTGCTCCACTTGCCTCTCCTTGTTCCTTGTGTGTGCCGACCTCTGTCCTGCCTCAGGGCCTTTGCACTTGCTGTGCCTGCTGCCTGGTGCACTGTCCATGGTTCCCCACAGGGTTTGCTCCTTCATTCAGGTCTGGGGTTAAATGTCCCTGAGCCCATCCTATCTAAATGCCCACCCCACACACACATCTCACCCTCTGTCTCTCATTCTGCTTGGTTTTCTTTCATAGAACTTCCCAAGGCCTGACGCTGTGTTATGTTTGTATTGTTTCTTACTTGCCCTTTCCCTCTGATTGGCTGTAATTGCCAAGACCCCTGTGTTAGAACCAAACACTCTGGACAGGTAGCTGGACAGGGACAGGAAAGGTCTCAGAGAGGAAAGGTGGCCTTGTGCGTGTGACCGCAGACTCTTGCTCTGCCATGTTCTCACTGTGTGTCCTTGGGCTAGTTACCTGGCCTCTCTGCGCCTCCGTTTTCTCATCTTTGAAAGGCAAGAGTGCTTATCACACAGGGCTGGGTTCAAGTTAGTGTCCATGATGCCTATTGAGTCTCTAGCATAAAGTAGGACTCCATAAATGTCAGCTACTCCTCTTATCCCCTGCTCGAGTGAGTAGGGGCTGACAATCTAGCTAACCCAGGCTTGACACCTAACAAAATGCTCACTACCAGCAAAGACATTCCTTCGCAGCCCGTTGGCCTACCTGGCTCATAGTAGGTGCTCAATAAACATGTGGTGGATGTCTGAAGGGACTGTGGACAAGCACGAAAGGGTCTGTTCCACCTCGCCTTTCAAGGCAACTGTGCTCTGAGGGACGTATGCATTTATGAGAACTGAAAAGGGACAACTCCAGGGCGAGACTATTTTGGAGTTGAGTGTCTTGGTTACATCACTGACGCCGTCATTCGCTTCTAGAATGAATTCCCTTATTTCGTTTTCCTTGAAGTTGGCAAAGCAGGAATGGCCTTTCTTTGTCTGATAATTAAAGCACTCTATCGTCATTGTGGGATGGTTAGTTAATGCAGACTAAGTAACAAAGCAGAACACAAAGTTCTCCTGCCACTTAGGGAAAGCCACAAGAAATGCCTCATGTAATTCTTTTCTAAGTATTTAAAAAAAATAAAAAATAAAAAAAAAACACAAACATTGGTGAGTTCATATCGTATACCAACTTTTACATGCTAATTGTTTTATTTTGTCTTTATTTTCTATTCTAAATATTTTCTTATGTTAGTAACAATGCTTTCTCCCAGTCTTATTTAGGGATATGTAATGTCCCCATGTGGCTGCGTCAGGCCCCCCTGTTGTTACCTTTTAGGGGTTGCCACCTCACCGTCGCCATTATAAATAAAGCCACAACAAACACCTTATCCTGAGATCTTCCCTGAGTCCCTGATTATTCTCTAGGCTGTCTCTGAGCAGGTAGATGGTTAGACAAAGGAATCTCAAAATGTTTAAGATCCTTGCTTGATTATCTTTGCTATCAGCCATATTTGATTCATTTATTTATTCATTCAACATGTAATTAAACATTTACTATGTGCAGCAAAATTTTTACTTTCAAGGAGTAAAACAAAATCTCCATTTATCCATCCATCCATCCATCCATCCATCCACCACCTACCATTCATCTACTTCTATTTTTCATGTATCTTTTTGTTGTACAATTCTGCTGTCAGTCTAGTTCTCTGTTTTTATCCGATTCTGCCCATCTGATGCTCTTGGCAAATATTTTCCCTCCCCTCTGATCCAGGCCCTCCCTTCTTTTTGACTGCGGCCCTCCTGTTGTTTTGTTATGATGCCTGCCTGCGTGCACCTGTCTCCAGGCCTGACTATGAGCTCCTTGCAGGAAAAAGCTGGGACTCGTTTGTCTCCAGCCCCCCAAACCAGCACAGCCCGGCACTTACTAAGTGTTTATAAATGTCCACTGAATGAATCCTTGTCCTTCGTCCGTCCATCCATCCATCCATCCATCCATCCATCCATCCATCCATTTTGTGTTGTATTATCTACTTTGAAAAACAATTGAGCTTTAATATTTATATACAGGAAAGTGTGTCCCAAATTACACAGATTTGCAGGTGAGAACTTTTCCATATGTGGATGCCCATGGAACCATCTGCTAGATCAAGGTCTAGAACAAAACCCAGAAGGCACCCTTGCTGCTCCCCCTGGTTAATGCCCCCAGAGGTAGCCATTCTTCTGAAATGTACTGAATAGCTTAGTTTTTCCTGGTTTGAAACTCATGCGTATGGGTTGGTACAGTTTCTCCTCTTTTGTGTCTGACTTCCTTTGCTTAGGAGTCTGTCTGTGAGATCCGTGCAGGATATAGCAGTGGACAGTTCTTCTCTATTGTGTGTGAGACGTCATGTGGTTTATACGAGATCAAACGTCCCTTGCCCCATTATTCCTTTCTCTCTTCTTCTCCTGCAACTCCTTTCTCCTCCCGCAGCTCTGACTTGGGTCATCTGTGGGTCAGCTACTCCAGGTCGGACCCTGTGCTCAGCTCCCGGCACACAGAGCTCGGCAAGGCTCATCCCTTAGAAAATAGATGGGGATAAGAGCCTGCGCCATCCAGGGCGGTGAGTGTGGCTGACAAAGGTGCCATGTGTCACGAAGGCCCAGCAAGAAAGACAACGATGGGTCTGGCCTCATCCTGTCCAGACTGCCTGCTCCGCGCCTGTTGGTCAATGTCTCTGTCCCTCTGTCTATCCATTCACGCATTCACCCCACCCACATTAGTGACCCTTCCCAAGGTCGAGGACAGGGAAGGAACGTCGCCCTCTCTGGCCGCCCACCGCCCCCCCCAGGTTTTCCCTCCCTAACCCCCCCTCCTGTGTGAGAAGCCACCCTCACGCTGCAAAACAGCCAATTGCAGCCCAGCCAGGGGCCCGTGTTGGAGCTGGATCTGCTTTGGGGTAAGAAAGAAAAAAATATGGCCAAATGTTGGGAATCGGGTGTTTGAAGTTCGCACTCCAGGACGCTGAGCTGGGGGAGCTCACACCTCCTTTGGCTGGAAGCCCCTCAGTCTGCCCATCCGGCTGCTGAGCCTCCCCCCTCCCCGGCCCCCAGCCCCTGCACATCTCGCCTCCCCCAGAAGGAGGGTGGGTTTGGCTGCGGCGCCTCAGCTGCGGGAGCTGACACCCCAGGTTTGGGAGCCACGTGGGGACTGTGAGCTCCTTGCAGGAAAAAGCTTGGACTCATTTGTCTCCAGGCCCCCAAACTAGCACAGGGCCACGCACACACCAAGTATCCATAAACGCCTGTAAACAGAAAGCTGGGGAGTATGGATGTCACTCCCCCCTTATGTGGGCTGGCCCCCAGGGGGATGCCAGGAGGGGAGAGGAAAATGGAGTGGGACGCATTCCATGGTCACCTCTTCCCAACCCGAGCCCCAACCCTGTTTGAGGTCCAGCCTGATAGCAAAGACCCACCCCTGAAGCCACGTGGACATATCTAGGTGACCTCTGGCAAGTCATTTCCCCTAGGAGACTCCGTTTGCTCTTCTCCAGTGTGGGAATAGGGGAGGATAAAGCCATGATATGAGGCAAAATGTCGTATGCAAAGCTCTCGGCCGACGGACAGTCCCCAGCAAGCTCCTGACAGGCGTTATTACCATTGCTTTGAATCGAAAGCAACTACGTCCTGGTGGCTCTGTGACAAGCCTTTTGACTGCTTTGAATCTCCGTTCCCCATCTGCCCTATCTGCCACCCACTGCTGCCTCTGGCCTCCAGAAAGAAACGTTGCAGCTACCGTCAAAAATCTTGGATGTGAAAGGGCTGTGTAACCGAGGGAAGGTACTTTCCCCACCCTGGGCTTTCATTTTTCTAACTGCAAAATGGAGAGACGTGTTAGTTGACTTTGAAAGGCATTCCAACCATGGCAAGCAGAGTTTTGTTCATTTTAAATTCGTTACATCAAAGGGTCTTTATTTATGAACCTCAAATATAGACGTTTTGCGTACGTGCCAACCTCATCTTTTGCCAACAGAAAACTCCTAGTTGTTCTGGAGGTCCCAGACGAGCGGCTTCTGGTGGCTGCATGTGTCCCCAGCAAGTGGTGGTGTATTCAAGGCATTGTCAGGTCATCATACCAGGCTGGCCCACCTTCCTCTCTTTTATCATCCTCTTTGTTCTATGTTCTTCTTCTCCTCTCTTATTGTCTTCCCTTGGTGCATTAGTCTCCTTTTCTTCCCTCCCTTCTTTCATTTTTTTTATTCTGTCTGTGTGCACCCTGAAATTCATATGTTGAAGCCCGATCCCCGCCCCCACCCGCAGGTAGCTGTATTTGGAGACGGGGCCCTTAGGGAGGTGATTAAGTTAACGGAGGTCATGAGGATGAGGCCCTACTCTGGTATGACTGGTGTCCTTATAAGAAGAGACACCAACGAGCTCGCGTCTCCAGACACGCACAGGCAAAGCCCATGTGAGGACCTAGCGAGAAGGTGGCCGTCTGCAAACCAAGAAGAGAGCCCACAACCGAAACTGAATTTGATGGCACCTGGAACTTGGACTTCCGGCCTCTGGAACTGTAGGGAAATAAATTTCTGTTGTTAAACCACTCAGTCTGTGGTATTTTGTTATGGCAGCCTGCGCTGAGGCATAATTCTGTATTAAAAGATTTCTGTGAAATGTCTTTGCTTGGGCATCCTCGCCATGGATCTATACTGGGCCTGAGTCTAGATGTCCTCAGGGGCCACCCGCCCTGGTGCCAGGTCCTGCAGGAGCTCCCTGATGGTGGGGCATGAGTGAGTTCACAGAACTGAGACCCTCATGGCCAGGGCTTCAAATCCCAGCCCACCTGTGACTTCCCTGTGAAGGTGGACACGCAATTTACAAACCTCCATGCTCCTTTCTGGGAAATGGGCGTGATGGCTCCCGTTGTACCCATCTCCAGGGGTGGAAGGATGGGACTTGGACTAGACATTGTACGTGAACAGAGTTTAGCAACTCAACAGGCCATGTGTGCTGGAGGAGAAGGTTCTGCTCGACACCAATGCCCCTGCTCAGAGAGCTTCACAGCCTTTGGTTGGTCTGGGCATCTAATTAATGGTGCTGGCACTTAGAGAGCCCCAACTGTGACCCCAGCGTGGAGCTTGGGTTCCACATGACATTCACTGCTTCGATCAGTCTTCATGGAAACTTTAGAGGACGACTCCACCATCACACAGTGTCATGCGATGGTTAGGGACCCAGATGCTGGGGCTACATGGTCTGGGCTTGCAGCCTGACTCTGACCCTTACCAGCTGGGGGACCTCTGTTTTCTCGTCTGTAAAATACAGAGAGTGATTTAATCCACATCACAAGGAGACCGAAAGGAGTAGATGAGTAAACACTCACTGAACTCTTACAACGCTGCTGGGCACAGAGTAAGTCATCAATGAATGTTCATTATCATCCCCATTTTAGAGATGAAGAAACTGAGGCCCAATGTGGCTCTAGTCAGATTGTCACAGTTACAACTGGCTACTAAACTCTAAGTCTCTGCTGTGAAGTACCACTTGCTGTTATTTGCAAGATGTAGCTGTCTTCCTGACATCCTTGTTGCCTTCCCAGTGAAATCCAAATTCTCCTCGGGCCACTTAGATCCCTCTGAGACCGGTGGTGGTGGCTACCTCCTCTCCAGGCTCACCTCTTTCCCTTCCCTTTGGTCTCCACCAGATCTCAAAATGACTTTCTGTGCTGTAAACTGCCACCTCTTTCCTGCCTCCCAGCTGGGGGCTGCTATCTGGCACTCATCCTTCAAGGCCAAGTTTAAATATCACCTCCTCAAGGAAGCCTTCCAGGTGCTCTCTTCATCATTCCCGCAACCTCTGCACTTATTTCTACCGCAGCCCTTTTCTTCTGATGTCCAATGTTGTGCCTGATTGCCCAGGTGTGAGCCCCTTGAAGACACTGTGATTTTCCAGAGCTTACCATGATGCCTGGTTTGTGTGCTCAGTAAATACTGAATGGATGAATAAATGAAGAATTAACTGGAAAAATGGGCTAGCACCATGTTATCATGTTCTAAAATTCCAGGAACATTATTATATATTATGACAACTTTTAAAATATATTTTTTAAAATTTTTATTTATTTTTTAAATTAGCACCTGGGGAGCTTTAAAATGCTGATTGCTGGGCTGCACCCTGTCCACTGAATCAGAACCTAAGGAAAGCCCTGGAATCTGTGTTTTTAATTTTATTTACTTATGTTTTCCTATCCCCCTCACCCCTATCTCCTTTGGCAATCATCGACTTGTTCTCTATATCTATGGGTTTGTTTTTGTTTTGTTTTCTTTATTCATTTGCTTTACTTTTTTGCATTCTACATGTAAGTGAAATAACACGGTATTTGTCTTCTATCCAACTTATTTCACTTAGCATAATACCCCCCCCATTCATGTTGTTGCAAATGACCAGAATTCATTCTCTTTTATGGCTGAGTAATATTCCATTGTGTATATGTTATATACCACATCTTCTTTATCCATTCATCCTTCAGTGGCTACTTAGTCTGTTTCGATATCATAGCTATTGCAAGTAATGCTGCAATGAACATGAGGGTGCATGTGTCTTTTTTAAATCGTGTTTTTGTTTTCTTCAGATCAAGACCCAGAAGTGGGGTGTCTGGCTCATATGATAGTTCTATTTTTACCTTTTTGAGGAACTTCCATACTATTTTCTACAGTGGCTGCACCAATTTATATTCCCGTCAACATACCCAGTATATAAGGGTTCCCTTTTCTCCACAACCTCGCCAGCACTTGTTATTTGTGGACTTTTTGATGATAACCATTCTGATAGGTGGTATCTCATTGTGGTTTTAATCAGTATTTCTCTGATGATTAGTGATGTTGAGCATTTTCTTATATGTCTGTTGGCCATCTAGCTGTATGTCCTCTTTGGAGAAATGTCTGTTCAGGTCCTCTGCTGATTTTTTAATTAGATTCTTTGGTGTTTTTTGTTTGTTTGTTTGTTTGTTTTTGGTGTTAAGTAATATGAGTTCCTTATATATTTTAGATATTAACCCCTTATTAGATGTATTATTTGCAAATATCTTCTCCCATTCAGTAGGTAGTTTGTTCATTTTTGTTGATGGTTATTATTACAACTTTTTACAACCTTTCTTAACAGTATCTTTTATTAAAAAAAGATTTTAAATTTATATGAAGTTCAATATATTGACTTTTTTTTCTTTTGCTTTTATAGTTCATGCCTTTTTTTTTTTCCCTCTTCATGTCTTATTTAAGAAAGCTTTACCAAGCTCAAGGTCACTAAGAATTTTCTTCTATATTTCCTTCCATAAGTTTTATATTTGTGGAGATCATGAGCTGTGTCTATCATATTCATCTGTGAAAACTCTAGTTCTTAGCAGACTGTTTGTCATCTAAGTCTCAGTAAATGAATAAATGGATGGATGGATGGATAAGCAATGAATGAATAATTCACCCTACTCCTTATCTACTGAATCCATGGGCTTCGAATTACAGGAGGTAAACAAGTGAGCAAAATGCAAAAACAAAACTGCCCAACCCATTTGTTCTCCTGAAGCTTAACAAGACCCATCTGGAGCAGATTCCCTTTTCAAAAAGGTGAGCAAATTCTGTATTGCACAGAAAAAAATACTAACCATGAAAGAGTTTTGCAAATTGGACTGTATCAAAATTGGAAAATATCTCTTCATCAAAAGACAGTGAGAGAGTGAAAAGGCAAGCTGCAGAGCAGAAGGAGACATTTGCAATCCATGCACACAACAAAGAGTTTTATCCAGAGTCAGAAAAGGACAAGTAACCCAATAGAAGAATGGACAAAACACTTGAACAAGCCTTTCACCACAGAGAACATACAAGTGGCCAGTGAACATGTGAACAGGTAAGCATCCTCATTAGTCCCTTGGAAAGTGCAACTAAAGACACACCGAGAATCCACTACGCATCTACCAGGAAGACAAAAATCAATAAAATGGATACTATCGAGAGTTGGCAGAGATGTGGAGAGCGCAGAACTCTCAGAGAGTGCTGGTGGAAACGCAGAATGGTGCAGCCGCCATGGAGACCCAGCCGACAGCATCTATTAAAGCTGAACAGGCACCTGCCTTGTAGCCCAGGGATTCTCCTCCCAGGTACACAACCAAGAG
This sequence comes from Rhinolophus ferrumequinum, assembly GCF_004115265.2. Classification (NCBI taxonomy): domain Eukaryota; kingdom Metazoa; phylum Chordata; class Mammalia; order Chiroptera; family Rhinolophidae; genus Rhinolophus; species Rhinolophus ferrumequinum. Next base: position 17,122,263 of record NC_046308.1, on the reverse strand, counting down.
AGTGGTCTACAGATGTTCACCAAAAACATAGGCAAGAATGTTCACAGCAACACTATTTGTAAGAGCCCCAAACTCAAAAGTACCCAAATGTTCCCCGACTATAGAATGGATAAATGAATTGTGGCATGTTTGCAGGTGAATATTATCTAGAAAGAAAAATGGACGAACCACTTCTATATGCAACAGCCTGAATAAAACTCACAAAATAACACTGAGCAACAGAAGCCAGACACAAAAGGACGTAGTGTGTGATTCCAATTAGGTAACGTTAAAAAAAAGAGCAAAAGTAATCTGTGGAGGTGGAAATGGAGATAGTGGTTATCTTGGGGTCCAAGAGAAGGTGGTGTTGGGGAGGGGTCATAAGGGAAACTTCTGGGGTGCTGGTCATTTCTATTTATTTAGCTGGTGCTGGATCCTGGGGCGTGTCCACTTTGTAAAAAGTCACCAAGTTGCATGCTCATGATATATTCACTTTTCTGTATACTTGTCAGACATCAAAAACAATTTCATTTTTTTAAAATACTGCCTGCCAATTTAAGTTCAAGACAATTTTGCCAGCTGTCCTGCTGGGACCTGGTGCCCTCTGGGCTGGGGGGTCATTGCCTTCACCTGCCGTTCCTTAGAGCCTGTACCAGGGAGGAGAAATCTTTTTTTTCCCTTCTTATTCTTTTCTCTGCCTTGGCCTGGAGCTATCCTACATATGCAAATGGGGGGATGTCAGCTATTGAAGCAAGCTCAGCTATTTATAGCTGGAGTCTTGCAACACTTATCACAGCCACTGCAGACTTTAGAAAGCCGAAACACACACACAGACACACGTGCGCTCGTGCGGGTGCGCTCGCGCGCGCACACACACACACACACATGCACGCACACACACTACACAGAGTATATTTTTTTTTCCCCAGGATATAAATTTCCCATCCCATTGCAGTCTGGGCCGTCGCATGCAACATTGATTGTCTGTTATATTACATTTATTAAGAAGTGATAACTTGTAATAATTGGATGTTAAATTAAAGAACTCTCTCCTAGTTATTGCCGTCTCAATTATAACTGTCGTTGGCTGGCAGTTATAATGATATATGAGGGCTGTATTTTACGCAGTGGACCATGACCTGGTGAGTAATATTCCCCCAGCTATGGGGGCACTCATGCACTCCTTGGCTTCTAATGCCTTGCTTGGGTGCTGATTGGAATATTAAGTTTCTGCAAGACTGCGGGGCCGAAATCCACACGGGGAACCGCGGCTCAGCAGCTGAGAGCCCCCTCCGGCAGTTTCCACCCCCCTCCTGCTTCTCCTTGCTGGTACATGTCCAACTCGTTTCGGCTTTGTTTTATGGTTATAGGAATCAGGTTTATTTGGTGAGTTATAAAGTCATAAAACGTGGGCAAGAGCGTGTTTGTGGTTTCCTTTTAAATGAAGCCGCTGCAATTAGCTCTTGGGTCCCAGTGTCAGTGGACGGGGGTAGTTGGAGGTGGGAAGCGGTGGGGGTGGGGTGACCGGACTGGATTTATTTAGAAGAACTGGATGGAGACTTGAGCTGTGTTTCTTCATAGGGATGCCAGGGAGAAGTGGCTCCGAGGTCTGGAGCGGAGCTTTAAGTGGAGTTTTGAGGGCTCTGAATGGTGGTTGCTTTTCAAGACTTCTGGCCCTTCTGCAGGTGTTACGGGGCTGACCGTCAGGCCCCGTGGGTCCCCTTATGTGCCCAGATCTTGGGGACAAGTCACGATCTATGGCCAGACACTAGATTCGGCCAGTCACCAAATGCACACTCTTTCTCATGTACTTTGTCAGACTGGCAGAGGTGGCTTCCAGCACGACAGAGGGGCCATGGGACGTTCCACGAGGAACTATTATGACCTGGCCCTGGGAAGTCCACTGTACACCATGCAATACTCACCAAACGTGGGTGATCGTTCTGTGTTAGTCCTGGGGCTGCCATAACAAAGTACCACAAACTAGGTGACTTTGAATGACAGAAACGTATTCTCTGACAGTTCTGCAAGCCAGAAATCCAAGGTCAAGGTGTCCAAGGGCCATGCTCCCTCTGAAGTCTCTAGGGGAGGCTCTTCCCTTGATCTTCCAGAGTCTGGTAGCCTCCGGTGTCCCTTGGCTTGTGGCACATCCCTGTCATCTGCCTCCGTCTTCTCATGCTCTCCTCTCTGTGTGTGAGAAATTTCCCTCTTTTTAGAAAGATATCCATCACTGGGTTAGAAGCCTCTCCGAATCCAGTATGACCTCATCTTAGCCAATGACATCTGCAAAGACCCTATTTCCAAATAAGATCACATCCCCAGGGATTAAAACTTCAATATATCTTTTGGGGGAAACACAATTCCACCCATAACATGTTCCAAATTTTATGGGCAAGTAAACTGAATATCAGAGACCTGGAGTGAGATTTGAGCCGGTTCTGTCGGAAGCATGATTTCTTTACTGCTTCTTCTGCTCTGATCAGCCTCTAGACATCTTGGTCAAGAGACGTCCCTCGTTCAAGGGAAGTCAGACCGTTCACAGGTGGGATGCTCTGAGTCTCACCGGAAAGTGCTCCTTGGCCCATGAATGAATCATTGCTTGAGTCACAGACGTCATTCATTCATTCATTCATTCAACAAATATTTACTGAGTGCCCCCCGCCTCCCCAAGTGAACCTCAAGGAGCCAGGCTTCTAGTGCAGAAAAGAGACAACAAGTGGAGGAAAAGATAAAGGATCTAGAAGGTCAGAAGGGGCCAAACGCTGTGAAGAAACATAAAGCAGGAAGTAGGCCTGGGGAGTGTTGCGATTTTGTCACCCTCCCTTAGGTGACAGCCTAGAGAGACCCGGTCTTGGTGAAGGGGCAGCAATGTTGGGGAGAAGCGTGCCAGGCTGGGTCAGCAAATGCAAAGCTGTGAGGCTGACGGGCCGTGAGGCTGTGGAAGGGTGAGTAGAAACGATGCAGGCGTTTACTCTGTGGGTGACGGGGTGCCTGGAAGCGTCCCGCATGGGGGAAAATAGGACGTGATGTACGTTTTAGCTTTTAGAATAGACTGCAGGGAGCTATGTGGAAAGCATGAAGACATTTGGAGGCTGCTACAATAATCCTGGCAAGCGATGACGGTGGCCTGGGTTTCGAGGTGGTGAGAGGTGTTCGGATTGTGGATAAATTATGAAATTGGAACCCTGTGCGCAGAGTTGAGCAAAAGAGAGGAATCCAGAAGGACGCCAAGGTGTTGTTTTTTTTTTTTTTTTCCCCTGAGCAAGTGGAAGGTTGGCACTGTCCTGCACTGAAATGGGACACTGTGCAGGTGGAGAAGGTTGGGGAGACCTGCGTGGAGTCCTGGTTTCGGTTTTGATCATGGTAAGTTTAGGTGTAATTTAGAGATCAAAGCAGAGGCGAGGAGGTGGCAGCTGGACTTCAGGAGACAGGCCCCGGCTGGAGATAAACACTGGGGGCCCCCACGTCCAGCGAAGGCCGTGAGCCCTGTGAAATGTGCTCAGGAGGGAGTGCAGATGGAAAAAGAAACAGATCACAGAATGACCCTGGAGTCAGGAGGAGAGATGCACCATCAAAGCAGACCAAAGGCACAGTCAGTAGTGGAGGAGCAGAGAGAAACGGGGGGCTGCTCGGGAAGGCAGCTTAGGACCCCTGTCAAGAAGGCAGAAGTGATGCTGAGATCTGATGAGACCATGGGTCTTGGTCCCTGGAGAGTCTGCGACCGGCCAAGGGAGGGAGCACCGGGAGGACGAGCTCAGGCTTTCCTCCTTTGTCCCTGACAGAAGCTGGGTCCAGTCTGCTTAGTTCCTGGGGTCACTTTAGCCCCTAAAGTCACTGATAGCCACTCGATCAATACCGATTCTGTGCATTGAATGTTACTTCCTTAAAACAGGCAACGGAGCACCTCATTTACGGTTGGGGATACAGGCTCAGAGAGAGGCAAGGTGACAGAATGGGGACCTGATGTCAGATGTCTTGATCACTGCCCTGAGCCTGTCACATGCCCCGATTGGACCATTGGGCGAGAAACCAACCTTCGGCTTCACTTACTCGAGTCCTGAGGATAACTCGGTGAAGTTGCAGTGAGCTCCCTCTACAGATGAGAACCTTGAGGCTCCGTTGCCCGAAGTTACCTGCCCAAGGTCACACAGCCGGGAGGTCGTTTGAACCTGGGTCTGTGGAATCACAAAGTCATGTGTTTCCCCACTGGCCCGAAGTGCTATTTCTTCTGTCAGGAACTCTCTTCCCTCCCTCCCCCTCCTTCCACCTCCCTGCCTCCTACTTACTGTTCCCAGCTCCGCTCCATTGTCTTTTCCCCAGGAAATTCTTTCCTCGCAGCGTCAGGCCCCTGTCGCTGAGCTCACTCTTCCTTCCTCATAGCACCTGCCAGAGTCTCTGATGAAATCATCAAGGTGTCTGCATTAGCTTATGATCTGAACCCCCCTGCCCCCGACTCTCAATGCCAGGAGGCAGGGACCACATCGGGTGTCCTCGAGGCTGCGCCCCCACTACCCAGCATAAGGTCTGGCACATAGTAGGTGCTCAGAATAATTTTTTTTTTTTTTGGAAAGAAAATATTCGCTGCATGTGTCCTGACCTTTGTTTTAACAACTCTCCTAAATGTCCCTATGTCTTATGCACAGACCAACTCTTTCCTATCATTCAAGGGGGCGGGAAGGGGGGAGCGCAGGGCTTGTTTAACATAGTTTTAAGAAAGATGGAGGGGATTGAAAAAGATATCAACAAAACTTGCCCTTCACCTTAGTTGGTCTTTGCTCAAGTCACCTCCCTGTCCTCTGCCCTGCCCTCCGCCACCATCCACCGTCCGGCACAGCCCTCCAGGACCTTCTTGATGCTTTTTGTTGTAATTTCCTTCAAGCATTTATTACTACAGGACACTTCTAGACAGTTCTAGATGTTTAGTTTCTGTTTCCCACCGTTGGATGGTCAGCGCTACACAGGTAGGACACCTCCATCGTCCTCACCACTGTGCCCTCAGAACACGGCCCACAGCCTAACCCAGACAAGGTGTTCCATAAACGCAGAATGAAGAAGGAACCAGGTAATTCTTACACACTTACTCTTTGCCAAACTAAGCCCTTGATCCACATTTTCCTGTTGAAGTCTGACAGCCATCCTTGGGGGGTCCAGCCTCCCGTTTTGCAGATGAGTAAACCGAGGCTCAGAGGCAGTAGGTGACATATCCAGAGCTGGGATTTATGTCCTGGCCAGCATGTCCGCCTCACCCACACTCTGTGGCTTCCTCTAGAGATGGGCCCAGAATCGGGACTAGAGTAAGTGGCTGACACATGGCTGTCCAATGACCACATAGCTGCTGGACAACATTTTCCAAGGACATCTGGGTTCCAACCTTTCCCCGATGGCTTGCAGGAGACATGACTGTCCTATAAGGACACTTCTTAGAAATAACTGTTGTCTTTCTCACTTTTCTGTAAACAGAGCATCCATTCTCTCCCACTCGCATGATTTTTTTTTTTTAAAGAATTAATTGCCCTTTTTATGGCTTTGGTGTGTTTGTACTTTCAAGAACCCTGGCACCCTTAATCACAACAACAATATTTTCTATGAACAGAGAAAATCTGAACAGTCATTAAGTACCAGCGAATGTGGAGCGTATTAATGGGCAAACAGTAAGTCGGGGAGAGGAAAATGTTTTTCTCTCGCAAAGTACATACGAAAAGTTGATCCAAACCAATGTGCTGCCATAAATCTGTTAATTTTGGCAAATTATTGGGAGGTAGCAGGGGCGGCGAGAGAGAGCGAAGCAAAAGGTTGCCCGGAAGCTGTCCACCCATTTCAGAAGGGAGATGCTGCCAGCCAGAGGGAGCGGGGCTCTTGGCCCAGAGACTGGCCTCTCTTTGCCAGGGCTTCTCCCCTCGGGAAGCCTGAGGTCCAGTCTCTCTAAGTAGGAGGTGGCAGCTGGGCCATGAATGGTTAACATTGGACCCTGCTGCTGGGTGAAGGGCAGGCCCGGGTCTCAGGGACTGCAGCCCCACAAGGGGCCTCCAGGGTTCTTCCCCATTCCAGTTGCATCTGGGGTCCTGTCTGGGCTCCTGACCGGGTCCTCCTTTTCCTCCTCCCCCTCCTCCTCCCCCACGCCCAGCCCCAGTCTGGTTTTGGCCTGTTTCCTTTGGCGCAGACCACTTATTGCTCTATCTGTTCTGCGATGGAATTGTGTTCAGGGCTGGGGGTGGGGGGATTGACTGTGGGAGCCATGTAAGTGTGTGTGTGCGCGCGCGCGTGTGAGTGTGTGAGCGTGTGTGTGTGTGTGTGTGTGTGTGCCTGCTCCCACCAGTCTGGGTCCGGTGTGGTAGAGGGGGCATGGGGGTCTGTTCGTGTCACTCAAGGCTTTCGATAACAAAGAAATGATTTCTTCTCAGTGCAAACAAACACCAGCCTTGCAGAGGCAGGCTCGGGCCCCTGGATCTCATTCTCTCCCCAATCCTCCCTCCTGTCTCCTTCAGAACGTTTTCTTTCTATATTGTTCTTTTTTTCTCATCTGGGGGTGTTCTCTCTTTCAGTCTTTAAAACGTCTCCACTTTTTTCTCGGTTTCTCATTCATATTTCTGTCTCTCACCATCACTCTTCTCTCTCTCTCTCTCTCTCTCTCTCTCTCTCTCTCTCTCTCTCTCTCTCCCCGCCCTCCCTCTCCTTTCCTCCACTGCTCCTCCAAACGCACTGGTCCTGTGGAGTTTACAACTGCCACATCACAGATATCCATGTGAGCGGGAAGTAACACAGATGCCTCTGTCACAGGTTCTGAGGGGCACAGAGGTGGCAGCAAGATGCGGGGTGCCAAGCCCCCTTCTCAACACATCTCCCTGGCGGGAGCCACAGGACCAGCTTTTGTGTCCCAGGCGCGTTTGCTCACCTTTTCCTTTTCCTGGCTGATGAAATCCTCTCACTCGCGGTTTGTTCCTTCCCAGCCTGGCTGGGATTTGTGCTTTGCTGCCCTCGCAGCAGGCTCCTGGGCCATGGGGCTGCAGCATGAAGAGGTTAATGTATTTACAGTAAATCCCTTCTTGGTTATGTGGAGGCAGGGGCTGCTTTGGTTAACCATTGATTACTGAGGCGGCTCTTTTCAATGTGTTCCACATGATTATTCGGCAAAGCTGCAATTTGGCACTTGTTCTGGGCTTGAAGGAATCACTTCCCCAGAGGTGACCCTCGGCGGGAGATTGCATGTCACCGCGTGAGGAATGACCGCGGCGGGTGTGATGGGTAGGCTGTCTGCCTCCCCTGACCTCAATCGCTTTCCAGTGGCGCGGCTGCCGGGGTGGATGGGGGTTGACACGAAGTGCTTATAATTTCCGTTGGAAGGCAGTGGAAGGATAATGGGGTGCCAGGTCCCTACTGGTTGGCCGAGGGCCTGGCCTGCACAGGCCTGGAACTCCTGTTGGGCGTGGCCATCCCAGTAGGGGCGGGAGGGACCGTGGTTACATTAAGAGATGCCCAGGAGGCGGGGAGAGGGCTGTGGATTCCCAAGGCTGGTTCTTAGAGGACTGAAATGAGCAGGCCGGGCAAGGACTGAGTGTGTCCTGAGCACCGCCTGTGTGCTCAGCACCTTGCCAGGCTCTCACACCAATATTCTCCCAGCCAGCTGCCTACGGTCCCCTCAGCGTGCTGCCTGGTTGGAGCGCAGAGGCAGTGTTACGTGGTGGTGACAAACCCCAGTCCTGGGATCACGTAGAAGTGCTGCCACTCCCAAGTCCCGTGGCCCTGTACGAATGCTTTGACCACACTTGAGTCTCAGTTTCCCTCTATAAAAGAGGCTCAGAGCAGTCAGTGCCCTCTCCTAGGGTCTTCTTCAGCATCCGGTGAGCCAAGGTCATTAAGTACTTAGACCAGAGCTAGGCGTGGAGCCAGCTCTATAGATGCGTCACCATTATTGTTGGAGATATTACTGCTCGAGTTGTTCGTGGATGGATTAAGCAGACTCCCATCAGGTGAGTAAGAAAATTGAGGCATCAAGACAAGAAACCTGTTGCCAGATGTAAAAGCCTCAGGAGTTGAAACCAGGGAGAAATAAGCTCTTTCACGTTCTAGTTCACTTCCCTGGGGGGATTGCCCTTCTGACGTTAGTCCGTCTCCTTCCTTCCTTTTCTTCCTTTTGTCCCTCTCTCCTTGTTTCCTTTCCCTTCCTCCTTTCTTCTTCCCTTCTTCCTCTTTCTATTAACTTTTTGTTTGTTTGTTTCCTTTCGAACCATGAGACACAACGGAGACTTGATTGTGTAGAGGACACGTGCTGGGAGCTGTGGACCACTCAGTAGCGTGTAGCAGACAAGGGTGCCCACAGTCACCCCTTGACATGTCTGTGTGGTCAAGCAGCTGCTCACTGACTGCCGACGTATCGGTAGTGCTGGGTCCAGACATCTCCTTCATTCCTCTCGGCCTTGGCACTGCCTTCTCTGGGCCTCGGTTCCCACCTCAAAATATGCCAGACCAGGTGTCTGGGATCTGGGACCTTCTGGCCCCAATCCTGCCTCTACCCTGGGACAGCAGAGTGACTGTGGGCAAGTCGTATGACCTCTGAAACTCAGGGTTTTCATCTCTAGAATATGCCTCATGGGGGTTGTGAGCCTTATGGGAGGAGAGGAATGCACTCTGGACTACAAAGGGGCTAAAGCATCCCGACCTCATCCTTCCTTGCAGAGCTGGGCCTGGCCGTATCTAGCACATGTAAGCATGAGGCTGGATCAGGCTATACTTGATCTATACTTTAAAAAAAAATAAAAGTAGCCATAGGTGCAACTGTGGTTGCACAAAGGAGAGACTGAAAATCTTTAAGGTCTGCAAGGTGTGCCAGGGCGGGGTCTGAAAGAAAGGTGATGCTAATTTATGAGATTTAGTCTGCCATCCTTTGCAATGGTTCTTAGCGTAGGACACTTTCCAGCTTGCAGGAGCCTTGTCTTCTGTTTTTCCATGGAGCGCATGCATGAGTGCATGGGGGGAGTTGAGTCGTGTGACCTTCAGTGGGGTTCCTCCTCCGTGCACATGTTTCATTTGTGTGTAACCTGAAGGCTGATCAAGGCCATGGTCGTGGAACATTGTTAATACTTCCAATCTGGAAGCTCAGGCTGCGTCCTGGTGTCCAGGCAGATTATATATAACTGGCTGTCTTTTCTCACCTGTCCACTCTGAGACATAGAAGCTCAACGCTGAGATTTTTTCCAACCACATGGATAGAAAGTGTAGCCCTTCTCGGAAACCCAAACTTGTCTACGTCGCTCTCCTCGCAAACTATCTTAGTTTGAATTTCCCTGGAAGCATACTTGGAAATAAGGATTCAAGGGCAAGTAGTATTTTGGGGAGGGGATCCCAGGATGCCCCAATAAGAGACTGAGGAAGTGAGGCAGGTAATAAAGTGGATGCTATAAAACCAGTGATCCTTGAGGGTAACTGGAGTTCAATCCTGCGGAGAAATTCTAGAAAACACCAAACAACACAAGCTTCAGGCTCCTCCTACCTGAAAAGTAAGGGAGCTGGGGTATTGACACAACATCTCCCAAGAGTTACTGGGTAAGGGCAGTCTGCACTGGGGCTGGTGAATTCCCTGGCACTTCTAGCCGGTCTTGTGGATCTCTAGAACAATCCCTAATACTCAAAGATACTTCCAGCCGAGCACATTGAATCAATAAGTTCCGAGGAATGCAGGCAGGTTCTCACACAAACCTCCTTTAGTCTGGATCCCCCTTGCTCATGGAAACTTCTCTAAGTCTCCAGGCTGTGTTAATGCTTCTTTCCATGCTTTTATGCGCTCCTGCCTTCGGGGCCATGCTTCCTACAACTGTGTTTAACTACCTGTTTATTTGTCCACTTGCCCCCATCCTGCGTTCCAGCTGTGAGCTCCGTGAGACAGGGCTACATCTCATCCAACTCTGCATTCCCAGAGTAAATGTTCAACATTAAAAGAAAAGAAAAAAATGAGTCCACGGAGATGCAGGAGGCAGAGAACTTCAGGAGAGAGCTAATTGTGTGAGAGCAGAGTTACAAGGAGACAGGCCAAAATCTTTGTTGGTAGCAGACGTCTCTGGCTGCCAAGATGAGGACATTTTCTCTGGATTCGCCCCAGTTCTGACCATCAACATCCCCACCCAGCCCAATTTCAGGAACAGGAGAAGGGGAAATGGAGCCACACCCTTATTAAAATTGAGGCCTTTGCTCACTGTGAATGGGAACAGATGAATTTGAGATCATCCTTGGCAAGCAATGCTGGGAGGCAGAATGCTTCTTTTTGGATCTTCACGGCCGAATCTCAGCATAGCTTCTGGCTTTGTTTCCATGCTGTTGACACCTGTAATAATCGTGAAAAGTTTGAGATCATCCGTTGGGCCCTGACCCTCATAGGTGGTCCTGGGTCAATGGGTGTGAGGCAGTGATGGGCACCCCATGCCCAGGACACTGCTGAGGTGAGTGTTTACGATGACAGCACCTTGGCTAAGATACCCAGTAGACGGGAGGTAACCACTTCCTGTTTCAACACTTCCTGTGAAACAGGAAATGGAGAGAAATATACAGGAAGTGGATAGAAATGTACAAGGAAGCCATTTTTTCAGAGCACGGGTGACTTGTGGATTCATAAAAGTTTTTTTTTTGTTTTTTGTTTTCGTTTTTTTAGGTTTTTTTTTTTTTTTTAATATTTTCCATCTTGAGATGTTAAGAAGGCAAGACATCTTGTCCCTTACTAGTTCTAGGTTAAACCACTTTCTCATCTCCCAACACTAGGTGAACTCTTGAGGCAAAGGAAGGAAGAAGACAGATTGGCCTAGGGACAAAATCAGAAAGTTCAAGGGACTTCCAGATCCTTCAGAAATGGATGTTTCACAAGCATCCTGCCACACTTCCTAGCAAAACTCCCTTCCTGCCACTGTCAAAAGCTGGCGATATGCTTACTTCACTTTAAGCAAATTCAACATATGGATACCCAAGTTAGTCCCTTTAAAAAATGGTATTCCCTCTGGTAATTATTGAACAATAATGTAAGGACTCGGTACATCTCAAAAGCAATCTGGTTTTGAAGTGGATTTTATTTTTGAGCAACTCTTTCAAAACTAATGTTTGTGGTTTAGTTAACAAAGATTTAATAGTACTGGTGTGCAAGACATTGTTCTAAGTACTTTGCCAATTCTCATTTAATTCTTATAACAACCCGATGAGTCAGATAGTGTTTTCGCCCCTGTTTCACAGATCAAGAAACTGAGGCATGCAGAAATAAGGTAACTTGTTCAGGGCTAGTAACAAGTCCAGCTAGTAAGTCTAAAAGCCAGATGTAAACCCAAGCTATTAGGGATAATCCATAGTCTTGACTGACGCATTTTTCTGCCTCTATGAATGGGAAAGAAACTGGCTGGTACTTGGCTGGGAAGAACCACGCTACCATTTGTCATGACATGAGCTTTCAACAATAGTCCACTCTGGGTCCTTCATCTTTCTCATCTGTCCTGCTCAACTCTAGAGTTTGTAATTTGGGAGATTTGAGTCTCTCTGAATCTCTAGCCTCTAGCACGGAGCACGGTCCCTGGAGATGCTTAATGAAGTATCTGCTGAAGGAACGTTGGGTAAGAGAATGCACACAAGGGTTTCTTAGCAGTGCTGGTAGCTCAGACAACACACACAGGCAGAGAAAAGAGGGAAACTGCTGCTGTTCTTGGAAGGCGCGGGTCAAACCCTTCCCCGACTTGGATGACCTTCACCTTTGCCTCTATTATGTGGGAAATTCCATGGACACTCTAAGCTCCTTGAGTGCAAAATCCACATATGACTTATCATTGGATGCCCAACACTTGGCACAGTGCTAGGGGAAACCCTAGTAGGGAATACATGAGCGATTGGGGGAATGAATACGTGAGTGAGTGAATGGACCCAGAGAAGGAATATACATTCCGTACCCTGGTAAGGTCTCGCTCAGTGGCTCCCAAACTTGTACAAACACTGGGATGAATATCTTGAAAAACAACGCAGATGGCTGCACCCACCCCAGGAGTTTGACTCAGCAGGTCTGGGGAGGGCCTCGGAATGTGCATTTCGAACAAGGTTCCCCCCAAGGTCCCAGGGGATGCTGATGCCGCTGGCCTGGGACCCTACTTTGAGAACCACTGGGCTAGCAGCCACGGTTTCTCAATCTTGGCTGCACACTGGAATCACCCGCAATGATTTTTAAAAAGTTCTGTTTCCTAGGATGCTCTCTAAGAGATTCTGATGGAATTGATCTGGGGTGTCGCCAGGCATCAGGCTTTGGGGTTTTAAAAGGTCTCTGGATGCTTCGATGTGTAGCACCGCAGGAGAACCTCCGGCTCAGCATTTATGTTGTGGCTCCTTACCTTGACTTCTTTTGTGGCTTATTGGGTTGATGGTAGGGCTCACGTGTGGCTTAGCTCACTTAGGGGTCCCCCCCTTCCGTGTCCCCTTTGGCCTTCCCCACATCCGACTGCCCTGCTATGTCCTGTGGTTGTTCCTGGGCAACGGCTTCTCAGGCTGCCGTTTGCCGGAGACCTGATGTTTGTTCCCTGAGGCCGGGCATCCCCTGCCCAGCCCTCGCCCGCCCTGTACACTGCGGTGTCTATTAAGAGCAGATGCTAAACCATTTCCAACAGGCCTTGAAGCTAATGCGCTGCAGAATGGATTCGGAAGGGCCTATTTCTTTGTGTGCTGAGAAAGAGAGTGAATTAATGCTCGGTGAAAACCTCCAGAGAACCAGAGTCAGGGCTGGGGGGAACTCGGTGGCTAAGTCAACAGTTATAAACTCACCCTGTCATTTTTCATTATTTGGAACGTTGGAAAGATATTTTCCTTTTCAAATGCAGTTGGAAATCTGTTTGGTCAAAAGTCAGTTGGAAACCTTACCACCATTGCCCCTGAAAACTTGCAGCCTCTGTCAGGGTTTAGAAGAAAAATGGCCGAGGTTCTTAGCAGAAGTCAAGGCGATGGTGCCATGAAGGGGTGCAATGGGAACTGCTTTGGGCAGAGGCTTCATGGTTTTTCACATGTGCTGCCCGTGGGTCCAAACTGTTACAAGGGCCCCAATATATGGGGGTTTAAGCGGTGGCTTTGGGAGGCGAAGCCGTACGTCTCCTACAATATGAACAAGACCAGTAATCTGGGTTCTGACTGCTCTGGCTCCAGCCTCATGGGGACCTTTTCTTAGCCAAAGTGTGAGCAGAGCAAATGCAAAAGCAGCACCCTGAAGAGCTAATAGACCTGGAGGTAGGGCCCCACTCTCCTTTCACAGCTGACAGGGACACACGGCCCAAGGACACGCTGCCAGTGGTGGAGTTTGAATTGGTGGCTCTCTTCCCCACAGCCACAGTGAGAAGGCAAATGACTCTGGTGTGAGCCACGGCTCTGTCCCCACCCTGGACTGTGTGACCTTAAATAAGTCCCTGGGTGTCTCTGGGCCTCATTTCCCTCTTTTGTAAAAATGAAAGGGTCTGGGCTGCAGTGAGGAGTCCTTGAGAAGATGGGTGTGCAGATACCTGGCACCTATCCCAGCACGGCAACAGTGCCGGCTGATGTGTGGGAACCAAAGCCTCAGTCAGGGAAAGTTATATTGTTGTGTGTCGGGGGCCAGGAAACGCATGGGGCTGGAGGAAAAACAGAGTGGGGGGAGAGAGAGAGAATGGTGAGAATGATGACTCTTAGGACAAACGTACTTCTCTTATATGAAAACTGAGATGCTCCAGGGAGCACAACTCTGAGTCATCCAAAAGGTTAGATTCAGAGGAGATTCCAAAAGGGGACTGCCTCCTCTGTGAGCAGTGCCAGCTTCGGCTTCCCCACTCAGGGGTGGAACGAGGTGCCAGGCTTCCTAGCTTTGGGAGAGGAGCTAGATCACTAAGAGTGACAGGAATTATAACAGCACAGCACTGACAGCTTCTGTTGGCTGCACACACACTAGGTACCATGCTACACACTCAACGTGCCATATCTCACTTACTCTCCGCCAAGATTCGGGAGGTGCACATTAGTGCACCCATTTTACAGAGGAGAAAACTGAGGCTTGGACATAGAAATCAACTTTCTGGCCTCAGAATGCACTGTGCTCTGTTTTAATTTCGAGGAGCTGGGTCCTGCCTGTTCCTTTCCTGGCTAATACCTTCTGAGCAATTTAGATGTGACTGAAGCCCACGTACTCAGTACATCGTCCCTGAGATTCCAGCCCCAGTTGGTGCCTCCTCTGGGCTCCATGGCCCACAGGTTCACCTGATGGAAGGCAGTGGTACTTCTTCTGACAAAGGTCCCTTTGATGCCCGAGTCCCCAGCAGCCTGGAGCTCTGGAGGACAGGCTGGGGCTTAGCCAGACTGGCCTAGGCCACCAAGGTGCCTGGTACAAGGTGAAGGGTCTCTGTAGATATCCCACAGAAGCTCATGGTTGACTATTTGCTCAACAAATATTAATGATGCACAATGTATTCTAGGCTGAGCCAAATGGAGAGAGTTCCTGCGCTCAAGGAACTGGATGAACCGTTAGAGACCAGGTCTCTAATGTGGCCGCGCCTGGCTCACACCCCAGGCTCTTCTTTGGCACAGTTCAGCCAATGCCAAACCTAAGAAAATGACACCTCCGTCCTCGCAGGCATTCAGGCCAAAACCTTGGCATCACCCTCGACTCTCATTCCTTCTCTAGGGGAGGAGCCTTTCTTGCCTCTTCCAGGTTCTGACGGTTCCAGGTGCTCCCTGGTTTGTGACTGTGTCACTCCCAACTCTGCCTCCAGAGTTGGGTGGCCCTCTCTTCTTCTCAGTGGCTCTGTGTGTCCTCTCCTCTTCTTATAAGGTCACCAGCCACTGTCCAGTGTGACATCATCTTAATTATCTCCACAAGATCCTATTTCTGCATTAAGGTCACATTCTGAGGTTCCGTGACTTTTGTGGGAGGCATTATTCAACCCACTCCAGCAGGAGCATGTTCTAAGGGAAAGTCGGTTAGTTCTAGATTTTCCCTGCTAATGCTCTAATAGTGATAACAATAATGAAGACAATAATATGTGTAAAGTACCTACTATGTGCCAGGCACTGTACTAAGCACATATATATATATATATATATATATATATATATACACATAACTTAATCTTTAAAATGACTCGTTTAATTGGCATGTTAATCCCATTTTACAGATGAGAAAACTGAGGGTCCCACTGTAATATGACCAAGGTCACCCAGCTCCTAAGAATTGCCCAGCCTTGGTAGGTCAACACTGACCATAGGCTCTGGTATTCATGCAAATGCTGAGTCTTACTATCTGGAGTCCTGCTGGGGATTGGCAGGGCTGTCCCTTGTCCGGTGGCCCATAGGAGCCAGGCACTGTCTTGATAAAAGGAACAGGAATCAAAGCGTTGGGTGTGGAGTCTTAGGGAGGGGGCATTGCCACCTGGTGGGCTCCTGTCCCTGCTAAGCTGCCCTTGCAGGCACATCACTTCTGTCCTGCTGCCTTGGCCAGCCACAGGCAGCCCGAAAGTAAACAGTGTCTGAAACCTGTTCTCATTAGGCTAATTTACGAATAAATTACCATATTCAATGGCCTTATTTTTACTGCTCGTTAACAGGCCCATGATAGGATGATAATTACGGGATTTTAAGTGGCTAATGGCAGCTGGGGCGTCAAAAGCAGTTTTTACGAATCTGTTTATGGCAGTGAAGGTGACAGAAGGGGAGGGACATTGAAATGTTGAAATCACACTTTGGCAAAAAAAGCTTTAATTGTTGAGTATTTATTAGAGAGGAGGGAAGGCTGTAATTTAAAAAATGAAACTGAAAAACAAAGGAAATTAATTAGTCTCCCCCCTGTGCTGTGACCTTCAGGGAGTGGGCGAGGGGCGGGCAGGATACCAGGAGTGAGACTCCAAGTTCAGGGGTGAATCTGAGCTTGTCCTCCCTGCTTGGCTTCTGCTGCCCCTGCAGAGAAGGCCTGTGACTTTCCTACAAGTCAGTTCCTCCCTGACTGGGCTGGAGATGCCCCATGCTGTGGGGCCAAGGGGGGACGACCCCCCCCCCCAGAGGTAAGGGCCCAGCAACCTTAAAACAATGACACTGTCAGGGTCCTGAGTCATCCTTTCTTCCTCATCATTGCCATCATCAGATCTCATCCGTACGCTTTCCTCGGCTGAAAGTCATGGGCCTGATTTCATCTAAAACTTGCAATAGTGTTAAGAGCTAATATAATAATTATTCCTAACATCGAGTGAATACTCCCTGTCTGCTTTCTGTGTAATAACTTGCTTCAGTGTTGCAACAGCTAATGCCACGGGATTTGAATTATTATTATCATCCCGATTTTATAAAGGAGGGAACTGACGCAGAGAGGTTAAGGCTTAAAACTTGTGCAAAATCACACAAACAAGGCTTAGACTTGTATCCATAGGGTACGTCCAGGTCCTGCTTCTTTTTTCCGCTTTCCTCTCATCAAATCCACAGCAAGCTGGTGGCGTGGGCTTTAGAGCCCCATGTTACAGAGAAGGAAAGGGACTCTCAGAGAGGGCAAGCCACACCTGCCAGGTGTCACAGAGCCCGACTTTAAAAGTAGGTCTCTCTGAGTCCAAACCTACAGCGGACATGCCCTTGGAATGGAACTCTTAAGAGTGGAGATGGGGAAAAGGCATCTCAGGAAAGGATGCTGGGCTTGATAGTCGGTGTCAAGGAGGAGCTCCTTAAGGACCATTTTCCCTGCTCTGTTTACTTGTCTCTCATGAGCCCTCCGTCCTGCCCACCTGCCCTCCTTCCTCCTGACCATCCCTGGTTCTGCATCCTCTTGCCACTGGCCAATCCATCTTGCTTCTCTGGTTTAGTATGCAGGCCTCGGAAAACAAACACGCTGCAGCCTGACAGTGGGAATAAATATCCTTGCTATGTTGATTAGCATTTGATCCCAGCTGGGTCTCTGGAAGCTGAAGTACTGGAATGTCTTGGCAGTTTTTTAATGCTGAATAATTTGATTAGATCAGTGACTGAGCCTGCTGCTCCTGGTGAGATAAACCCTCCCAACATTACAGGGGAGAGAGGCGGAGGGGAGGGGTGGGCCAGAGAGCACGACTGAGCCCCCACCTCCCAACTCGGACTCCTCCCGCAGCCCTCTGGCTGTCTGCTCTGTCTGCCTCTGTCCCCAGCGTGGCCCCTTTCTCTCCCTTCATCTCCTTTCCCTCCCGCCCTCACCTCTTTTTTTAAACCTCTCTTTCTCTTGCTACTTCCTTCCTCTTCCTTTCTCCTTCTCTTTTTCTTCTTCTCGTCTCCCATGTCTGTCTCTCCTCTTATTTCTTTTTCTTCATCTCCTCTTCCTTTTTTCTTCCCATGTCTCATCTTCTTTCTAGCTTAATTCCTTCCTTTTTCTCTTATTCCAGATTCTCAATTCTTTATCACATTCCCCCTTTTCTTTCCTACTTTCTCTCTTGCCCCTTCTCTTCCTCTCTCCCTATCCCTCTTTCTCTCCCTCTCTCTTCATTCCTCTTTCCTCCGCCTCCTCAACTCTCTCTCTTTCTCTCTTTCAGCTCTCTCCATCTCTCCGACTCTCCCCCGACTCCGCCACCGCCAAACCCACCTCCTCCTTTTATGAAGCTTTAAATACATCATTTAATCAACTCCACAATTTCAATTTCACACAGTTGTCAGCTCGAATGTCTGATGAGGTAGTGAAGACCCCACAGATTGCGGGCAGGGGTGACAAGGCCACCAGGCCTCCTCCCTCTCCAAGCAGCTCTCAGCCCAGCCTCAGCCCTGCCCCCACCCTGCCCCTCCCCAGCCAGCCTGGGAGATATTCCAGAGGGTTCTGTTTCCTCATGGCAACTGTCAGTCAGTCGTGTAGCTGTTTCTCTGGTCATCAGTATAAAATTACCAAAGTGGCCTCATTATCTGCTTACTCCAAATTTGGAGGCAATATTTCTGTTTGAAATCTAATAATCTCCATTTAAAACAAAAATAACCTCTCCTCAGGTAGAGATGGAGTTGGGGAGAGGAAGATGACAGTTAGAGACAACCCAAGATGAAATGAATTATTTGGGTTTTTTGATCAAGACATATATATGTGAAGTCCTTTGCTGACCTAATACACAACCTACCTTTCCTGAAAACTATTTTTTTTTCCAGCTGGGGGGTTGTGGGGGACGGAAGCCCCATATGACTTGAAAATATACATTCCTTCTTCCATTCCTGTTGTCTTAATCTTATCTGAACCATACTAGAAGCATTGCTACTATAACAAAAAAAGGAATCGGATCAAATGGACAGGAAGGAGAGGGGATGTTTTAGTTTTTTATGCAAATTCAATTACCAGCACTCCCCCCAGGCTTGTGTGGGGTGCTATCTGAACCCCATTAGTGATGGGGAATGCTGTCTGTTCTCACCAGTGGCATTGCAAAGCCATCTGACCTCGCTCTCCATCTGCCCCTGTCATCTCATCACTGGAGAGTCAGGACCCAGCCTTATTTATTTTTCTCAAATGGATCCAGAAATGGTTAGGAGAGGCACTTCCCAATAATTGAGTGCTGGCTTTGTCGGGAAAAGCCACACTCAGGACTCCAAGTGTCCTCAGGCTGCTGTGAGTGGAATAAGGCTGAGCTGTGTGTGTGTGTGTGTGTGTGTGTGTGTGTGTGTGTGTGTGTGACAGAGAGAGAGAGAGAGAGAGAGAGAGAGAGAGAAAGAGAGAGACAGAAACAGAGAGAAAAAACACACCATGGGAGGGCAGCGAAGGCATTGAAACCAATCTTGGAGTAGCTTTTCTTACTGCTGTGTGACCTTACTTAAATCTGCACCCTCTCTGAGCCTAGTTCTCATCTGCGAAATAGGGACAATAAGAAAACCTACTCCATTCTTTTTATGGGCCTGTATTACTATAGTCCTTATGGATAAAATGAGATGAAGCTGTGAACCCCCTTATTCCCTCTTCCTATCCTGCTGCGAGATAAATTTCAATCGTCACCGTGGTTCTGGCCATTTACTAACCACACAAGGACTTTTACCTATCTTCGTGCTGCATGAGCTTGGTCCTTTCTCTTCAGCTCTCTGGGCCTCAGTTTTCCCATCAGCAAATGCTATACAATAGGAATCTTCATGCCTAGTGGCAGGGTGCTGGTGAGACCTGAAAGAAATGTGCCTGGTGCTTCTGGCTCCTTGTTCCTCACCCCTACTGCCTTTTCCGATTTTAACGTACAGGCAATGAAGCCTTTCCTTGGGATGGCCTTTGCTAATTTCATTTTCCAACTAGCTTTCCTGCTAAAAATAAAGTTGGTCTGGCATCTGTGAGTGGAAGTGTGTGGTCTCTTTGAAGGCAACTTCACTGAAATGTGTGCCTGTTCTCCTGGTGCTCAGCCCAGTGCCAGGCAAATAGCAAGAATGCATGAATGCATGAATGAATGAATGAATGAATGATGCTCTTGGCACAGGATGAGTGCTCAATGCTTGCTGTGTGAAGGATTGAATGAATGAATGAATGAATGAAAACCATGCAATCTGCAAGCCAGTACTTTGTCTTGCTTTCCATAGGCCCCAGCTTTGCCTTCCCCACTGTGGCATTCTGAAGTTCCAGAACACAGGAGCTGACAAGAAACGGGGAATAAAGGGGTTTGATCTGCACACTGCAAACACCTCTTGCAAAAAGAGGAAGGAAAAAAAACGCCAGTTCCTTCTGGGGGGAAGAGAAGGCGTCAAGACATGTTAAATGGTTAGGAGGAAGGCGGCTGCTTGTTTTCCTTCTGCCTTTTGCAGGCTGGAGGGGAGGTGTGGGAGGAGGTTCATTATTTTTCGGCGCTCTGAAGGCAGGTGAACAGGGAAAGGCAAACTGCAGCCTGGCACGGTGTTCAGTGGCTTTGAAAAATGTAGAGCTCTCAAGGCAAGGGAAGGGTTTGATGCAATTTAAAAAAAGACAGACTCCCACACCTCTCAGATCCATATGTTTCCATTCAGATCTGGTTCCCCTCCGAGGCGGGCTTTGCAGCCTGGCCCGGCTGTGCCGCTGACGCTCGGAAGACCCGCAGCTCCTGGAGGAGGCAGACGGGCTGAGCCCGGGTGGGTTCAAGGTGCCAACAGCAGACTCTGGGCAGGGCTGCAGCAGCAAAGCGGTGACATGGCGCCATGTGGTGCCAGCGTGTGTGTGCAATCAGGTGGTCGCTCTCTGGGGGAAAGGTAAGAAGCTGAAGAAATGGAAACAAGGAAATCGATCAAATGGTGTATGCATATGGACCAGGGGATGTGACTGCCTGTCCCTTCCCTCTGTAACCGGGGCCGTCCTCCAGTCGGTTTCCTTTCCCAAGCTGCACTTCTTGTGTTATAAACAGTTATCTAGCAAAAAAATAAAAAAATAAAAGAAAGTTCTCTGACCAGCTGACTTTAGGAAGTACTTGTTCACCTCATCATCAGCCATCCATCCTTCCTTCCTTCTATCCTTCCATCCTGTTTTCCTTCTGTCACTTCTTCATCCTCCCTTCCTTCCACTTTCTCATTCAACCAATAATTATTAAGCACCCAGGAACCGTGCAATTGTTAAGATAGACCATGCCTTTGTCTGTATGGTGTTTACCTTCTAAAGGAGAAGGCAGGAACACAGGAAACGAATGAACGAGCAAGATAATTCAGCCAGTGACAAATGCTATGAAGGAGAAAACCCAGGGTAATGGGACAGAGCGCGATGGGTGAAGGGTGGAGAGGACAGTTTAGGACACGTCTGGTAAAGCCTGCAAGCAGTAGTGACATTTCCTCTGCCTCCTGCGTGGGCAAGTGCAGCCAGCCTTGCTCTCATGAGTTTGAACAGGTTCAATAAGGCTCTTGACTGCAGGACTTGTCAGAGCCTTCAGTGCATGGACATGCCCCATGCTTTGAACAGTGGGAAAATGGCAGAGTCTCCTAGGAAGCCCTAGACTCAGGGAACATCTGGAGGGGCATGTCTTCTATGGGATGAATGGAGGAACATACCAGATTGGGGCTGGCAGCTGGGATCCCCTAGCAAGAGGGTGATGGCTACTTGGCTATTGCTTTTCAATGGCCTGACCCTCAGGCCCTGAACAAGAGGCCCTGTCACAGGATGGACCGTGTCCCTCTCGTCACCCCTACCTCTGACCTGCAGCCCAGCACCAGCAACCCCCCTGCCTTTGCCTCCTCTGGGGCAGGCCTCGTGCTTGGAGCTGACTTTTCGTGTCTTATCGTTCTCACAATGCACCAAAGGCAGAGCTCTCGTAAACCCATTTTCCTGACAAGACAACCGAGGTGCTCTGGTCTTGTGGACAGCCTGAAAATGAAATCCCGTTTCTCTCCTCCAGCCAGCATGCTCGGCTGGCCTCACCCTGAGCCGTCACCCTTTGAGCAGTACGCTTCACCCCGTGATCAGCTTCCCCTTCTGAACAGGACAAACCCACTGTCACCTCTGAGGCTTTGCATCTGTTCGCCCTGCCTAAAATGTTGTCTCCCAAACCAAAATGGCTAGTTCTCAGCCCTGGGTACGCATGAGGGCTTCTGAAAATGCTGCTGAGGCCCAGGCCCCGCCCCCGAGCAATGCTATCAGACCCCCCGGGGTGGGGCCTGGCCAGGACTGTGTCTAAGCTCCCCGTTGGTTCTAAGATGCCACCAGGACGGAGGACGCCTGCTCACCATCCCCTTCTGTCACTTATCACAGTTTCGTCTCAAACTTGACGGCCTCAGAGAAACCCAGAGCTAACGCTGCCCCAACCTCGATTTTTCTCACTGGGTTTAAGCTCTTCTGAGCACGTATCACCACTGCCAGTTACCTTGCCTGGCCATTTGCGTTGCACCGTCTGTTTATTGTCTGACTTCCCCAACTGGGAAGTAAGCTCCTAGAAATGGGCGGCCTGCACTATTGGGTTTACTTCTGCATCCCCAGCGCCAGGAGGCGGTGTCCATCCTGCACTTGGCAAGCAGTGGGGCTTAAGCCTCTGTTGACCTATAGGAGGTTCAGAAAGGTTAGGCTACTTTCCTATGACCTCCCAGCTGGGACTGGGACCTGTGCTGAGCAAGCTGCACCCTTGGACTTGCCAGCCACTATGCTACTCATTGTCTGTATTCCTTGTTTCCGCAGAGGGGAAAACTGAATCCTGGGGCAGGAGCATACCTCCACCCCACTGTGGTTTGGACTCAGTCTTCTGCCCTCCAGCTGCCCCTCTTCCCAGCAAGGCTATGGTGAAGCCCCATTGCCTGAGCAGACCAGCCTTTTTGTCCAACAAGGAAGTTCTGGCGACACCTAACTGTCAAGAGACCTCCAGGCAGGAAGGGGGCGGGGGACATGCTGTAGAAAATATTTATTCACATGGATAGATATTCTCCCTGGGTTGTATCTTTTTTTTTAATTTTATTTTAAGAATTGATTGCAAATCACAAACTTTTCATTCAAACAAACAATACACATTCAGCAAAAGAAAGAACTTGATAGGTTGAACCATTAACCTTGGATATGTTGGGAGCAGGAATTACAGGTCATATTGATGTCTTGCTTGCCTGTATTTTTTATAGTGTGCATGCATTACTATCGTGCATAATAAAATAACACAGACGGAAAGTTCTATGCCATTGTCATCTCACCGTATTGTTTTGAGCATCAACAGAAAGACTTTATCTGAAAATATTTACAGAAGTTCCAAGTGTGACATGAATATGAGACATGACCACATTTGTCCAGAATGGTATTGCTACAGAATTTGATAAATAGTAAATATCTCTCTCTATCTCTCTCTCTCTATCTATCTATCCATCTATCTGATATCCTAATCATGAAAATTGTGCAATATTGGGGGAATTTCTACGTGGTGCACCTATTTCACACAGCCCAGCTCCCTTTGCCCTTCTTCAGGGAAGTCTCCCTACCTAACATGCCTGGAGAGAAAACAGTGGGCTCCTTTGTTTGCTTTCCCAAGGCATCAATCCATGATCAAATGGGAAAACTCATCTGTTTATTTCTCTGCCTGCCCCACCAGTCTTGGTGCTCCTTGAGGGCTGGGACCATGATGTTTACCTCCGAATCCCCAGCTCCTTACAGAGCACCTTGTACATAGTAGGTGCTCAATAGTTGCTTGTTGAAGAGCTAGATGAATGGATGACATTCATAGCAGCTTCTTTCACTCAAGCAAGGGCTTCTGAAAGCATGTGTGTGTAATCCCAAACTATAAATTGAATGGTATTTTTAAATGCACTAGGGAACTTACTATTTAAAGGAACTCTGATGTAAATCCTTTTTATAAAATGAAGACATCTTGAGTCATGTGAATAATTGCTCCCTGACATATCTGTTTATAAGCTGAGATTTTTAAGGATTGGGAGATGGGTGCATTTTTGAAAAATTTATTCAACAAATACTCGCAAAGTGCACGCTTTGTGCCAGGCTCTGTGTTGGATGTGGGCATGTTTACAGAGTGGCCCCAATCCTTGAAGACTTACAGATCTGGCTACTCTCACTGGTAATGTTGCCACAGAGGCCCAGGGACCAGCATCCACCTGCTAAGTTTGAACTTTGCCTTCCTCCCCACCTTCCAGCTGTGTGTCTTTCTGCTGCTTACTTAACTTCTCTGAACCTCAGTTGCCATGTGTATAAGCCGAGAATAATAAAAGTTCCCACTTCCCAGCAGTAATGAAGACAAAATGGGAAACTACATATAAACCGCTAGGAAAACTGTCTGGCACAATACATACTTGCTGTTATCATCAAAAGTCAAGGTGAAAAACATCCACGTGGGTGCACATCATGGGAAATCCTTGGCCACTGGAGTGTCACATATCTGTGTGGCATCCCTTTCTAAGCAGCTTCCCAAACAGCCCTGCTGTGCACTATAAATGGGAGAAGGTCACCTGTGCAGTCTCTGGCCCCAGGTTGTTTGGCGGGCCCTATAAGATAGCGGGGTCCTGGGATCACCTAGTCCAACTCTCCCTTCCAAACCCTCCTTCCTGCTCCCTTTTGCAGCTGAGCAGAGCCTGGCCGGAGTCCTCCATTCAGTGAGATTCGATGCCCAGGGCCCACACCGCGCTGGCTTTCCATGTAGCCTCATAATAGATGAACAGTACTTGGCGTGCATTTAGCCCCTGCTCATGTGTTTGTTTCACAGACACAGAACATGTCTCATCCCGCCAGTTCTAGTGCTTTCCAGAATTCGCTCATTTCATCCTGGTCAGCGCAATCCTTTAAAACAGATACTGTTATAATCCACATTTCACAGATGCATTAACTGCGGCATAGAAAGTGAAGTCCTTGGTCAGGTTCATACATGGCTGGTGAGCCTCAAACAGCTGCTCCCCAACCCCCACCCCGTCTCCACCCTAACCACCCAGCTACTGCTGCGGCCTCTCACAAACAAAAAGAAACTCATTCCGTTTTGACTTCTCTTTCATTTTCTTCTCACTTCCTCGAGGAGAAAGTCTCAACTTGGTGTTACTCTGTCTTTAACACCCTTCCAACGCTTACTAATATTGTTTAACAAAGAGAGAGTGGGCCTCAGGCTCAGTGCCTTCCTGGCAACCGTGTTTCACGGGAAGTGTAATTAAGGTGGTGATGTCCCGTGACCAAATTTGCAAAACGCTACCCTTTGTAGAAACAGATTCTGAGGGATTCCGAGACTTGCTCAAGATCTCAGAAAAGACAGGTCACCTAACAAAAACTGGAAAAAAAATTTGCCTTTTGACCACCTGCCATCTTTCAATCCAATTGAGTTCAAAAACAGCTTTAGAACGGCTAGCAAGACGCATAACAATTTGTGAACACAGTGAGAATCTTAAAACTTATACAAATGTAATGTATCAAGATTTTATTATTATTTTTTTTATTGAGGGGATGCTTCCTTTTGCTATCCTTCTTTTCCTTCAGACACTTTATCCTGAAAGGGTTACAGTCCCAAGAAAAGCTTTTCCGTAAGCACAAAGAACTAATATTAGCAGATTGGGGTTTCTGTAAATATTCATTGTAATCTGTGACTTGGTGAGCATTGAATTCCATCCTCCTGAAAGCTGCACATTTATAACTTGTGAATTCATAAATATTTACGAATTCACACAATCATCACTGACAAATTATTTCATCTGACAGCTCCACACAGGCTCTGCCTGGTTTCGTGAAATTCTGATCAAATCTCGCGTAAACTTCCTGGATGACAAGCGGAGACCGAGAACAGATAAAATCACAACCAGATTCTACAGATTCGAATGGGTCAGTAACTGATATTTACAACAATAATAACCTGGGCTAGAGAGATTTTGTTGTATCATGGGCTGCCAATGTTCACAACTGTGTATGTGTGTATATATATATATATATATATATATATATATATATATATGGCAACACGTCTTTGAATGTGTCAAAAATGGGGTCTTGTCAAGAGGAGGGATTGTGAGCACGTGTTGTAGAAAGAGATGACATTGGGAGCTGGGTTTGAATACAGTCGGCTGTTGGGGTCTGTGTAATCTTTCACAAATTTCTGATCTTTACTGAGCTCAGCTTCTTAGCTTTGAATTCGGGATGATAAAAACACCTACACCACAGGGCCATTGTACTAATGACAGACGCTCTGGTGACGCCCCCAGTCCTGAGTCTGCCCTATAAGGGAGGATTCAATACATCTTGGTTTTATTATTACTAGTGCAAATAATCGTGAATTCTGGCATGACCACTTTTGCAGTGAGTTTTGAACACATGCAGGGGAAGCCCTGCTCCAAAGTCTTTTTCCTGTGTATGTGCATTTTTAAAAATAAAATTTATTAACATATAGCTAACATATAGCATTGTATTAATTTCAGGGGTATACCATAATTATTCAGCATTTATATACCTAAAGAAGTGATCCCCATGATAAGTCCAGCAACCATCTGACACTGTACCACGCTATCACAGTATGATTGACTATATTCCCTGTGCTGTACATTACGTCCCCGTGACTTATTTGTTTTATACCTGGACATTTGAACCTCTTATTCTCCTTCATCTCACCCCTTTTTAAAAAAATTTTTCAATTACAGTTGACATTCCATATTATTTTATATTAATTTCAGGTGTACAGCATAGTAGTTAGACATTTATACTCATATAACTTAAGAAGTGATCCCCCTGAACTCTGCATAGTGCCAGGTGGATACTAGACTCGTCAAGGGGGATCACTTCTTAAATTATATAAACATTTCTGTGTTGTTAAAGACACTTAAGAGGGCCATTTTGTGTGTGATTTTCATTTTTGTAACGGCTTTCGTTTGGACTCAGTGCTGGGCACGGGGCTTCCATGGGGACAATTATAAAGGCGAAATCAGACCATGCTTTTCTCTGGCTTCAAACTCTCTAGTAGCTTCCGGTAGCACTCTACCCAGCACTGCCCCTCCTCGGTTTCCCTCCAGCTGCTCTGGACGCCTTCTTTTTCTGGACGAAACTAAGCTCATTCCTACCTCAGGATTCCTGCACTTGCTGTTTCCTCGGTCCAGAATGCCCCTCTCTCCCACTCTTCGTGGATCTGCCAACATCTTGTCACCCAAGGCTCCTGTGAACGGCTGCTTCCTCAAAGAGCCCTTCCTGAAGCCCTGTTGAGTCACCACCATTCACTAAATCACTCTTTTTATTACCCCCATTTACTTTTCTTCATAGTACTTATTAATTTCTTTTATCTAATTTCTTTTCTCTTTTCCTTCTTTTCCTCCTCCCTCCACACATTATGTGGTCCACCAGGGCAGGATCTCATCTGTTACCC
This sequence comes from Rhinolophus ferrumequinum, assembly GCF_004115265.2. Classification (NCBI taxonomy): domain Eukaryota; kingdom Metazoa; phylum Chordata; class Mammalia; order Chiroptera; family Rhinolophidae; genus Rhinolophus; species Rhinolophus ferrumequinum. The sequence goes on along the minus strand of NC_046308.1, from coordinate 17,095,621 downwards.
ACAGCCATCTCCTTATGGCCTAGAGCAGCATCTGGCATACACTAGGCACTCGATAAACATCCGGTAGACTGAATAAACAAATGACCGTAGTTGCAAATAAGACAGGTGGAGGATTCAAATAAACGACGGGTGAATTCTAGCCTCCACATGCTTGTTTTGTGATCTTTGGCAACTTAAATGCCGATGAGCCTCAATTTCTCCATCTGTAAAATGGACATAGTAACTGGACTTCTCTCATCGCATTGTGGGGCTTTAGAGGCCACAAATACATAAAGGGTCTAGCCCAGTGCCTGGCATGGGAAACAGTCATCTATGGCTGATGACTCTATTTAGTGGTGAAAATTCATACCGTGGAGTCCCAGATTTGGGGATGCACAGGGTGGGGACTTAAAGACTCTGCATATGTTTTAGCCCCTCTGACTTTCCCTCTACATCAGGCTTCCAGCATCTTCCATGTGTGTTTCTGGGGAATCCGTGGCATATTTTGAGAAAACATGCTTGTAAGTTAATTGCAGTAGCGGGGCTCCCACAGGTACATGGGTCAGGGTGGAGGAACGGCACTAAAGAGAGGCTGACAAACGGATTGAGGACAAGCCAACATTCTGCAGGAAAACCGACTGTTGAGTTGAAGTTCTGCGAAGTGAACTTTTCCAGCTGCAGACAAAGTCTCCAGTTGAGGGTATGTGTGTTCAGCACTATGTTTAAGCACACGTGTGTGTGGATGTGCATACATGCTTGCACACACACACACACACATATTTTCGAAAGTTACATTCAGCCAAAATTAAGGAAAAAGATGTATTTCTTCCTAAACTTTTGCAATTTCAGCATCTGCCTGTTTGGTTAAATTTGACAAGGATTATCTCTTTTGTCTTCTCTCTCTTTTATTTATTTTTTCCCCTCCCAGACCCAGAAATTCCATGAGAAGTGTTTTTAAGAGTGCTAGCTGACAAGTGTACACACGCCGTCCGCAGTCAGGGAGGAAGCAGCATAGTAGCTAACTTGTTAGACAGCAGCTAGATTACAATCATAAATAAATGATTTGCTGTCTCCTTGCATTCAGACTTGTAGCTTTTAAAGTGTGCCTGTCATCGCGGAATCAGATTTAGTCAAATGCTGTGTAACTGCAAAATTATCCTATCCTTACCTTTTTATTCTCCTTATAATGGACAGTTAAATTGGATTTTCAAATTTGAAGTGCATATGTTTTTCAAATCCCCAGAGGCTGTCTATTTTTTCATTTCTAAAGCAACTCACTAATGTTTATCATTACCACACAGAAATATTACAATTCTTAAGGGGCGCCTTACAAAATCAGCACAGGAGAAATGTGCTTTATCGTCTCAAAATGAAACCAATTTCTCAGCTGATTTGCAATTTATTTACATGTTAGCATTTGATTTCCGGCTGATTTATAACCCCACATGGCTCTGTCTCAGGGTTTATTTAGAAAGCAGACAACGGTGGTCGGCGAAGGCTGCGGAGAGCTGCGTGGCGTGGGCTGCCTGCTTCCCCCAGACGGGAGTCAGCGACGCCAGTCCTGAGTCTCTTGGTTTAGTTCCACCTGCAGTGAATTCAATACCCCAGTGTGCTGGGCCCAGCAACTGCATGGAGATGAGGTGCTGCAGGACAGCCTTTCTAAAGGAGTACTTTCCCTCCTCTACAGCGAGCAGGGATTCGAGTGAAGGAGAGGGAGAAGATGGCTGGGTTGTAGAGGGCTTGCATTTCTCGGCTCATTCACATAAATCTAATAGCTAATGCAGCGCCTGGACTCAAGGACATATTGGAATTGACAGTGGGGAGTTTACTCAGCTTGATGGCTTCCCTGTCTGACCAGCCATCCATTGATCCATTCTTCCAGCCACCCATCCAGCTATTCCTCCATTCTCCTAACCATTCACATATCCATTCTCTCATACTTTCTACCCCGAGTCCATCTGTCTGTCTATCCAACCATCTATCCGTCTATCTATCCATCCACCTATCCACCAATTCAACTACACACCCACCCACCTATTCACTCATCCACTTACCAATCCATTCCTTAATCCATCCATCTGTGCATCCCTCCATCAGTCCATCCATCCATCCATCCATCCATCCATCCATCCATCCATCCACCCATCTACCCATGTACTCATCCATCCTCCCACCTATCCACCGCTCCACTCATCCAACTACCCATCCATCCATGTATTTAACCATCAATCCATCCAATACAGTTACCAACATAGGCCTTCAAGTTGAGTGCTAGGGTTCTAAAAATGACTAAGAAACCGACACAGTCTTCACAAAGCTCGTGGTTAAGAGAAGGAGACAAACACATACCTCTCAGGGTCATCATGAAACTCAAATCACTGAATGCATGTAAAAGTGTTTAATAAACTATAAGTCAACTTAAAAAATATAAGCTACAAATGGAATGGTATAATGGGTTAGAGGATGGGCTCTGGTCAGTCTGCTTCCTTCTAGTTGTGGAACCACTGGCAAACAACTTTATCTCACCAATCCGTGGTTTTCCCGTCTATTAAAGGGGAGGCTATGGTGATAATAATAAAACTACCCACTTGGCAGGAATATTGGAAGGATGTGATGAAACAATCATATAACATGCTTAGCATCGTGCTGGGGCCATAGCTAGCACTTCGTAAATGTTCCTCTTCTTCTTACTATTATTATGATTAGTACATATTATTGTATTCCATTATTACATATTATTGTAGATTATTATATACGGGAGGTAAGAGTAATTGTCTAACTGAGAAGATGAGGAAAGACGTCACAGAAAACATGGCTTCTGCGTTGGGTTCATAGCAGAATGAAGTTTTTTTTCAGGTGCCAGAGGGAATGGCATTTCCATCAGCAAGAACAGCACGCACTAAAGTCTTGTGGCCTGTAGGTGCAGTGGAGATTCAACAAAAGGAAAGAGGTGTGAGGCTGGAGCCTGGGACCCATGGGGCAGAGGGGAGGAGCTAAGTCTCTTGAAGTAGAACTCAAGTCCCTTCTATATTAGGGTACAGAACTTGGGTTGTGTCCTGGGCATAACAGATGGCCGTCAGAAGGGCTTAATCAATGACATGGCCCCATCCAATTGGCACTGTAGGAAGCTCTGCCATGCAGAGAACAAATTTGGAGCCAGGTAGCCCCAGGGCAGGAACTGGAGAAATAATTCCCTGGAGTGTAAATAACGCGGGACCCAGGGAGCTGAAGCAGGGCTGGAGAGAAGGGGCAGATTCGAGTGATGGGACCAATTGGAGAAGAGAGGAGGGATAATGAGGGTTTCAGACATCTCAAGGAGTACCCTGTCAGAGGCAAAATCCCTGGGATTGAGATGAATTTTCCTCCTCACTTTGCTTATATCTGCCCTTGCCATGCAGAGCTACTCTGAATAAATTTGCATGTATTTATGCTGCAGGCAGCCAGCTCTCACTCCTGCAAAAGGAGCATCTCCTCTCTCTCTCTCTCTCTCTCTCTCTCTCTCTCTCTCTCTCTCTCTCTCTCTCTCTCTCTCTCCCTCTCTCCTTACGTGTGCACATCCAGTACAAATCCTTCTGGGCAGGTCAGGAGCCAGGGACTTCCTGAGTGAACTTGGACACATCCCTTACCCCTTCCAGCCTTGAGCAGGATAAGCTTCTGTCTCCAGGGTCTCTAACTATAGGAACTGCATTTATGTTCTCACGCAGCAAGCAGAAAAGGGAGTGTCTTAATCTGGGCATTGCCCTCAAAGTCTTGAGATCCACTCTGATTGGACTGCTCACCTCCCACGTCCACTTCTGAACCAATCTCTGAGGTCAGGGGGAGAGGGCATGCTGACAGGCGCCTCCTGGGTTATAGGCTCCTGCTCCTACGCAAAAGCCTATGAATTCCCACACAGAAACCAGGGTTTTCTGGGAAATGGGGATGCTGGGACAGAACCAGCACATGTCCAGGGCATATGCCACTGAAGAAAACTTTCTACTTTCTTTATTCCCAAGGAGGGAGGAGACAGCTTTAAAAACAGACATGCTTTCTGGGAAGCTGCCTGGTTATCTGTAAAGTACATGAGAAAAAGCAAACAATAGTGCTTGACTCAGGAACTCTAAGCGTGAGGGACTGCCTTGAGGCCAGCTGGCTATGAGGAAATAAGGAGAGTCAGTGTCCCTCCCAGTGGCCTAGGCTTTGTAGTGTCCACCTGAAGGCCCCACCCAGACCACCTGGGACCCTTGTGGACTGCAAGCGTCAGCCATCCTCTGCTGGAGATTTGGAGTGGCAGGAGAAGCACCATGGGGCTTAGAGAAGGATAGGCGGGATTCAAAGATGTATTAGATAGGATAGGTCAAGTTATGCTGCGTAACAAACAATCCCCCACCAAATCTTAGTGACCTAGCAAAACAGATACTTATTTCTTGTTCTCACAAAGTTCATGGTGAATTTGGAAGACTTTTTAGGGCAGGTGTCCTTTGCGCAGCAGGTCTACAATCCAGGAAGCTTCATAACTCAGGTGCTTCCTCCATAACACGTGCTTCCACAGCAGGAAAAGAAAGAGTGGTGAATCATGCCCTGAGACTTAATTCTCCTGTCTGGAAGTGACATGTGTTCCATCTGCTTAGGTGACCATACCCAATTTCAAGTAATCGTCCCATGTTCCCTGAAGGAGAAGTAAATTGGAAATCCCAGGGAAAAGTGAAAACATCTGCCTCCAAAAGGAGAAACAGTTGGCACCTCATTCAACCCCAACTTTGGAGCATCTCACGTTCACCTCAAAGGTGAGAAGAAGACACCGTCTGTTGTTATCTGTTCTCTACCAGGTGCTTTGGATTAAGGGATGAACTGCCTTCTAGCAGTTCACATTCAACTTGGGGAGACAGGGCCAATGGTTAAAAAAATAAAAAGAGGAAGAGAAAGACAGAAAGAGAAGTAATTTTAGAATCTGCCTCCTGAGCTTATTGTGAGGATAAAAAAGGAGATGAATTCTATGACATCCTTGGCGTATCGCCTGGCAAGAATAATGAGTTCTATAAATACAAGCTATTATTGCCATTTTACAGATGAGGCAATTGAGGCTCATGGTGGTGGAGTGACTTTCAAGGTCACTCAGTGCTGGTCACCTAGTGATTGATTGGGTCCTCTGTTCGTAATCTTGCCCTTCACCTCATTCACATTCTACCCACATAGAAACCTCTCTTCCTCTGGCATTGCTCATTCAAGGTCTGTTACAGGTTACCTGACCAGCTATGGGCACCAGGTATTCGAATTAACGCAGATGGATGCTGACTTTTGAAGGCCTAAAGGTGAGCTGCTCTGCCACTTACTTGCCACTTAATCCAGGTTTGGATCCTTCTGTGATTCCCAAGACCCTCCTGCAGGTAGATGTGGTTTGAAGGTGGTGTTTGTCATTTCAATGTGAGGGCATAAGCGTTGTCCCATTTTATGATCAAGACTATCTTGGGAGTCTGTTCATGGGACTAACATGTCAACATTTTAAGATGACATATCCTATCTATCTTAGAATCCACCATTCCTCAGCTCTAGAGCTTTGGATTCAATCTCCAAGACTCTAGACCAGTGCTGTCTGAGAGAACTTTCCACAATCATGGAAATAGGCTACATCAGTCTTGTCCAATATGGAGGTATGATAGCCGTTAGCTTCATGGGGCTATTGAGCATTGAAATGTGCCTAGTTTTAAGGAGGAATTTAATTGTATTTACTTGTACTTAACCTGAATCGAATTAGTCACGTATAGTGAGTGGCTACTGTCCTGGGAACCAGCTCAAGACACTCTTATTTCAGTTTTCTATGGTGGTTTGGCTCCCACTTGCCCACCAGAAGCACAACTGAAGAAGTTCTCAACTGCTCCACAACATGTGTTGTAGTCACCTAACCTGGAAGGCATTAAAAGAAGCCTAAATCTTATGCGTACTAGTCAGGACAGAAGAAGTTGCACGACAGTAATAAGCAAACCCCAACTCTCAGTGGCTTGAAACTACAAAGTTTTATTTCTTGCTCATGTGGCATAGTCATCTCAAGTTGGCAGGAAGATGGGTTCATCACCATCATTTGGATACCCAGGCGAATGGCCAGTCACCTTCTCAAAAGTTGCTGGTAAAAGTGCCAGAAAGGACAGTGAGCTGTGAAGGGTCCTGCATTGGTTATTAAATCTACCCAGCATTGACCCATGTTGTTGGGTCTGTCCCCAATTCATTGGTCAGAATGGTTTACGTGCCCTGACCCCAACACAGGGGTGTAGGGAGTGTAATCTTACTTGTTCTGGAAGGGGTAAAACCAGAAATACTTGGTCATCTGCATTCATGAGTACATAGTATGCAAAGTCAAAAGCTGGGATACAAGTAGACGCAAAGCACCAAGTCTGGAGGAAAAAAACAACTGCATTGGATATTTGCGAGAGCACTGGACGGAAGACGAAGCCCTGGAGTCCAGAGACAGGCTAAGTCCTGGGGTTGCCATGTATTGGCTCTGGGACACTCAGTATGCTCCTCCTTCTCCCTGAGTTCGTACTTTGAGTAATAATTGAACATATATACAAGACCATGGGAGTTATTGGGACTTTTATAGTTACTGTCCTTCTCTATGCCCGGTTGTCCTTCTCTATGCCTGGGTTAGTGTTTATGCTCTGGGATATTACTGGCCATATATATCCATTCAACAATGCTTTCTATCTAGAGAACATTTATTTTTTCAGGGGATGAGTAATATTTGTCCCAAATAATAAAAAAAAAACACACTGCATTTTTCTACCTTCCTTGCACGTGGGGTCACCATGTAACAACTTCTGTCTAATAACTTGTAAGTGGATTTATTGTTGGATATATCTTCCAGAGAAGCTCTTTTTGTAAAGGAGGCAATCTGAGTTATCATTTATGTTTTAATCATCAGACTCTCCCTTTCTTCTTGTCTGGATGAAGGATATGATGGCTGGAACTCTAGCAGTCATTTTGAAAGTATTTGGATACAGGGCACACTTTAAGGATGGTAGCACAACAACTCCCAAAAGCCTGGATTTCAGATAAGATCATGGAGCTGCCATCCTTCTGAATGTCACGTGAGAGAGAAGTCATTTCTGATCATGTCTCAGCCATTTATTTGGGGATTTTTGATTATGTGTTTGCAGTCCCTGACGATAAATATTGCAGAAATTGATTGCTTTGTTGGTGACTAAGAAGCGACTACCTTCAGGGGGTGATAAGGAGAGTACAAGCATTGGAACTGCATACATAAGCCCGAGTTCCCATTCTGCTGTTCACCAGCTGTGTTACCTCAGGCAGGGGACTCAGCCTCTCTGAGCTCAAGTTTTCTCATTTGTGAAATGAGGATGATAACGAAGCATGCCTCACCCCCCTGTCCCCACAAGTTGTTTGCATGGATTCAGTGGAATAAGACTCACAGAGTTCTTAGTGTCTGGCACATGGTAATTGTTCAAAAAACAAAAATAGCTCACATTATTTTATACTGAATTTGTGCCATGTGTTGTTCTAAGGCTTTACACGCACCGACTCATTGAATCCTCAGTAAGCCTCAGGAAGTGGTGTTTTTATCATCCCCATTTTACAGAGAAGAGAATTGAAACAATGAAGTATGTGTTAAATAATGATTTGCATATGTGACGAATAAACGATTGAGCACTCTAGGGGTCCCCAAATATCAGCCATTCTGCACACTGCCTCCATGAACTTTGTCACATCTGACTATTACCTTGTCACCAGTACTATTATTGACTTAATATCTTTCTTTCTTAATATCTTTCACTTAATTTTAGATAGAATCACTTTAAAAATATACTCTCATTCTAAGCAATAAAATATGCTTGGAACTACTGCAGATATATATATATATATCTCCACAAAACCATATGGCACTACCTTGTAGAACTAAACATACATTTATGCTATATGCTCATATGCTATACTTTGGCCCAACCATTCCAGTTCTGGATAGATAAACTATAGGAAAAAATGCTCGTAACCATCAAAAGACACAAGATAGAATTTTATAGCAGCTTTTTATTTGGACAACTCAAATGCCCATCAGTAGTGCAATGGATACATAAATCGAGATGCATTCATGCAATGGAATATTACTCAGCAATAAAAACATACAAACTACTGACTCATGAAACAACCCAATGAAGATGAAACATTATGTGAAAGTTTGATACCAAGGAGTATATAGCTGATATATCTACTCATATGTGGTTCAGAAATGGGATAGAAATAATACGGGTCAGCATAGTTGTTATATTGGCAGGATATTAACAGAAAGGGACCTGAGGGAACTGCCTGGGGGCCTGGAACTAGGCTACATTCTGACCTGGGGTGGTGGCTAAGCACATGCAGAAACTTAATTGAGTGGTTCAGTATATATTGGTGTACTTCATATAATTAAGTTACAGTTCAATTTTAAACAAAAAGTCTATTAAACTTTTTTATTATTTTTTTTTTTTTTAAAGAAGCAAGTGAGTTTTAGGGCTCATGGAATCTTGCACACTCTGGAAAGCTGTATGCAAGACAGGGTACACAGGAAGCTCTTGGTAAATGCCAATGGGACAGGAGACGTGGTGGCTTCTGGGACCAATATTCCGTAGGAGAACAGGCCATTTCTGTGCCCTGTCCCTGCTCATCTAGAGCTCTCCCAGGTTCCATGGGGAGGGCTAGTCTCCTCGGCGGCTGGGTCCTCAGTGCCAAGGCTCTGCCAGTGACAGCCAAGCTCTTGACCTGCTAGCTGCCAGCTCTCTTGTCACTTCCCTCTTCACACTGGTTCCTGCTTCATCGGCCTTTCTCCCTCCTGGTTCCACAATTCTTCAGCCCCCTTCTGATGAGGGCATTGGTTTTGGCCACATGTTAAACCTTAAGCAGACCCTGGTACTTGAGGAAAATTGTTTCCGTCACTGAGCCCAGCAAGTGGAAGAGCAAAGGGAAGAAACGAAAGATGATATGGTGTTTTTCTTTGTTTGATGTATTTCACTTAGCGTAATACTTTCTAGGTCCATCCATGTTGTCACAAATGGTAAGATTTCATTCTTTTCTTTATGGCCAAGTAATATTCCATTGTATATATGTGCCACATCTTCTTTACCCAGTCCTCTATTGATGGGCACTTAGGTTGCTTCCATATCTTGGCTATTGTAAATAATGCTGCAATGACCTCACTTATATGTGGGATCTAAAGAACGAAATAAACAAACAAACAAAACTGAAACAGACTCAAATTGGGAAGAGATTAAGAAGTACAAAATGGTAGTTACGAAATAGTTAAGGGGATGTAAAGTACAGCTTGTGAAATATAGTCAATAATATTGTAACAACTATGCATAGTGCCAGGCGGGTACTAGACTAATGGGGGAGGGGTCGCTTTGTAAATTATATAAATGTCTAACCACGCTGCTATACACCTGAAACTAATATAAAACAATATTGAATGTCAACTGTACTCGAAAATAAATAAATAAACAAATAAATAAATAAATAAATACATACTTTGGGGAAAAAAAAAAAAGGGACCATGGTGGGGAGGTATGAAGATGCCTGTGTGCCCCTTTAGGGAGCATCTCTATAGAAGGATGCAGAAAATGGTTGAGAAAGGACAGTCTTGGGAGTAGAAGCATCTTCATTGTTGACCTTTAAAGTCTGTGTGTGTGTGTGTGTGTGTGTGTGTGTGTAAAAGAGGGGAGGGTGGGGAAACAGACAGACAGGGAGGCAGAAATAGGAGACAGTGATATAGAGAGGCAGAGAGAAAGAGAGGCAGAGAGAGATACAAAAAGAGAGCGACAGCAGATTTCCTCTAATGCATGACCTCTTTACTACAATTTTCCAAGGATTCACAAAAATATTTGACACCACTCCCCTCCAGAATTCATTGGCTACAAAATATTAAAAAACAACTGCAAAATTAAAAAGTGTCTAACCAACTGTCTATAAAATATAGCATCACGTCAACCAGACAACTTTTCCTTAAGCCAACTCTTAGAGAGTCATCTCTAAAGTATATGGAACCTCATAGTTGTGGGGTGTGGGGTGTCAGCCCCCCAAGTGTAGGGCCTCCCCATGGTCCCAGTGACACTGTGACATCAGGAATGATGAGTGTGTTTTGTTCCCCCAATTAGAATGCATGGTTCAGGCCAGAGGGAATAGAGAGAAGAAATGACCTTTTATGTGTCACTTCGTGAGATCTTCTCAACTTTATCTTTGGCCCATTCTGCAGATGGGAAAGTCAGACTTGGAGAGATGATGTCTCTTGGCCCAGGTCCCACAGATAGTCAATGGCAGAGACTAAAATGACTATGCGTTGCACCTCACTACTCTGCTGAAAGCATCCTATTCCTTTGAAGCCTATGAGCAAATTTGCTTCTTTCCAAAATGGACATCAAAACACCCACCCAGTGAGTGTCATGAGGATAGAGGTCACACATTTTAAAGACATGGCAAACCTTTTCTCATTGGGTAATTGTACAGAAGAAATAAACAAGCAAAAGACAAAAGAAAATGAGTAAGTCTCCTGATTATGGACTGCAAAACCCTCTGGGGGAGAATGATTTTGGTAGGAAAATCAGTCAAGAGACCATTTGGGGCAGATCCATGGAAAATAAAGATGATGCCGAAATGTCACTGTGGGATCGAAAGGGGATTGCTCATGAGGGTAGTCTCTGTCCTTTTTTCTTCTACTCACCGTTGTTTCTCCAGGACCTAGGTGAATCCCTGGCAGGTAGTATGTTCCCAGTAAATGTATGCAGAATAAGCAGTAATCACTAGTATGATATTGAGCTTGGGGGGAGTTGGCATTTGGCCTGGGTGGGTATTAGCCAGGAGAAGGGGCATTCCAAGCTGAAGGAATGACACGTGCACAGGGAGTATGGAGACTGAAAGGACTGGGTGAGTTGAGGAAGCTCATATGGCATGGAGCCCTGTGTTGGTGTGCTATGTCTTATTGGATCTTGTTCAATGAGTTAATGTTATTATGCCCATTTCCCAGACGTTAAAACTGAGGCTCCAGCCATAGAGGAACTTGTCTGAAATCACACAGCTACCCTGTGCCCCCTGGGGTTCACAGTCTAATTACTGTTATCCAGAACTTGTGGTCTTTTAGAGCAAGGTTGGATTCCATAAGTTTTGGCATTCTGCCTTTTTCCTTTAAGAATCCACCCCTCTCCCATATCCAGGAGCATCGATAAGAGTCCTCATTGCTCCAGTTCAAGTAGCAAGTAGGATTGTATACTAGAGGCTGCCTGGGATACTTAGATGGCTGTACTGGGTTGAGTGTTCTGAGATTGATTAGCAATGTCTGCCCTGAGCACTGGGTGTAGGAGCAGAGGTCTGCATGCAATGGACTTGCTAAGTCTAGGCTAGTTAGTGGCTTCATGGAAAAGTTCCATTTATCTCTGGGTTTTCAGGACAAAATCTTCCATCCCTAAGGGAACCCTCATTATTCAGTAAGCAAGCCAAGAGACTTGTATGAAGAAGGGTGACATATTTACTAGCTAGGAGTCATACAGGGAGAAACTTGCCTCCCATTGGGCCCTGATTTGGAGAGTCCCTCAGCGTCATTTAGCCTTATGACACTTCTCAAGCCCTGCTTCCTCCTATTATCTCTTTCCGACTCTTCTTACACAAAGCATTTCCCCCATTCCATCGAACTGAGTTTCACAGCAGCCAGAACTGCAGAAAGCAACTATTCTGCCCAAAGGTAACCTGCTCATTTCTCACGGGAAGCAGAGGCACGAAGCAAACAAGCAAGTATTTTCAACCCTACCCCTCCTCAACACCATTTTTACAATTTTTCTAAGGGAAAGGGGAGGGGAAGTCTTTGAGAAACCTGGCCTTGCCATCAGCACATGTCAGACCCTCACATGTCTCGCTCGACACCCCAAGTGGCAACCAGCATGCACCACCAAAAAAAAAATTCTAACAAGACACTAATAGATAAATAAAAATAGCTTCCACAAGAAACGATGAGGAGTCATGCAACAAAATTATTTCTTTCTGTGCGTGTAAACTCATGAATAATCAAATTGCATAGTCCCCAAAGGAACCAAGCGCAGCTCTTTTCAACCTCATCCCGGTTTCTTCCCGGAAGGTCACCTCAACCTTTGCAGGCCTGAGTGGCTCTGCCCCTTATGTCTCCTCTCACCACTCCCTCCCTCCAAGCACCCCCATCTCCTCCTTAGAGGGGAGAAATTAATTCCCAGTGCTATAGAAACGTGCAGAAAATCTGAATGGAAAGCTGGGCAGTGCTCATGAATCATCAAGCAGAAAGGGGAGTTCGATAAAATATTGGGGGTGGGGGGTCCTCAGGCCGTGGCTTTTGTGAGCTGAACCAGAGCCCTTACTTCAAGCTTCTTTCGTGTCACATTTTAACCTACCAGCTGCCTGGAGAAGCAAGATGATCTTCCCTGCCTTTTTTTCTTCTTCCTTAAAAAAAAATTTATTTTTTTTTATTTTCCCTCATGTGTTAAGGGAGGGAACAGTGACAGGGACAAGTGACAGCTCGCTAATTATTCCCTTACTGCCACTGCTGTTCTGGTTTTGGACGCATTGCTCATTTCTCCCCGTCTTCGCACTGAATAATGCATGGGTCCCTATCTGTATTCAAGCGGCACCTCCGGGGACCGCCAGCCTAACTAGCTGATAACTGATTCAGTTTGTAAGCAGGGCCTCTGGGAGTTGCAAGGAAAAGTAGCCAAGAACAAATTTAACACTTCTTTCTCATTTCTTCAGAACATCAAGGAGAAGCAGGTTGGGAAGTGGGCGGGGGTATGGGCTGGGCCCTTGGAGGGCAATTGACCTCAAGTTAGGAGAGGAGAACCAAAGCGAATCACACAGGCTCCAGCTGGTGGGGGAGGTTACGCCGATGACGATGAGCAGGGTAATGATAACGATGACGACGACGATAAAAGTAGTTAAGGGTAATTGAAGGAGCACAATGTGTCCACTATTGTACTGAACACTTTGCAGGCTTTAACTCTTTAAATCATCACAAGAACTCCTTGGAGGCAATGCATGGGCAGACAGATCCGTTACCTGTTACCATGATAATGCTGTGTAACAAATGGCCTCCACATTTCAGTAGCTGTTAATAATACATATTTATTTTTCTTGCTCAGGGGTCTGCAGGGAGGTCAGTCTCGTGCTGATCTCAGCTGTGTTCAACTGAGCTTGGCTGCAGGCTGCAGGTCTGGGTCAGATCTGCTCCACGTGTCTCATTCTGGAGCCGAGGCTGGACGGGGAGGCTACTTGATGGCAAAGGTGCAAGCACATTTCCAGCCTCTGCCTGCATCACGTTGGCTAATAGCCCAGTGGCCAAAGCAAATCACACAGGCAAGTTCAGGATCAAGGGGTGGGATAAAAAGCACTGCCCACCACGAGTCCTGGGCCAGGGTGTTGATGTCTAATACTGCTACAGGGAAATAAAGAGTTAGGGTCCAAGAAGGAGTCTCCTGAACAATCCCTTTTGGGAATCAGCAAATACAAGTTTGCAAAAAGACTTGTACCCTTTGGTCTCCAGACTGGGCTCTTCATTAAATAACGCCAGGAGTTTACAAATCAAATGATAGTGATAATCTAACCGGCAAATCCTCACCCAGTGTCTACAATACCAAGTACTATTCTAAGTGCTTTACATAGATCAATTTATCTTCTTCTTCAAATAATGCGATAAGGCAGGTAGTATTATTATCTCTGTTTTACAGATGAAGAAGCAGGCACAGAGAGGTTAGTTTCTTTGCCTGAGGTCACACAGCTGGTAAAGGGCAGAGCCAGGATTTCAACCCAGGCTGGTTGCAGAGCAGGCTCTGATCCACTGTATGTGAAATTGGACTGTCACATAGAGGTTTGAATTTTGGATGCAGATGCTGTATTTGACATGTCAGAGTGCAGGTGGCTTTGAGAAATACAATTGGACAGGGTTAGGGTGGTACTTGAGCCAGGGCTAACCAGACTTTCAGGGTCTCTCCCTTTCCTCCTCTCCCTCGCCCTTTCCCTCTCCCTCTCCTTTTCCCTCTTCCTCTCCCCCTCTCCCTCTCCCTAGCCCTCTCCCTCTCCCCCCCTTTCTCTCCTTCTCCTTCTCCCTCTTTCTCTCCTTCTCCCTCTCCTTTTCTCTCTCTGGGTCAACCTGGGTTATCAGGACACACACTCTGGTCCCTGCCAGTGGATGACATGTTCTGTAACCTTCTGGTGGAATTGCTGAACTCCCAACAGGCCAGGTAGACCCAGGTTTCTCTGGGAACTATACATCCTGAGACAACACTGAACTTGCCACCATCAAATGCTCCCCTCTCCATGCTTGGCCTGGTGACCATCGTGATCCTCTATCCTCTTCTTCCTCCCTGACTAGATCTAACAGTGGCAGGCACCAACAACAAAGCTGGCTCTTGTTTTATGAATGACGATGACACTGGGTCAAAATCCACCTGTTTTGTCGCCAAATCATCTATAATTTGGTCCACTTTTAGAATTGAGAACTCGGTCCTTCACCAGATGAAAACAGGCCCAGTCTTGATGTCATGCTCCAACAGGGGGTCACACATGTTTACATTCTTAGATCCTCACACAGTGCTTGGCACATAGTAGGGGCTCAGTGACTTGGAGGTGAATGGATGAATGCTCAGCCATTGGAACAAATGCTTTACAGATAAAAAACTGAAGTTTTAGAGAACCGGGGCTATTTAATAAGGACCATTCTTCTTGCTCACTAGCTACTTATTGAGCACCTACTATGTGTCAGACATTGTCAAGAGATGCTAGGGATCCAAAATCTCTACTGTCTCGGTCCAACAAATAGCTAATAAAACGTCAGGTGGTGAGGAATACAGCGGGGTCGGGGGAGGGAGAGTGACGATGGTTAGTACAGATGCTCTCACGTCCCTCAGATGCCTACTCTGTGCCAGGCACTGCACTGGGCACCTTACATACATGATCGCATGAAGAGCCCCCCCCAACCACCTTGTGAGATAGCTTCCTTTATTTCATCATTATACCCATTTTACAGATGAGGAACTGAGGCTGTGACAAGAGAGGTGCCTTACTACAGTCACACTGGGAGGTTAGAGGAGACCTGAGACTAGCATCCAAGTCTGCCTTCCCAGTGTCCGAGCTGGGCAGGATGGTGGGTTTCCCTCAGTCCCCACCCCAAGACTGGTGGGTCAAGGAGGCTGGGCACTAGAGGTGGGAAGGGTACACAGGGTCCCCACAGCTGTCACCTGCCCATGTATGCAACTGCATCCAGCACTGTCTGCTGGGGTGACACCAGGCTCGCTGTCAGGAGCTGCATGTCAAGGCAGCAGCGGGGGAGGCAGGCAGGCTGTTGGCAGGTGGCTTAAAATAGCAGCGCATCCTCACGGCTGCAGGAGCTCGGTTCTCGGTCGAGAACATTCAGGGAGAAGATTCCTCAGCCTGGCAGCCACCGCCTCTCTGATGGCCCCTCTGCAAGGAGCCAGAGAAACTGTACTCCAGTGCAAGGCTCCCCTCCTTGGTCCGGTGCGATTAAAACTAAATTCCAACCTCCAGAAACTTTCGGAGCCGCCCCCTCCCCAGCTCTGATCTCCGTACTCTCTTTTCTCTGGTCACCCTCACCATGCTGCATGCAAGTTGTCCCTTGTACCTTTGCTGTGACTGATCCAGCTGCCAAGAAGGCCATCCTTGCTATCTTCTTCACCTGGAAAATATAAGGAATACAGTAGTTGCTCAGTATATGTCAAGGAGATCCATAAGTCAATGTTGAAATACTACTTCTCCTTTAAGCTCAACTCCCTTGTCGCAACCACGAGGCAACCTTCTAGAGTCTCCTAGGAGCAGGAATCCTCCTTCCTCAGAAGCATTTAGCCCATACTTAGATTGAGATTGGAGACATCCTCACTGTTTATGGCTCTCTCCAACCTTGCTGACTGGGTAGGCTGCTACTCTTCGTGAGAGTGGCATTTGCTCAAGCAGGGGTGGCAGATAATTGGCACACAGGCCAGAACGCGCCAAGCTGCTCACATGGCAGACATTGCTAATCAATCATAGCATCCTTCCTTTCTGAGCCCTGGAGCCTCCAGGCATCCATGAGCAACTGACTGGAGTTGGCACCAGGATGATGCCTTAATGGGTTCTCACTCCCAAGTGTCATTAACTACAGTCTTTAGATAAATGGCTTCCAGAAGCTTGTCTTCATGGCTGCCTCGGCCATCAGACTGGGAGGCTCTTGAGGGCACAACAATGCCATTTATTTCAGCATTTCCTCCTCTTGGCACAGAGCCTGGCCAAATACTAGGTGATGAAGGAATGTCTGTCAAGGGTGGGGATCTGGGAAGTGGGGCGAACCCTTCAGGCTGTGCCGACATAGACAGAAGCACCTCTCTAAGGCTACTCGAAGCCCTGGGAGCTCTTCTGGATCCTGATTCCATTCTCTCTCTGCTGGTCCCCAGGGAACAGAGCCCAGAGCCCGGGAAATCCAAAGCACAGGCTGGACCAGATGAGGGGTGCAAATTAAAACGATCACCCCATGATTCATTGCGCAGAGATTCAAAGTTCAAACATAAAAGGTCCTCAGACCCAGAAGAGAACAGTAAGAGGGACAGGGCCCAGAAAGTCTCTCACCGGATCCCATAACCTCCCATAAGCCTCAGTGTCCTCATCTTTGAAATGGGGATAATAGGAGTATCTACCCTGCAGGACTATTGTGAGATAATAAACGGAAGGTCCCATTTGGAATCTGATAAATGGGAGTTATTGTTAATATGATGGTGTCACACTGTTCACTGAGACCTTCTCAGAGGCAGAAAATGGTCTTCAGAAAACCCTGAGCTCCAGCCTCTCCCTCACTCCCATCCTGCTGGAGCCTCCCATCACTGGGAGAGGTGCCAGGAAGGAGGCCCAAGAGGCAGAGCCCTGCAAAGGAGGAGCACTGTGAGTCCCCTGGCGGGGGAGAGAGAGGAAGCCCGTCCCCTGGACATGGCATGTCATTACATCATCACTCTGTGGTTCTAGTTTATAGATGGGGAAACTAAGACCTGGGAAACAATGGAACTAGGCTACATGGAGTAACGACTGGATCTGAATCCAGGATCAATGCCCATGGTATTTGCATGGAACCCATGGTATTTGCATGGGAATCAATGCCCATGGTATTTGCATGGAACCATCCTATCTTGTTGACATGGTACCTACATTGATTACTCATTCTCTCAGTCATCTGCTCTCTTCAGTTTTACTGAGCATGCTCTGGAGGAATTCACAGTCCCGTTGGGGGAATAGGGTGTGGTATGACATGCTGTAAAACTATTTGCGTGTCATAGAAAGAGTGTTTGAGCTGAGTTTATGGAAAACGTCACAGAAGGGCTATGTTGGCTGGGTTTTGCAGCATGAATAGGAGTTCATTAGGTTGCAACATGGAGGCAGGGCATATAAGATAGGGGAGATGGTAGGAGCAAAGGCAGCAATCCATGCAAAAGCATGGTGTGTTTGGAGACCATTTAGCAGAACTGTGTGCCCCACCTTAGGGAGTATGGTGGCCACGAGGGTAAAGCCAGAGCCTAGATGTGCTTCCATGGCACTGGGCTTTTCCCTGTGGGCGGGAGAGTTACGAAGATGTGTTGCGGTGCACACCACAGCATCCATTTTCCCTCACCCTCAGCTGCCTGACAGGATGTTCTCACCAAGGTCAAAGGGAAACCTGGAATGGGGCAAAGATCAGCACCAGTCTTTCTGCATAAAGACCATACTACTCCCTCATAAAGAATCGTGTCCAACTTCTCCAGGAATTTAAGCCAAAGAGACACAGAAGCATAGAATCCTACTATCAAGATCTTTTCAAGTTGCAGACCCAACAATCTAAAGACCTCCATCATTCATCTATTCATTCAGTCATTTGGTGAACCAAGTTGAAAAGTGGCCGGTAGAAAGTGTATCCGTTAGTTATACGTAGCTGCAAAACAAACCACCCCAAACTGGGGAGTCACATCCACAATAACTTCTTGATTGGTGATTGGCCTGGGGCTCATCTTGGCTGGGCTTCCTCTTGCATCTCCTGGTTAGTGAGGGTGGTGGGGGTGAAGGTCTGCTCTAGACCGAGCTTGTCTGGGACTGGGGTCCTCTTCCATGTGTCTCTCACCCTTCTCTTGGGACCAGCAGGTAGCCAGTTAACCGTGGGTTGGGAGTGGGGCAGGTGAGGGAGTGACAAAGGGCGTATGGATGACCCTCTTGAGAAATCTGGCTGTGAGGACTCCTAGAATATTGCTCATAGAACCAGAGCCTCTGTGATCTCTTTTCTGCGTTCCTGAGGGATGAGATGAGGCTTGTGCCAGCGGGGTCCCCAACCCTGGTTGTGGTGGGGAGAATCAGGAGCCCACAGACTTGGTCCTGTCTGGATTGACAGACGTCCTCATTTGGACCGATGGGTCTCTGCTGGCCAGTAGCTGCATGAGGCTGGGTCGACTTTATCTGATGGTTAAGACCTCATTCTGGATCCACTTCACTCAGCATCGCAACCCTTCAGGACGTGCCCCCTCAAGGGCCATCCAACCAGCTACGAGAGCAAGCGAGCTCCCCCCTTTCCTCAGTGGAAACTCCTTTGAGTAGGAGGGAGCAGATAGCAGAACCGTGCTATTTACAAGCTTTCAAATGGGTTATTGAATCATAAACTCAAATCACAGGCTATAACCAAATCAGCAAGGACCAGATTCAATAAAGTGAAAAGGGAGGGGAAGAGAAATCCCACCTAGAAGCTTGTTAAAGCCTCTGCCTCTCCTGGCCCTGCGTTCCTAACGTCTCATTGTTTCTGGCGAGTAAACCCAGCCTGGTCGCGTTTGAGGCCGATCCTATTAAATCCATATGTGGTTTATGAGTGGAGGAAAAGGCCGTCATTACGTGCCTTTGGAACTTGAAAAGAACCCAACGGGCGCTTCATCGCTGCTTTGCTGGGGTGGCCGATAACTTGGCTGCATGGGGAGAGTCTCACATTCTGACAAATGAAAAATTTTAGGGTGAGGGGCGTGCCCCTCCCCCATCTTGTGGTGACGAGGTCTCCACGCACAGGATCTCTGCTTCCAAGGAGCTCCCAGGGGCATGTGATGACCGTGTGCTGGGTCCTATATATGTGCACAAGACCTTACAGTCTCTAAAGCATCTTCATGTGTTTTGTCTGAATTATGATACGAGCTCAGAACACATAAAATCAGCCTGGTCTAAAAAGAGATGCCCCGGATGCTGTCATTGATGTTTTTATTATTATCTATTACATGTATGCTTACCGTGAGCCAGAGGCTAAATATATGTTATTGCTAGTTGGTCAAACAAGGTCCGCAGAATTGGAATTGTTGTGCCCATATTACAGATGAGAACTAAAACTTGTACAAAGGCATTGGCTGGGAAGGGCAGACCTGGGAATTCAGTTCAGGGCTGCCAGGCTCCACAGCCATGTGCTTTGCACATGTCGTACCTCTAAGAGCAGGGATAGGGCACCTCCTATGTTTTCCATTCTGCCTGTTTATCAGGAGAGTAAACTGAGTCTCAGAGAGGTTAAGTGGCCACAAGACGTAGCAAGAAGGCCTTAGAGATGTTACTTACTTTTTCTGACCTAGCTTCACAGATTCTCTTTCCTTACACGGTCTCATTGGTGCTGGAAGCTTCCTTAGACTTGACCTAGCCAGCTGGCCCACTTCACAGATGAGTAAACTGGGGCGCAGAAATGTTAGTCCAAGAAATGTGTCTCGTCCAAGGTCACTCAGCCAGGAAGGAAGTGGTCAGAGCGAGGATCTGAACCTACAGCTGTCTGTCTCCAGAGATCGTGTTTCTGCCAGAGCAGTGCCCAATTCTGGAAAAGCAATTGTGGTGGCTCACAGGCTAGGCCCGGCTCTTGTGGATGTGCCTGCCAAAGCCGGCCCTGCTTGACAGGGGCCGATCATATCCTTTCCCAGCTGGAGACTGGCTTCCCTGGCTCAGAATCACTTGTACACAGCCTTGACTTTCAGGTTTAGCTCAGATGCGGTGTAACAGGCAGTTAGGAGCTCAGGACCTGGGTTCAAATCCCAGCTCACCCAACTTCCGTCAGTGAATCTGTAGTCAAGTGACGTTCTTTGTAAAGCCTCAACTGTCTCATCTTTCAACTAAAGATGCTGATGGTTGCGTGTTTCTTATAGGGTTGTTGGGAAATCAAACCTAGTTAATATTTAATGAGTACCAGGCACTTTGTTAAGCATGTTAGTCCTCCCAATCTTAGTTTTATCCCCATTTCAGAGACAAGAAACCAAGAGAGCAGGCTGATTTGCCCAAGGTCATGCAGAGTTGGGGTCTGTACCCAGACATGCTTGTCCCAGAGCCCTGGCGTTCTCCATGACCCTAAGCTGCCTCTTGTAATACTAGCACATGGCAAAACCTAATGAGCATCGTGCCATTTTGTATTCCAGTTGACAACAACGATGACAAAAGCCATCACCTGCAGGGCTGGTCCTGGTACTCCAAGCAGTGGGCTTTGAGGAAAGTTTGCTTAAGACTTCAGATGCACCTTCCATGGCAAGGCCATCTGACCCAGACCCCCGGGCCAGCCCTGTTCCTCCTGCACTTACTTTCGATGCAAACCAATGCTCTCTCGATTCCTAAATACGCTCAACGAACTTTCATGCCCCTGGGCCTTTGCACATGCTGTTTCTGATACCTCACTTTCTCCCCTCCGCCTTTGGACTATCAGCAAATACAGATTCAACTCAAAAAGCCCTTTCTTGAAGCCTCAAGACTCCGCCTCCCCCTAAGCAGAATTAATGCTCTTTTCTCTGCTCTCTGCAGCTATACAGAATCCTCCTTGGGTCTTTACCCACCCTGGATTTATATGGCAGGACTATGTACCTCCCACTAAAACTCCCTGAGGCCTGGACCTGGGATATATTCATCTCTGTGTCCATCTCTATGGAATGAAAAACATGCTTATTGAATGGATAAATGAATGAGCAAATGAACAAATAAAATTTTCTGCCCTGGTTAGATTGTGGCTGATGTCTTATCATCTATCCCATGGGCCCTGAGTTCTGGTCCCAGGATGGCCACGGTCTCACGGCATTACCTTGGAAAAGGCATGTTGCTTTGAAGTACCTCAGTTTCCCCTGTCTGTAAATTAACAGGTGTAGACGTTGTGACTGCAGATCTTTTATCTCCCGCTCTCCACCCCGTGCCTCTTCTCTCAGGGTCCCCATCACAGTAGTCTGTCTTCCCTGTACCCCTTCTCTCCCTACCCCCCGTCACATGGCAGGTTCTGGAGATTTTCCTGCCTAAATCCCTCTTGACTCTGTCGTCTTCTCCTCTGCATTCCTCGCTGCCTCCCTGGGGCTGGCCACCGCCCTCTCACTTGGATGCCCGCCGGAGCCTTTAACACATCTCCCTTCTGCTTTCCAGCTCCCCCCAATCCATTGCACACCCAATCATGTCTCAGCCCTGGTGAGTCCCTCCCCCAGGCTATGGACTAGAGTCCTTCCCACAGGAGGATGGCTGGCCCTCTCCCCCAGCACCCTCTCCCTGCACGCCCTTCCATGGCTCTCCATTGCCCTGGCCACGTTAGCCTTCTTTCTGCGATTTGCGCTTTCCTTGCTTGGTCCACCACACCAGTCTTCCCACATGGTGTCCCGCCTGTCTGCGAAGTTCTCTGCCCCCGCCCCATGAGCGGATTTCAGGCTGATGATCAGAAGCATGACTCTGAAGAAGCTCAGAGAAGCCTTGTGGAGCCTCCCCAGACTGGACCAAGCATTCCTGTCGCATCAGCTCTCACGGTTCCCCTTTCCACCTTCACAGCCCGTATCCCAGTTCCCAGGTGAATTGTACTTGGGAGATTTTGCTGTCCCTTTGTCTCCACTTCTGGACTGTGAGTCAGATAAAGGCAGGACACCTTCCCCAGGACACCCTTTCCCCTACTGTATCTCCAGCACCCAGCCCTGCACCTCTAAGGGCTCACAAATATTGGAAAAATGAATGACTGTGTTCTCCAGCTCAAGGAGATGGGCTGAAGGAGGAGTCACATGGAGGGCCTGCTCAGGCCTCAGTTTCACCGACTCTGAAATGGGCTCCTGATTTCCCATCCCTCAGAACTTCTCAGGGCCCTGCAGTGCCCTCCATTCCCAAACCACCTGGAGTGGAGCCAAGTGCTTTGAAGTCCGGAAGGAACAAGAGCCAAGGGCAGGTGTTGGGAGACACCCAGGCATCAGGATAACTGGGCCACCTCCAGGTTTTGTGACCATCTGCTTGGCTCGCCAAGAGCCCAGACACAGAGCCAGGACCCTGAGTCCTGAGACGCGCTGGAGAACAACGTGACCCTGCTGGGTGTTCAGACCTGCCCTGGGAACTGGTCACCACGTCCTGGCATGGCGCTCGTGCTCTGTAGCTGCCAGGCCTGGAGGAGACACGGGCGGGCTTCTCCAAGACTTCCAGAAGAAACTGTGGGTGATGCTGCTTCACCCCCCAGATGACCATTACAGGGCTCTCAGATTTGGACTTTTCCAGTACGGTCTGCCAAGCCAGAATTTTTTATATGTCCTGTTGAAAACTCTTTTCTAGTCAGATACTTCTTTTTTTTTTCTGAATTCAAAAATTAAAATGTATTGTTTTATGAGTCAATATGAAAGTCTCACCATCGACAAATTAGAAGAAACAAAACTGGAAACTTATGAAATAGGGAGCTGACCAACGGAATGCATATTATATTTCTACTAAGACTATAATCAGATACTTTCACGTTGCCAACATTGTTGTTTCTCTGCAGTTGGTGTTACATACTCAGAGTTATTTCCAAGTACCTGTTGGGTGCAGGCACGGGGCTGGCCCTGGGGACCCTGCAGTGATGGAAACAGGCAAGGCCGCTGTCTTTTCTGGGTCCAGAGAAGAACCTGGAGATAATGAAACACATGCTGTGGGGAGCAGAGGGTGGGAAAGGGGGATCAGAGGCCTTGGGGGGAGCAGCCTTGTCTGGCGGGCGGGGGGAGGAGAGTCGCAAACATCTCCTTAAAGAAGTGATTCTTTTTATTGTGGTAAAACATACGTACCATAAAATGGACCATTTTAACCATTTTTCAGTGTGTAATTCGATGGTAGTAAATGCATTTACAGTGTTGTACCACCATCACCACCATCCGTCTCCAGAACTTTTTCATCTTCCCAAACTGAGACTCTGTCCCCATTAAACACTAAATTCCCCGCTCCGCCCCTGGCAGCCACCATTCTCCACTCTGTCTCGCGGGATTTGACTCCTCTAGGGACCTCATGTAAGTGGAATCACAGTCTTTGTCCTTTTGCGACTGGCTTATTTCACTCAGCATAATGTCCTCAAGGCTCATCCATGTTGTAGCGTGGGTCAGAATTTCCTTCCTTTTGAATACAGTATTATTCCATTGTGTGGATAGACCCCACTTTGTTTATCCATTCATCCATCGATGGAGACTTGGGTTGCTTCCACCTTTTGGCTACTGTGCATAGTGTTGCTGTGAACCTAAGAAGTGATGTTGAAACTAAAGCCTAATGCATCAAAAGGAAATATTAATATTCACGGCAATAATCCATAAGGTGTTATAGAAAGGGCTTTAGAATCAAACCTGTGCTCAAATCCTGGGCTGTCATTTACCAGCTGTGTGACCTCGGGCAAACTACTTGATCTCTCTGAGCCTCAATTTCTTCATCTCTCAGAAGAGGGAAAGAATGCCCATCTTCTTGGGTTGATGTCAGATTTAGAGCCTCGAGGATAGTGACTGGCGCAGGGCAGGTGTCAGTAATGTACTAGGCCTTCCTCATTTCCTGCTGCTCCCAGGACCACCGTGTGCAATTACACGTTGCTCACTGCCCAAGGGCGTGTGGTCCAGATACTCAACTGGCAAGTCTGAATCCAGGGGACGACTTCTGCCTGGAGCGGTGCCTTTCCCCCGCCCACACAGAGGCGTATGCGTGCTAGTGTGGCCCCAGCCTCCATCAACATAGGCTCACAGGCTTATCTCTGCTTGACAAGGGAAGGTTGGTAGGGCACAGAGAGGCTAATTAACCAGCCCGAGGCCACACAGCGGCACTCGAACCCTTTTTGATGTGAGGACTTGGTTCCAAGCGTGAAGAACAGAGGAGCAGCCAGGAGCCTTGTGCAGGCGAGCAGAGAAGGGCCCCGGGCTGCCCCCAGCCTTCCCCCTCCTCCCCCTCTCCATTAAGAAGCGGAAACTGAAATGAAAAATAAAAAACTCCATCTCTTTCATGGTAAGGCTCCACCTTGGGGAGGCTGCCGTAGGGTGGCCGCTGATACAGGGCTCTGCGTTGTTGACGATGTCCCCCCTCCTGGCCCCCTCCCTGACTTGTTCCTTCCATCCTGGGATCATTTTCCAGACAGCCCAGATCCCAGCCCGCCAGACTATTTAGTCTGGCTTTGGTGACCCCCGTCTGACTGCAGGCAGGACGCGCTCAGGTTTCCAGGCCTCCTCATTACAATCACAGAGTCCCCCTCCTGGCCCCCGCCCTGGCTTCTTACACAAACACTTACCTTCAGGCCCAGGACTTCCTGGCAGCTCGCTTTAGACCCAGCCACCGGCTTCTAGAAGGGAGTGCCAATGCTCTACAACACAGCCCTCTGTCCAGAGTCCTCTGGGCCCCCGTTTGTCACTCTCAAATGTTCAAACTTTGCTGTAGGACATTCCCATTTCAGCCACCTCTCCTCGACTCGCGGGGGCCCCAACTACTGGGTATGCAAGTTCATTAAAAGAAAAACAGATGACGCGAATTACAATGTTTTTCCATCAGTTCATGGCTGCTAGATAAGTTATTTGTTCTTGCTCTGTGTCTCAGGTGGCGAAACTGAGGCCTCAGAGAGAGAAAGAAATGGGCCCAAGCCCGTGAAGTAGGAAGTGACAAAGCCAGGAATTGAACTCAGATCTTTGGGCTTCCCAAATCAGCTCAACTTTGATGTAATGCAGTCTTAGTAATCTCTTCCCTGACACGACGTCCTCTCTGTTCTGGGTTCTGTGCTATCCTTTAACAACTCTTTCTGAGACTCTCCTGATAGCTCCTGAGAAACTAGGAAATTGGATATCTTGAGCACAGAGCTACCTTATTTTTGTCATCTTACTTGGGCACAATGGAGTAGGGAGGGAAAAGGTGGTGGTCCTTGCATCCTAGGGCGCTTTAATTCGATAAGTCAAATTCCTTTAAAAACCTGTGTACCTGGCATCTTGCCAGAAAGACTGGGCCGTAATCAACATTGATGGCTCCCATTCGTTAAGTGCTGACCATGTGCCAGGCACCGGGGAAAGTTCTGTACGTGCAATTCTCTCAATAGGTTGAGGTAGGTACAATGCCTAATCCCCATTTTAGAAACTAAGGCCCAGAGTGGGCAAGTGACTTGGAGAAGGTCACTCCGCCAGCAGACAGAGGAGTCTGGATTCTAGCCCAGGAGCCATGCTCGTCTCCACTAGAACATTCCATTTGGGTCAACACTCACGGGTGGGAGTGGGAGGCTGGAGTTCAGGAGTCCTTTTCACACTTCTGTTTTTCTTCTCTACCATGAACACGCTTGATTTTCATACTACTAAAAACAAAACAACATAATCCGCAATGACAGCAACAAACTATATGATCCACCTTGGTGCCCATTCAATTTTTCTTTAACTGCGTTACACGTAACCAAGCTTCCTTTAATTCCCTCCTTCACACACACACACACACACACACACACGCCTGGGCTACCTGCTGTTGACAGTTTAGTGTATATTCCTGTAGAATCCCTCCTATCCGACGCTAATATGTATGTAGACGTATCATTTCATAGGACTTTCGAAGCCATACATATTCGCAAAATTTGATTTTTAAAAATCAATAGGAAATGTATTGCTTTTCCTATTGGGAAGAGAATAAAGATATTAAAAATTAAATCAAATTTCAAAACATCCCTGGGTTGGGCGTTTCCAAGTTGTGAAGGCAAAGTTCTAGTCCAGAAAGTTCCACACCAGCGAAGCTGGATTCCCCACAGAGCAGCTCGGATCCGATGCTTGCCTTTTGCATTCAGTAGGGGTGGGAAGGGAGCAGAGGGTGCCTCTAAATCCCGTAGGCTCGCCTCCCCACCCCCTCCCCACTGCCCTGGTCGATGCGCTTTGTGTTTAGTTTGTCAACTCAGCAAAACACACTGCCCCGCCCGGAGTGGAAGGTGATTGCCTACTAGCCAGTTAATTCTGCTTTAATTGCTCAGGCTCTAAAACGCAGGCCTGAACAGCTAATCTCGCAGGGGGTGGTTCGCCTGGCAGATGCTGTTCTATCAGCTCTGGGGAGATGCTCAGAGGGTCTGAGAAAAAAAGCAGCGATTCTCTGCAGGGCCCTCCGGGTGGCCTGGAAGCAAAGGGCCATTGGCCAGTGGGGATGTCGCCCAGAAAATGAGCCTACAACAAGGCCACCAGCACCAGCCATCGAGAGCAGTAGAAAGGGCTGTTTCGGGGTCACAGTTCCCCTCCCCACTTCTGGTATTTTTCACTGCTTGACATGATCTGGTTTCTTTTCTTCCTGGGATCTGCCTTCCCCATCCGAGTGTCAGCTGCCAGAGGACAAGGGCCTTGTCTCGTTCACAGCTATCTCAATACTCACCCAGTGCCTGGAATATAGTAGATGCTTAATAAAAAGTGGTTGATTGAATGAACATATTCTGCCCTGTCCAAATCATCTCCTGCCTGCAACTGCTAGGGAAGTCTCAGGAGAATCCCAAAAGCTAGATGGGGAAACTGAGGCCTGGAGAAAAGGCTTGGCTTGTTCAAGCCACTGCCTGGTTCAAGCTGTCTTTCAAGTTTGCTCCGTATGGATGGCCCTCTTCCAAGTAGCCCTCACTCTTCTTCGCAGGAGAGGTGTGACTGGTCACCGGCTGTACAGAACAGAAGGTGGGGTGTGGTGGTGGGGGGAGCACTCATGCTACTCTCTTTTGAAAGTGGTGTCTGTATCAGACCCCTCCACGATTTCGCAACTGCCTCATTACGCACCAAGCACCAAGTTCGCCACTGCTTGGTCTGTGCCTGGGGGGTAACTCGCTGTTTTCCTGGGGACCATCAGCGCAGGCCCTGGAGAAGAAAATGATATGTATCTAATCTCTGACCTTCAAATGAGGGCAGGGATTCATCAAGGACTTCAGATGGAGGGGCAGGATGGCTGTGCAAGTGGGGCCTCCCCTAATTCTGTCCCCACTTCAAACCATTCCTGGCTACTGCGGGTGCCCTCTAGGTTGGTGAGGTCGGGAGGAAAAGAGGTCGAGATGGATGAAGGAGGAAGTGAGGTGGGGGCTAAGGAGAGAAACGGAGCCAGCAAGGCAGGGTGGGAAACAGAACAAAGGGGGCAGGAAGCAGAGGAGAAAGAAAAAAAAAAGACAATAGACAAGGATGCCAGGCCTTCCAGAATGGAGGAGGCACAGGAGGAAACGTGTAAGGGAAAAACAAAGAGGAAGAAATAAAGGGTAAAAGAAACTCAATAGGCTTTGAAACAAAGCCATGGAGAAAACAAAGGGAAAGAACAAAAGCAGGCAGATGAAGAAGGAGAAGCACAAACACGGAGAGAAGGCTGCGGAGGCCTCTAGGATGTTATCTGCCCATCCTGAGGGGGCATCTGGGCCAACAGCGTGGCCCCAACCTCGCCCTGGTCCCTCACCCCAGCCCTGGTACCCACAGGCTCCCAGGAACCTTTGGGACAATCAGCTGGACCTCCTCCCTCTTCCCCAGCCCGGCCTGCTCTGATTGGCCAGTCTCCTAGGGGGAGGCAGGCCACGCCCACCCATCTTTGCTCCACCAAGGCAGAAGCCCTAGAGACCCAAAGGCTTCTTAGAGGGTTCTGAGCCACCCCAAGTCCTCCCGCCCCCTCCTTCCCCACCACCTAGAAAGCTGTCCAAGTGGAACAGCCTGCAGCTATTACAATAAACACCTCAGCCGCAACCTGTCTCTCATTTGCATATTAGCAGCCTTAATTCTGATGAAATATGCAAATGTATGCAAAATGAAATTCATCTCATAATGACACAAGGCGATTAAACAATTTTTATGCTTAAATATTCTGTTTAATGAAATCAAACAGACCTGCGCGTGTGACAAATTCTCCACAGCATGGAGAAATTAGTGGGGATAAAAAAAAAAAAAATACTAAGGCACCAGCACCCCCAGCACAGCCCAGATCTCACCTTTTTTGGTGAGAAGAAAGGGGGAGAAAAGTGTGTTTTTGATAGCCAAATGAACTGAAAATTATGTTACTGAAAACTGCTAAAATAAGTTAGAAGCAATATGCCTTTGTTTTCGGTTCTTGAGAGGAATCCCCAAGCCCCGCCCACACCGCGACAATATGGCTATGATATATTTATCCTCCACATCAGTGGAAGAAAGGGAAGCACATCCGGGCAGCAGGGAGACTGGTTCAGCCACCACCTCAGTGCCCAGGAAATGGTGTGAGGAGCCCTCTGCCCACCTACCACCAGGAGGCTGGCCAGCAGCGTCTCTCAAGCACATTGCTTGTTTTGCTCACCTGGGCAGAAGGAGTTCTTGCTTTGGCCACTGGGAGACAGCTTGAGGGCATTTGTGTTGTTAGCCCTGATGGGGCAAAATCTCTTCTGATATTTACTAGCAGGGGAAGAGGAAGAGTCGAGAAAGAGAAGGAGAAGGAAGAGGAAAGCGTGGAGGTGGCAGAGAAAGGAAAAGGATGATGAGAAAGAGGTGTAAGATCTGGGGATAGAGGAAAGAGAGAGGATAGAAAAAAAAATGGACAGGAGAGGAGGTGAAAGGATAAAGAAAAAGAACAAATAATGGCCAATATGTTTGGGCCACAGCTATGTGGGCTATAGCTTTTCTTATACATAATCACCTTCACTCCTCCTATCAACCCTAGGGGTTTAGAATGATTGTCATAATAATATGATAATATTGTATTGGTGATGAGAAAGCCAAGGTTCAGAGTGGATAAGTACATTGTCCAAAGTCACACAGCAGAGGTGAGTGGAGGAACGGTTTAGGATTTGAATGCAGACCCACTGAGCTGCTGAAGCATGATCCCAGGGGGTTGGGGAAGGGGAGCTAGTCTACAACCTCACCTTAGGAATCTGGGATATCTGAGCAAATCTTCAAGAGTTAATTTGCATATTGAGAAGAGGGTTCCTGGGGAAAATCCATTTGGGCATTGAGTAGGAGCCTGAGACACACCGTATTTGAGCACTCAATAACATAGCCTCCTAGGATCTCATCGAAAGAGCCCCGTTCCCTCTTTTGCATCATCATTTTAATATGGACTTATTTCTTGCCATCTCCCAACTAGCATGTGCTTTCCAGAAGGGCAGGGCTATATCTGGTTCACTGTCTGGAAGGTACTTGGAATTGCCCTTTCCTTTTGTGTCTTGACTTTTCTTCCAGGGTCAACGTTGCCTTCAAAGCGACAGGGAGAGCTACCCTAGGATCCTCATCACTCCCCCCGTCCCGGAGGAGGAAAAGGAGCTCTTTCTGGAACCCTGGCGTTCTGCGGGTGGGGAGAACAGGGATGACACAGGAAGAGGGAGCAGCTCCTTCCCAGACAAAAGTTCTTGTTCCTGGGTAATAGATGACAAACCGTGGCTGCAATGGGGCAGAAAGGTGTGGGAAACAGGTCCCAGGGAAGAATCAAAATCAGGAACCCCTATCCATGCCAGCCCCCATCCAGCCACCTCCCTCTAAGGGTCTCAGAAGGGGGAGGCTGGGAGCCAGGAATTCCTTCCTTTTATCCCGACTTTGTGATCGCTGGCATTTTATCCAACCACTCTAGGCCTCTGTTTGGCCAGCCGAGAAATGGGAAGACTCTCCTCTCATGACTCCTAAGGATTTCTTTTGGCTGTAATCTTTTTGAATTTGATTTCTAAATTCAGAACACATGGGCGACTTTAAAATAGATCATGAAGGCAATATACCCCAACACGCCTGTGATTTACGGAGCACTTCCTCTGTGTCTGCCACTATTCTAAGTGCTAGTTTACATTTATTATCTCATTTAATCCTCACAATAATCCTGTGAGGTAAGAACTATTATTATCCCCTTTGGCAAATGAGGAAACAGAAACACAGAAACATCAGGTTACTTATCTGAGGTTGCCCAGCTGGTTAAGTGGCAACGCCAGGATTGAAACCCAGGTAGTCAGGCTCCAGCGGTTCTACTATTAAAACAACTACAATAATAGCTGCTATTATTTTGTGCATGCGTCACACTGCCTGGAGCTCTGTGAGGGAGATAGTACATTTATTTCCACGTTATCAGCAAGGAGATAGAGGCTCGGAGGAGGTCATTGATGTGTTCAAGGTCATACAGCAAAATCACCGGCTGTGGAGCCAAGTATCCAAGGCTTGAGACCAACAATTGTGATGGCAAGGAAGTTACCTTGATTTCTAGGGATTCTTGGCCATTTATCATTTTCATCTCCTCCTGGTTCTAAGGTTGATGGACTTTGAGACAAGGACATTTCATTAGAAAATTAAGAGAAATACTTATAACTAATGGTTCAATTATAAAAGACATCATTGAGGAGCTATCAGCTTTATCACACTGCTGGTGACAACCCAAGGAACAGAGAGTGCATGTTGCTTTCCTGGAAGTGGGAGAGTTGGGTGGGTCTTTTCCTTCTGCTTAAAGGGGAGGTCACATGGCACTAGAGCAGAATAAAGAGCACTGTTAAAAATCAGCCGAGCACCACTGTGATAAAACGTTGGCAATCACACGTCCGTTTCTGTGCCTGGTGCTGAAAGACGCAGCTTTAGCAGACAGGTATGAGAATATTTACAAATTCAAAGTTCATTCATTCACTCAACAAATGTTTATCGGTGTAAGGCTCTAGGGAAGCAGAGCTAAACAGAACACACCTACTGCCTTCAAGCAGACCAGTGTCGTTGGGGAGGCACACTAGAAGATTACAACAATAAACATAAATGATACAAATAAGGTGCAGGAACAGGGGAGGCATTTCTTCACTGTGGGATATCAGGGAAGGCAGCCTGGAGGACATCTCCCCTGAGTCTCCAAATACAACTTGGAACTTGCCAGAAAGGGAAAAGGACCTCCCAAGAGAGGAAATAGCCTGGGCAAGTGTGGAGATGAGGAACTATGGGGAGGGAGGTGAGCATGGGTCATGATTAGTGTAGGGCAAAGCCCGGGGGGAGAAAGGTGGGAAGTGAAGCTGGAGAAACGAGGGGAGCCCAGATGTGAGGATGTCTGCATAGGGATTCTTCCTCTGTCACTGAGTAACCATGTGACCTTGAGGGGGGTCACATCAATTCCCAGAGCCTCAGTTGTCTCAGGTTTGCGAATGGGGAAGGATAAACGCACCTCCTGCTGTGAGCATCAAGCACGCCTGGGAGTGCGCTGCCCTGGATGCTCTCCCCTTATGTAATTGAACATCTCATATTCTAATTAGGAGATTATCATCAGAGACAAAAACAGTGAGGAGAAAATTATCCCCTATTTGGGCATCCAGATGCCACACGCCTTTTCCTGCACCAAAACCAAATGGCACCAGCCTGCCCAGGGCATGAATGAGAAACCCTGTGCCTTCATCCCCACCCCTGCCCACTCTCCTTCTGGAAGTTTCTTCTATGTATCCCAGAAACCACACTCTGCCCGTTCCTTCCCTCCCTGGCACCTCTCAAGGCTGCAGGAAGTGGACTCAGGCACAACTGGCAGAGCCCGCCACTTTAAAGGCACAGCCCCAGATCCTGGAGAGGCAGGAGGGTGGTTATACTGGGGTCCTGCCTCCCTCTCTATGCTGGCGGTGGTTTCCAACCAATCGGATATGGATGGGCCTCCTAGAACAATCTCAGAGGTCACCATGTTTTTCCCTGCGCGAGGGCCTTTCCCTCTTAATGAAGACCCTGAGGGTAAAGGTGGGACAAGACACAGTTCCCCCTCCCCTCAAGGAGATTACGGTCTAGGAGGACTCACCCAGAGCCACTAAAGGACGGCTTTTACTTACTTCCTTGTACTTTTCAACGTCTGTTCTTCCTCACCCTCTTCATCTCTCTCTCTCTCTCTCTCTCTCCTCCCTTCCCTCCCTTTTGTTTTCTTACACAACTGGAAAGTGCCAATTTTACAAAAACAATAAAGCTATTTCCAACAACAATATCAATCGTCACTGCCCTGGAACGTTTTTGGCCAAACTCTCCATCTCCTGCTGGCGGAGAGCTGTCAGGACCATAGGCCCCCTGGCTGGACAACACGTCAGCGGGACGCCCAACTCTCCCTTCTGAACCTGGACTCCGAGCAGTTGCTCTCAACACCTCCCCTTCACTCAGGCTCCTCTTTGAACTCTGTTCCTTTGAGGTGACCACATAATAGAACCGAGTGTTCAGAACATCCGTCCCTCTGTCCTGCACCCCCCAGCCCGGCAGGGAATAGTTTGTTCTCCCGAGAAGAGATGCGAAGAAATCTGGATGGAGTCCTACTTTGATTGGGGCCCACCCTGTCTTTCCATTAGGTCGGCTGAAAGTCAATGTTTCCTCTGGAACGGACTGAAAAAATTAAGAATAAAGTCCCCAGCAAACCCCAAGCTCCCAACCACCACCACGTGTCTGCTTTTCCATGGCAAGGACGAGCAGAGAAATCTGATCTCTATGCTTTGTGGGGCCAAACGAACTCCGTGTGGATTGTCAGTGAGAAGGGCTGGGCCCTGACTGAGCCTCCTGCCTGGTGAGGGGGCTTAATGATTTGTGCAGACCTGCCGCGCTCCAGCCAGGGTCCAAAACGCTATACATTGATTCCGGTGGATTGAGAGCCCCCGCCCCTGTCCCCCTGGGTGTTCTCGCATTCTTTTCTCTTACATACGCCCGCCTTTCTACCCCAATGATATCCAAGAAGCGTGAGAAAGCCTGAGGTGGACATAATCACTTTCCCAGGCCTTAGTTAATTTGGTGTCATTGGCTAATTAGCTGGAGGTGTCATTCAGTCCATCAAGACTCAGGGGTTGCTCAAGCTAGAAAGGTCCTCAGGACCATCAGATCCCCTTCAGCCCATAGAGGAGCAGATCAGGCCAAGGAGAAAAAGGAGAGGCCCAGGGTTACCCTGCAAATGAGGGGCTGGCCTGGGCTTTGAGGTTGGGTCTTCTAACTTCTAGTTCTAGGGTCCTAGCTTTAATTCTCACTCATTTAATTTAATTTCATTGTGGACGCATTTGTTTGTCAAGCCATCCCACCCGCCTCTAGTCAATATACTCCTGTAACCCTGACTTCTAAAATTTCCTGCAGACTCTTAGCTGCCTTGGGGTCCTTGCACTTGCTGTTCCCTCTCCCAGGAAAGCTGTTTCCTTATGTCTTTGCATGACTGTCTCCTTATGGTTATTCAGGTTTAGCTTCACTGTCATCTCTTCCAAAAGGTCTTTTTCAACAAAATCTGTGTGACATACAGAAAGATCCTGGAGTGGCCCCCAATAATTCTTTTTTTACAAAAAAATTGAGATATAATTGACATTACATCAGTTCCAGGTATACAACCTAATGATTTGGTATTTGTATATATTGTGAAATGATCACCACCACAGGTCTAATTAATATCTGTCACCATACAGAGTTACAAATTTTTTCTCTTGAGATAAGAACTTTTAAGATTTATTCTCTTAGCAACTTTCCAATATATAATACAATATTATTAACTACAGTCACCATGTTGTACATTACATCCCCATGCCTTACTTATTTTATAAGTGGAAGTTTGTACTTTTTGATCACCTTCACCGTTTTTGCTCACTTTCCCTAAACTCTCACCTCTGGCAACCACCAACCTGCTTTCTGTATCAATGAGTTCAGGTTTGTCTGTTTGTTTGTGTGTTTGTTTTTGGATTCCACATATAAGTGAGATCACACAATAGTTGTCTTTATCTGATTTATTTCATATAGCAGAATGCTCTAGAGGTCCATCCATGTTGATGCAAATGGCAAAATGTCCTTTTTTATTGCTGAATCACATTCCACTGTATAAATATATATCACATGTTCTTTATCCATTCATCCATCAATGGACACTTAGGTTGTTTCATTGTCTTAGCTGTTGTAAATAATACTGCAGTGAATGTAGGGGTGCAGATACCTTTTGAAGTTAGCGCTTCTGGTGCCTTTGGATAAATACCCAGAAGTGGAATTGTTAGATGATATGGTGGTTCCATTTTTAGTTTTTTGAGGACTCTCCATACTGTTGTCCATAGTGGCTGCACCGATCAATTTACATTGCCTTCTGGAGCACACACCTTTGTGTAATCACCTCCTCTTGAGGAAGAGTGGGGCCTACGACTTGCTGTTAACTAATAAATATGGCAAAGGTGATAGAACATCACTCTTGTGATTTGGTTTGCTGTGGAACAAAGGTGAGGGTATTCTGGGTAGGCCTGGCTTAATCAGGTGAAAACCCTTAAATGAGGAACCAGGCCTTTCCTGAGGCAAGAGCTTCTCCTTGCTGCCTTAAGAAATACGCTTTAAGATCTAAGGGCAGTCTTCAGCTGACAGCCAGCAGAAAACTTGGGCCTTCAGTCAGACAGCCACGGAAACTGAGTTCTGTCAAAAATCTCAAGGAAGTTGGAGGCAAGTCTTCCCCAGTTGAGCCTTCAGATTAAAACACAGCCCAGCCAGCACCTTGATGCATGCAGACTGTGAGACCCTGAGCTGAGCTCCCAGCTAAGTCCTGCCCAGACTTTTGGCCCACAGAAATGGTTGTATAATAAATGCTGGCTGTTTTCAGGTGCCAGAAGGTAATTTGTTACTCAGCAGTAAATAACAAATAAAATGTAAAACAGGTCCTCTCCCGACCTTTACCATCTTTCATGTCACCTTTTCCATTTTCATCATTGAAGTTGCTACTTTCTGAAAAATATCATCTTAATATCAGTTTCTTACTTATCTCCTATCTCTCTGACTTTGTGCTCCATGAGGGCAAAGGGTCTTGTTTGTCCTATTTAATCCTGAATTCCCTGACCACCAGTAGGTGCACAATCAATATTTTTTAATGAATGAGTAAATAAATAGATTATGGGGCAAAAATATGATACGGGAACAATAAAAAAAATCAATAAATTCCAACTAAGTGAAAAAATCTGCATTGCAAAATCGATGCCAAAAAAAAAAAAAGTCAAATTGGGGAAAACACTTGAAATTTATCACAGAAAAATCTCTAATGATTGTATTCCCTAAAGAAGTAGTACAAATTGTGAAGAAAATGTTTCTGGAAACAAGTGAAAAGATGCTCAACCTCAT
Source organism: Rhinolophus ferrumequinum (assembly GCF_004115265.2). Taxonomy (NCBI): domain Eukaryota; kingdom Metazoa; phylum Chordata; class Mammalia; order Chiroptera; family Rhinolophidae; genus Rhinolophus; species Rhinolophus ferrumequinum. The sequence goes on along the minus strand of NC_046308.1, from coordinate 17,060,459 downwards.
TTGTAATAAGAGAAATGCAAATGAGAACTGCGCCACCATTTTCACCTGTTATCTGAGGAAAGAACAGCAGTGTGATGACACCCTGTTAGCGAGGGTGCTGGGAGCAGGGTCTTAATCACCAGAAGCAAGCACAGTGACAGCACCAGCCCAGGGAAGTCATGAAAAGTGCTGGGCAGCACCCAAAGACCCCTCCCACCCCCGCAGTGCCAACTCTTGCCCAGTTCTCTGTAGCCCATCTTGCTTCCTCCATGCTCCCTTCCTCCTGCATGGCAGATCTGAACTAAGACAGTTCTGGCCCCCGAATAGCCAACCGAAGTGAGCGAATCAAGGGTCATCGTGGACCCCAGGGTCACCATCAGATGTGGTTACAACCCACCACTCCTCAGGTGTGCAGAGGGACGGACATTGGCAGGTATAGTGGAGAAATGAGGTCTTCCCATGCAAGAGGCAGAAAGTTCCTCAAAGGGTGGGATCCATTGCAGTTGGAGCTGGAGAATACAGAGTGGGAACCCACACTTGAGGTCCACTAGTGCCTCTGTCACTAACCAGCCATGCCACTAACTGGGGCGCAAAGGGACCGGCCCTCCCCCATTCTCAGTTTTATATGAAACAGGAACACCAGACTTGGGGCTCTCTGAGGCTCCTTCACGCTGGGAAAATTCTGTGGTTATCTGGAGAGCACTTAGAGTTCACTCCGGGCCCCCTCAGTCTCAGACAGATTTAGACAAGTTTGAATGGGGCCAGTGCAAGTCAGCTGTGAAGATTAAGAGGAAGGGGAGATTGGCTCCGGGAAAGATTAAAGGCACTGACACATCTCAGCTTGGCAGGCTGCAGTAAAGGAGTGGCTGACAAATGTCTGGGAGAGGGGGACAGAAGAAATAACTCTAGGTGGGAGCTGTGGGCTAGCACTGAAGGCAGGATCAGCCATCAGGGGCTGATGACAGGGAGGACACTGCTGCTACTGTATGAGCTTGACGTGAGCTCATGTGTGTGTGATGTCTTGGTAAGCCAGGCAATGATAGTATTTACCCCCTCAACAGCCAGCACCACCATCTCTTGTCTGGATCGTGGCCTCCGAACCAGGTCCCTGGGTCCAACTTTGCCCCTTTAGTGCGTACTCAACACAGGTCAGGTCATATAACTGCTACGTATGTTCAACATCCTCCCATGGCTCCCAGCTCACTTTGAGTAAAGGCCAAAGCCCATACGATGGCCACAAGGCCCTGCCTGATCTGCCCCATAACCAACCTGACTCCATGCCCTGTTTCTCTGCCCATTCTCGGTCCCTGGGATGCACCCCAGGACCTTTGCACTGGCCGTACCTCTGCCTGGACCACTCTTACCCCCAGATGACTCCATGCCTCATTTTCTTGCTGCATTTGCCTTTTTACTCAGATGGCACCTTTCACTGAGGACTTCTCTGGCTCCCTCTCCAAGATCCCACTCCTCTCAACACTCCTTATCCCCTGTCTGCCTTGTTTGCTCCACAAGTCACTTACCTTCATTACACTTATTATACAGTTTATTTCATCTTATCTGTGTCTGTCTGTCCTGTTTGCTTCCCTAAGAGTTGTTCTGTTCCCTGGTCTATACAAGGGCTTAGAAAGGCGACCGACATTTGGAAGATTCTCACAAGCACTTGTTGACTATTGAGTGTATATTGCCTGCGACTTAGGAAGCCCTTGTTCCCTGCTGGATACCGGGCGATGTGTTTTTGATCTAGTATTTCTTTTAACCTCACAGTAGACCAAAGATTCAAGTATAGTTTTTCCTATCCCTATTTTACAAATGGGGAGACTGAGGCCAGAGAGGTTCATTCTGGGGACGTGCCCAGGATTTCATGGCAGTAATGAGTAACATTGGGGTTTGAATCCAGCCCTGTGTCGCCCGAGTCCAGTCCCTCTCCTTGATAACATACTCTGCTGCCTTTGATGAAGTTCTTTCAAATGATTCATTTCACCCATCCTCACAACAGTTCTAGGAGGTGGGATTTTTATTTCTGTTGTCTGGATAGGGAAACCATCCAGAAAATGCAGAGAGGTTACGTCTCAAACGTCGCATAGAAAGCAAGAAATCTGGTTTTGAGCTGTGGTCTTTGATTCTCAATTCAGGCCCCTCTCCACTTTGCCTCCTGCCACAGGTGTGGCTGCAGCGTCCTCTCCTATAGACCAGAGACTGGCAGCTCCCCTGAGTCACAGAGGTGGATGCACAGACCACAGAGGGGCCTCAGCTGGGCGGGAGCCTATGAGTGGAGGCTGTGGCTGTGATTTGGAAGTGGTGGGGGCTACGCCACCATCCAGGTCTTTCCAACTCAGCCTCTGCTGCATGGCCACACATCTGCTGGCTTGCGTTTGTGTGGCCTTGATGCCTGAGGTCTCTGCCTTGATGTCATGTGTGCACACTGGCCAGGGACACTGCCTCTGGAAGTGCCCCTGTGGGTCCTAGGACAATGAGCCTCTGGGCCATAAGACAGGATTCTAGAGGACATCTTGGGCCCATAGGGACTTTGGCCATATCTGACCCCAGACTTTTCCGTGAGTCATGATTAAAGAGGCATTTGTGGAATTGTCCCTCCATATCCATCCCTGTGTCCAGCCTGCGCATGTAGGGACCACCTCTGTCTTTATCACCTAAGTAACCAGCATCCAGTGGATATTCAACTCATGTCTGTTGAATGAATATTAAACCTCAAGGATCTCCCTCCTCTAAAAATAAACACACTTCCTGAGAGCTTATTTTCTAGGTCCTATACCACAAGCACTTATATATACTTACTCACAATGATCCTGTGAAGTCAATTCCACAACTCTCGTCATTTTACTGTTGAAAACACTGAAGCACAGAGAGGTTAACTAACATGTCCAAGACCACACAGCCAGGGAGTGAGGGTATGTATGGGTCAGAACCCAGACATTTAGACTCCATCATTCTTGCTCTGAACCACCACCTCCTCATACCACTAGACCACACTTAAGCATCTTTACCTGGGGATGGGAGACACAGCACACAGGGCATCCCCAGAACACACGCCCCCCACCCCGCCCAGCAAAGCCTTCAGTTGGGACAGAGTCTCCAATGGAGTCTGGGTTTCCCAGGCCAGCACACAGTCATAGCCTTTTCCATAAAAGCCATTTGAGAAATGAATAACTAAATGCAGTGGCAGTTATATACCAATGTAAGATGTTGCACAAAAAGAAATTCACAAATCAGGAAAATGGCCCTCATCCTTATTTTTCTATCAAGAATGCAGTCTCGGTAGGCATCCCTTTTCCCTTCCAGGGTTATTATCAGACGCTCACTGCTAGTGGGCAGTGCCTGGAACCAGCAGCTCATGGGATGATACTCACACGGCTAGAGGGCACTTGATGCATCCTTCCCGAGGTAACATGCTGCACCTGCCACATCATCCTCACTCCTTATAACTACACTTGTAAATTCACTCAACAAACCTTGGAGCACAGATTTTGTGCCAGGCCGTGTGGGAGACAACCATCAACGTGCTGATCATTCTCCATCTCAGAGACACTGAAATGAAGGCAAGGAGTGAGTGATTCGTTCAGTCTTACAGAACTGGTGCATAGCCAGGCAGGATCCAACCCACGTCTACGTGACTCCAAAATCCCGGCGTGTATCCACTTTCCTCAATCTTGTAGCCTAAGTTCAGAGCAGGCTGATTTCTTTCTTTGTACCAGGCAGCTGTAAGTCCTGAAATAATATGGAACAGATGGGCTATTTGCTCTCCAGACCTGGTTGAACTTCCTGAGCGCAAAAGGAGATTGCATTTCCCAGACTCCTTGTAGCTAGATGTGGCCATATGACCAGCTCTGGCCAATGGAACGTGAGAGGAAGTGATGGATCACTTCCTTGTTGAGGCAGCTAAGAGCCAGGTGCATGCATCTGTCAGCTCTCTGTCTTCCCCCCCTTATTAAAGATGGTGGAGCTCCAGCAAGGAAGGAGGCTCGCTCCTTGTGTTACCCCTTGTAGGGCAGCCCCCAACTTACATCCACCTGTGACATGACTGAGAAAATAGGTGTCCATTATGCTGTTATTAGGATTTCGGGGCTTCTTTAATTGCAAATATGATCACCTCCCTTGATTCATAAGAATAATATTTACAAGGAGGCTCGTGATCTGAGAAGACATATCTGCCTGTTACTGAGGCTTCTTTGCAGGTTTAGCACCTCCCAGGCATATTTGTTCACTACCCATTAGCCCTGGTCATTTTCCTTTTGTCTCCAGATCCTTTCTCCAGCCCTCCTTACGCTGCTGTGTTCCAAAGAGGTTCACCTCTGTGGATTGCATGACCTGGCCTCTCTTGACCTTTAGCTTCTGGGTGATGGCAGGTGCCAGCAGGAGATCAGATTGTGGAGGGGACTGAGATCCAATATTTATTATCTCCTTCTTCTCTCCTGGGCCCTGTTTTGGTCGTAACTGAGTTTTTTCTACTTATAATCATAGCTCCTGTCAGGCCACAGTGTGAAACCTGGGATGTGAATTCCTCCTTGTGCTTTTCAAGACCAGCAGTGGTAACATCTTGCTCTATTGCTAGCCCCTCAGTGCCTCAACATTTCCTGTTGGTTCCCTAAACCCTGCCCACACCTCTGTGCATAGTCCCTTCTTGATATCTCTTCAGTTAAGCCATTTGAGAATATCATTTATTTCCCACTGAGTCTCTGACTGGTGTACCATGTATCCATCCATCCCATGTATCCATCCACCTACCATCCATCCATCCATCCATCCATCCATCCATCCATCCATCCAATCATCCACCATCTAACCCACATGTCTGTAATATCTACCATGTGCTTAGCAATGTGGTAAGAGCTTTATCTAGTTATCTGTTTTTCTCAAGAGTCACCTCCAAAAAGAGACCCCCCGACCACCAAATCTAGAGTGTCCTTCCCGTTCAATTCTTTCCCACTCAATCTCCTCATCTTGCTCTAATTTTTCCTTAGCATTTATCATATTATACTCAAAATTTATTCATTTGATTATTTATTGTCTGTGTCACACACTTAGTGGCAGAGACTTTGTCCATCATATTTCCTGTTATATCTCGAGGATGGCTCCTGGTGCATAGTTATATAGACATTTCACAAAATATTGGATAAAATAAAGAAATGAAAGGGGAAGTCAGAGTCTCAGGAAGTGAAGCAATTTGCTCAGTTTCTCCCAGAGAGGATTAGAATGCAAATCTATTTGAGCCCAGAATGCTTATTATTAGTTGCTTTAGAATACTACCTATGGTCCCTCTCAGGCATGGACTGGCGCCATGGGAAGGGATGGAGAACACATCTCTCTCTTTTTTGGGGGGAAAACCAGGACCTTCTGTATACATTTTTGTCTCCATAGCATTTGCCTATTTTAGTGTCTTCAGCTTCTTTTGAAATTATGCTGGGCATGGATTCCTTTGATGAGGGGAGAGGCCATCTCTGGAGCCCCTAGTATGTGCTGTCCACTTTGAAGGCTGTGCCTTGTCTAAGGTTGAGGCTGTTATTAATCCATTTTGCAGGTGAGACTGAGTCTTAGGTCGGGTAGTTTGTCCAAGGTCACACAGCTACCAAGCACCAGGTCAGGTGCTAGAGTTTCTGCCTATTTCCAGAGTTCTCACCTGCTGTACTGTGGTTTCACCTGTGGGTTCAGAAACGAGGAGGAAGTCATTAATAAAAATAAGCATAGCAGCTGCAAGTTATCAGGTACCCACCATGGGTCAGGACCGGTTAATATCCTACAGGTATTTCTTATCCACATGTTACAGATGAGGAAACTGAGGCTCAGGTTAAATCCTGGCGTGAAGGTAGATGGCAGAGCTGCTGTGGAGGCTGCAGGGTGAGCTCCTCCGACCCGTCCTCAGGTCGCTCCCATTCCCTCACATGTCCTCCCCATGGCCAGCCCCTCTTCCAGCCCCATTTCTGCCAAGACTGCCCACTAGAACTCTCGACAGTGGCCCAAGACAGCGTCTGAACACAGCTCGGGAGAGACCCCACTGCCATTTCCACCTGATAATAACTATGTGTTGTAGAGAACCCAATTCGAGTGACCTTGGACTCTGGCGGCACCGGATCATGAAAATCCTTTGACAAAATCCTTTTGCCTCAAGAGACTGAGTCCAAATTACAGGCGATTATGGATGCTTGGCATGGCTTCTCCAGTCAACCTCTTATTCTTCATGGGCAGGAACGGTTCCTTTGTCATGGAAAGGATCCCAGCCGAGCCTGGTGCCTCACCCTCCTCGGCAGTGTTCATTTCCTGAAGAGCCACAGGTGAACACCAAACGCGGCTCTGGTATTCATCTGAAAATTGTGACAGGTGGTCACACTAGTAATTAATACACCTACAACCACAACATTTACCAGCTATGGACTGCCTACTGTATGCCAAGCCCTTCAATGGCTCCCCTGAATTCTCCCAACAACACCATGAGGAAGGTATAATTCCTGTACCCATTTTCTCCACGAGAAAACTGAGGTACCATGTGTCTAAGTCAAGCGTGGGCAAACTTTTTCTGTAAAGGGGGCAAAGAGTAAATATGTTAGGCTTTGCAGGCCTTGTGGGCTCACTCACAACCATTCAACTCTGCCGTTTTAGTGTGACAGTAGCTGCGGACAGTGCAGAGATAAACGGGTGAAGCAGTGTTCTAATAAAATTTTATTTACAAAAGGAGGAGGTGGGCCAGGTTTGGCCCTCAGGCTGGAGTTTGCCAACGCTTTATCTAAGTGACCTTCCCAGGCCTGAATCCCCACCATGCACAAGTGGCAGATCCATTCAGTATCTGAGGCCTGGGAGACTCACCTCCCTGGTCAGGTGTAACTTTATTGGCGCATATTATGTGATGGTTAATTGTATGGGTCACCTTGACTGGGTCATGGGGTGCCCAGGTATTTGTAAACATTATTCTGGGCTTGTCTGTGAGGGTGTTTCTGGGTGAGATGAATATTTGAATCAGTAGACTGAATGAGGCAGATTGCTTTCCCCAATGTGGGAGGGCCTCGGGCCATCCATTGAAAGCCTGACTGGAATAAAAGGCTGAGTTAAAAAAAAGTTCCTTCTTTGCCTGGCTATTTCTGAGCTGGCATATCAGTCTTCTCCTGCCTTCCAGCTCAGGCCCGGACTGGAGCTTACAAACCCTCAGTTCTCCTGAGGCTGAGGCCCTCGGACTCAGACGGGAGCTACACCATTGGCTCTTCTGGTCTTCAGTTTTCTGGCTGCTGATTTTGGCCTTCTCAGCCTCCTAAACACATGAGCCAATTACTTATAATAACTCTCTGTCTGTCTGTCTGTCTGTCTCTCTCTCTCTGTGTCGCTCTCTGTCTCTGTCTCTCTCTATATATACATATGTATATATATGTATATGTATATATATATGTATATATATGTATATGTATGTATACATGTATGTGTATATATAATATTTATATCTAGATATAGATATCGATGTAATATATACAGGGGGTGCCAAAAAATGTATACACTTTTTAAGAAAGGAAAAATCTGTATTAAAATTGGAATACTCAACATATACCGATAACAAAAGATGAATACAAGTCACGTTTGACTTCGGCAATGACAAGAGGTGCTCAAAGTGGTTACCCTCAGCGTAATTTTAACACAGTTTTTTTTTTCTTTCTTAAAATGTGTATACATTTTTTGGGCACCCTCAGTATATATAATCTCCTATTGGTTCTGTTTCTGTGGAGAACCCAGATTAATACATATGAGTAGTGTGCCCATTATGCAGATGGGAAAACTGAGGCTTGCACCGTTGGAGTGCCTTTCTGCAGAATCTTAACTTGCACAGGGCTTAGGAGGGCTAAGCTGATGAATCTCTCCTGGAAGAGAACGAATGACTTGGGGTGAGGAGTGTTCAGGAAAGTTTTCCCCGAGGAAACAACCTTAGTCTGGCTTCCCAGGTCTTCCCCAGAGTGGCCTCCAATTGCTCTTCCTGGGCTCTGCCCCTACCTTCTTGACACGTGCTCTCTTGCCCTTTTGGCTCTCTGTGGATATATCCATGGATGTACAATCACACTGGGCACGTCCTGCCCGCTTGCACTTACCTGTGCAGTCCCTGCTACCAGGTGGGCCCTCCTCCTGGAGTCCCAGCTTGACCCCCGCTTTCCCAAGAGCCTTGACTGATCCCTGCCGCCTCTGCTGGCTCTAAAGCTGCTATGTGTCCATGTGCCCATGTGTTGTCCTCCGTGGCTGCTCTGCGAGGGGTGGACACTGTCTGTTCCACTCTCGCTTCCCTCTTCCCTGAGGTGTGGGCACGTCAGAAGTGTAAACACGGCTTATTAATGTATGAATCCATTGATAAATAAGGAGTGATGCCCTGCCAGCAATCTGACTGTGGGTCTTTCCCTGGGGGTGGCGGGGTGGGGGGCGGGGTGGGGAAGCCGAGACAGTGCCTGATTTGAGAAGGGGCACAGATTACCTGAGGCTCTTCATGCAGTGTACACAAGGCTCTGGGAGCCTGGGGAAAGACCTGCTTGGCTAAGACACACGGTCCCTCGGTCCTTTCTCCACACAGATAGCAGCCCCCTGGTCAGGTACTCCACAGCGATGTGCAGGAATGTGTGCGTGCGTGTGTGTGTGTGTGTGTGTGAGAGAGAGAGAGAGAGAGAGAGAGAGAGAGAGAGAGAGAGAGAGAGAGAGACAGAGAGAGACAGAGAGAGACAGAGAGAGACAGAGACAGAGAGACAGAGACAGAGAAAGGGAGAGAGAACAGACCCTAAAGCAGTAGGAAAAATTCCCCAAGTGACAAGAAGCTCTGAGTTCACCAAAATGCTTAACCAAGATAAGAAGGATGTAACTTATATTGGAAAGGTTATTAGGAGATTAACACCAGATTAAGGGAGTGGAGAAAGAGAGAGAGAGAGACGGAGGGAGAGAGAGAGGAGCAAGAGGTGGGAGGGCCTGGAATCCCGGGGGGGCTTGAAGTACAATCCCAGAAAACTATAAAGGGGAATGTTTTTAGGCCACAAAAGGCCGTCACTGACCCCTCAGCCTCTGAGAAAGGGAAATCAGTGGCTGCAGGAACCTGGAAGACGGAGAGGAGCTGAAAGGAAGAGAAGAACCAGGAGGAAATGGGGTGCAGCATACCAGGTACACCCATCCCGGTACAAGCCAGGCCTCCACTCTCATCTCTTTCTTTCAATCCTCCGGGCAAACCTGCAAGATGTAAGTTATGATGCCATTTTATAGATGAGACAAATGGGGCTCAGAGAGAGGCAGTCACTTGCTTAGGGTGCCCCAGCTTGCAAGTGGTAGAGCCAGGAATAAACCTGGGTCTGAGTGGCCCCTTGCCCAGGCTCCTGCTGCCAGGGATGCAGAGCTGAGAGTGAAAAGGTTTAGAGGTCCAAGGAGTAGGGTGGGGGGATGAGAGGAGAGTGGGCCCCAGGCACAAAAGGAAGAAGCTCTTGGCGCAGCGTGTTCTCCCAGGGCCCCTCACAGGCCTGCCGATGCTCTTTGTCCCCAAGGTAGGACAAACTTAAGGGAATGCAGGCAGTGCCCCACCTGGCCTGGACCAGGTGCTGAGTGAGCGCCTTCCCTCAAAACCTGGTGGGAACAGAGCTGCCGTAGCCCCAGCTGGCTGCCCAGCTAATGAGCCCCAGAGGGAGTTGCTCAGACCCCATAAAGCCGGGCACAGGGCCGTGGGCAGGAGGCAGCTGGAGCTGCTCCGCTGCCTGTCTCTGGACCTACTGAGGCCAAAAGGTCCCCAGAACCTTGGCAAACAAGGCAGCCTTGCCTATCCTGGCTCGTGAGACCTCCCTTCTCCATGCTTATGGCCCAGTCCCATGCCCTCTTCACAGAGACCATACCCTCAATGCCATGGAAACCACCGGGTCCTGATGGGGAGGTCACGGGTTCAGGTGAGAGCTGACAGGACCCTCAGACAGCAACAATTTCCTTGTAGAGATGGGACAACTAACTCTGGCCCAGAGACAGTAAGCTCTTTGGATAAGGTCACACAGCAAGATGGGGCAGGGCGGGAATTCAAGTTCACAGGTTTGTCCTCCTAAAGGTTCTTCTGCAGCCCTAGGCATGTCTCTGGAGAGGAGGGGACTCCATCTGCCCAGGAAGTAATTGGAACCTATGATGTGATTTGCTCTTGTAAGGACAGGGGGTGAGAAAGTTGGGAACTTGGCTGTTGCCAGCACTTACATAAGGCTAACTCTGTGCCAGGCATTGTTCTAAGAGATTGATATGGGTTAACTTATTTAATCCTCCCCCAAACCTTACGATAGCACACTATTATTATCCCAGTTTTCAACTGAAGAATCTGACGCCCAGAGAGGTTAAATGACTTGCCCAAGGTCACACAGCCAATGAGTGGCAAAGTTGGAACTAAAACCAGAATCCATTCTGTATTATGTATGTAACCTCCCCACGGAGGATGTAGTTGAGCTTCCCCCAGTGTGGGCAGAGCCAGGCCCTGAGCTGAGCACCTACAGGGCAAGTAAAACCCAGAGGAGCTCACAGCCTGGGACAGTGGCGTGTGGTCGCTAATTACACTCTGGCCTGCTAAGTCTGGTGACTGCCAATGCTAAGCATGGAGTTCAACTCACCGTCTGATTCCTAATTCTTGGCTTGTTTGCAGCAGTCAAGCCCCAGACTCTTCTCTGCTCATTACTGAGATCTCTGGTGTTACAGCAGGTAGTGATGTCAGGGGCTCTAGGGCCAGCCTGCCCAGATCTGCCTTTTTCCAGATGTGTGAGCTTGGGTGACTTACCTAACCTCTCTGGGCTTTACTTTCCTCATCTGTAAAATGGGGATAATAGTAATAGTACTTGCCTCATAGGGTGAAAATGAAAGTACTGATGATATGTTAAGTACTTAGGACAAAGCTAGCCCATCATAGTACTCAATACAAATTACTCTTACTATTGCTACTGCTATTCTGAAGCAGGGGTGTGCCACAAACTGGAGTTGTCATCGCAGACCCCACTGGGATGAGATCTCTGCTCCCCACTGCAGACCACAGGTATTTATTGAGCAGGCCCTGTGCTAGGTGCTCAGAGTCTTGGTGAACAAGAGGGCACCCTCCCTGCCCCCATAGCCCTCCCAAACTTGTGGGGGTCAAGTGAGTAGACAGACCATTCCTCCCACAGCGACTAGGACTGCTGAGGGAAACCCCAAGGAGGTGTCTGAGCCAGCCAGGGGGCGATGAAGGCAGGCCCCCTGCAGAACAGACCTAGGGGAGGGGTTGGACTTGGTCAGAAGAAAGTAAGTGGGGAGGGGGCTGCAGGTGGAGGGATCCACATGTGCAAGAGCCTTGTCGTCAGCAAGGCACAAGTGCCTGTGAGGACCACAATGTGTTTTCACGGGACGAAAATGTAGAGTGAGGGTGGGATGGGTGAGTGTGTCTGAGAGAAGTGGGGACTGGGGGAGGGGGCATGGAGGACGGACACATGGGAGTCACCAGGGGCCAAATCTTCCAGCCCAAAAGGGAAAGTTGTCAGACTTAACTGGAGGGCAGTGGGGAGCCATGGAAGACTATAGGCAGAGGAAGGACATGGTCAAATGAGGGTTTGAGAAAAACTGTGCAGTGTGGAGAACGTATTGGGTTTGGGGATAGCCCTCATGTTCAGAACACAAGCAGGAGGTGGCCAGGGAATGTCTCCTGGAGTGGAGTGGAGTGGGGGGGCTTCCCATATTCCTGGGCAAGGGGTCATGTCCCTGAAGCTTAGGTTGTCCTCCAGGAGCAGTCCCCAAGCCCATTCTCCAGGCCCCCTAGTCCTCGCAGCCAGTGTAGGAGGAATCAGAGCTCCTGTAACAAGGGGTCACTGATGATTTGGGGGGTCCTCAGGAGGCCACAGGCGGCAGGGAGGGGCAGGGAAAGAGGGGGACCTGCCAAGGCACTCCATGCAGCTGCTTCTCCCACAGCAGCGTCACTGGCCAGGAATGCGGGGGCACCCAGAGGTCGTGCTAATCACTCTCCCCCAGCGTCTGGAGCAGCCTGGTTCCTGTCGGCTGTCCATCCAGATGGGCACTAAATCAGCGAGCTCTTCGTTCCTCGGGTTGCAGTCAGCATAGTGCCTGGACCCTGGCCAACACTGCAACCTGCAAGTCCGTACTCCAACATGTCCTCCTCCTAGACTCATGGACAGCCGGTTCCAAGACGCACCATCCCAGGGCAGCCAGGGGCAGCTGGACACCTGGCCTGGCTCACGTCAGCCAAGAGATGTCGCAACCCCGGAACAGCGTGCAGTCAGATAGGCCTGGGTTTGAAGGCAGACTCTACCTGCCTGCATGCCTTGCCTCAGTTTCATCATCTCTGAAATAGGACTATTATTCAGACCCCTCTCCTCCAATAGCCATGAGGAGAAAATGAGGCAGTGGATGTGAGCACACCTCACAGGATCTGGCATATTCTCTCTCTTATTCCGTATATACGCTGACGTTCTAAAGCTTGTTTTATGGGATCAATGCAAGTACCCATATCTAGCTTTGGATAGAATCCACTTGTGAGTGAATGCCTCCAGATTATTCCATAAACAGCTCCCAGTACATCCTCTTAATGCATTGGTATTTGTTGCCCAGTTTTACAAGAACCTGTTTATTTAGAGACCAGTTTCTGGGGGGAGCATATAGGTGAGAAGGAAGAGCCCCAGTCCTGGAGGTACAGTGCCTGGTTTTCCCTTTCCTCCAGCCTAATCTCACAGCCCTGGAGAATGCAGAATTTAACAATCGCAAATGATAGAATCTGTTGAAGGTGGTAAGTGCTAACTATAGGAAAGAAACAAGTAGATCAGGGCAGGAGAGATTGGGCTTCCTGGGGCATGAGGGGGTGCTAGATTTTTAATAGAACTCCACTATATAGGTGAACTTTTCCTTTTCAAGTGTCCGTCTTTGTGTCCGTGTTATAATGTACAGAATCTGTGACTATACTAGTAGAAGGTCATAATTTATAAACATGTATATATATTTATACATATATGTATATGTGTGTATGTGTATATATTTATTGGGGTTGAATGCAAGTAGTTTGGACATCCCTGAGCTATACAGACACAGCAGCAGGACCCTGGAAGGGAGAGCTAGAAACCCAGACTTCACTACTAAGGCACTGTTTGCTCCCCCAGGTGGTCTTAGAAACAGCTTTCGTCCCCTAGATTCTGGATCATTACCAAGTCCACCTTGAAGGCACTGATCCTCTCCATTTCACAGATGGGCAAGTTGAGGCTCAGAGAGGAGCCTTAGCTCACCCAAGAACACAAAGCCAGTGAATGACAGGATAAGACCTGGGTCTTTGGATTCCGAGGGGGAGGGGTCTTTCCCTTGCACCAGAACTGTGTGACACTTCCTACAAGCACAGGCCCAAGAGCTAGGCGGTGGAAATGCAAGAAGATGGAGACCCGGCCTGAGATTTTTCTTCTGGTCCCTTGCTCGCCCGAGAGGCCACTTAAGCAGCACATAACTGCCCTGTGATGTATCAAACCCCTTCTCTGCACATAAATGCAGCAGGTCAACCGCCAGGCAGAAATGCCACATCTATTTCCTCCCATTAGATGAAATATGCCCCTAATTTGGCTGGGGTTTTGTTTTATTAGACCTATGGCAGCGAGGGGGCTCTGGTACGGAATAACCTTCTCCTGATCGCTTAGTTCTCTCTCGAGAATGCTGAGGGCCCCATCAAGGGGGAAGAGAAATGCCCTGGCCTATTATTTTTTCAGCCCTCAATCCCAGAACAAAGATCTTCCCCAGTCAAGGAGACGTCGCGTGTGGCAATTCAAAGTGGCCCCTCCTGGAAGACTGTTCCCAGGGCTGGTTGCTGCGAGACCTGTGTTCCAGCACCAGCCCTCTCAGTTACAGGTGGGAGACTCAGGCACGTTCCCTCACCCTCTGGGCCTCAGTTTCTCCATCCGTAAAATACAACTTTAATAACAGAATCTCTTTCTTCGTGCGGGTTCGAGGATTTAAAAAAGAATGCACCGTGCGTGGCCAGTGACCAGCCCAGAGAGGGTATTCAGTATACCTTCACATGTACCATCATTGTTTGCAAAGAGAAGTGACTTCCTTGACACTCATAGGAGACCATATTGGTGACTTCTGCTGGGCTAAGTGATTTTCTTGCTCCACAGTCCCTTAGAGGTGTCCTTATACTAACTAATTAACCCCACAGAAGACCCATGTGGGTGCCAAAGGGGCACTCATTTGTAAGGGGAGATTGAACCGACCTGGCGGTGGTCGGAGTCAGCGTTGGTGTGCCTTTTGTGGGGTTCCATGTGAGCACTGATGACCTGACGGGTAAGGAGTAGAGGGACACGTGCTCAGTGATGCCAGTGCTGAAGGTTACCAGGCTCGGGGGGCCTCTCTGTCATTGTGGGGCGTAGGGGACACTGGCCACCTTTCTTTCTTTCGCTCCGTGGACCTCACCCTTTGCTGCACTTTACAACGACCTGGGGAACTATAAAAAAATATATATCCACCTCCATCCCAGACCAATTAAAATTCAGTCAGACTCTGGTTGTGGGAAAAGAAGGGCTCTCGTTTTTAAAGCTCCCTGGGTGATTCTAGTGAGTAGCAGGGTTGAGAATCACAGCTTGGCCCTTTTCATGTGATCAAGGAGACTGAGTCCTAGATCTGTGTTCTGTTCCCTCCTGCTGTAAAGGGTTAGGTGGGAGACTTTGGAGTCAGTTTGGACCTGGGTTCGAATCTTGCCCTGGAGTGGTGTCCCCTCTTCCCAGCCTGTCACCTCCCAAACCTCGGCTTCTACATCCCAGCTGGGATCATTCAACTTGGCAGTGCATGTACAATGCCACACAGTGCCTTGCACCCAGGAAGCTCCATTTAGTGGGGGCATTACTATTATTGCTCTCGATCAGGAGGTGGGCACAATTACTGCCCACCAGGTAGTAGCCAGGTAGTAAACATTTTCAGCTTTTTGGGCGAGGACTTCTTGGTCACAGCTACTCAGCTCTGTCATTGCAATCCCAAAGCCACAGACAATGAGCAAATGAATGTTCATGGCTGTGTTCCAATAAAAACTTATTGACAAAAACAGGCAGCAGGACGGACATGGCCCTTGGTTTGCAGACACCTGCCTGGTCTAGGAGATATTCAGAGTTTGGACACCAGAGCACAGGCTGGTTTTATCTGTTCTGTTTCAGGTTTATGGTGTACACTGGTGCTTTTGAGGGGATCTTGGAGTCTTTATCTATATTGCACACACTCATCTCAGGATATTTACATAAGAACCTTCTGAAATAACTTTTTTTTTGGAAAGTCTAGCACACAATAAACTCTTTGTAAATGTTATTTTCCCGATTCTTTCCACTGCCTTCTTTTCCAACAATTAGACCTTAAGGAAAAAAAGATGCTTCAAGTAGTTATTTATTTGGCACCCACTATATGTCACCATTGCACACATGTCATCTTATTTGATTCGCACAGCAACCCTACAAGTGCATGCTATTATTATCCCCATTGTCCAGATGAGCAAACTGAGGCTTTGGGAGGCCCAGGACTTTTCCAACATCATATATGAGGGCGATTCCAACCCAGTCTGTGTAAGCCTACTTCTCCGTGCCTCCTTTCTGCCGGAGGACGGATGGGCAGGGAAGGCCCGTGTCCACACCTGACAGCCTTTTCGTTCCTAGGACTGAAGGATGCAGTAAATGAGTTGACACCTAAGAAACAAAGCCGTTCCGTTCATTTTGAGTGTGTATAAGCCATGCTTCACACCCTCAAAGTCCCCTCTGCAGGAAGCTGGGGCTTCTATGTGGTTATCCAGAGAGCATGTGCTCTGGAGGCTGAGGAGGAGAAAACTGCTTGGGAGTTCCCTCTTCAGCAGCCCAAATCCCCTCTCTATTGTCAAGAGCCTCGTGGAATCCGCATGGGTGGGGAGACACTATACATCAGACTAGGGCTGTCTGGCAGGACCCACTATTCTCATTGGAAGCAGTTAGGGGGGCAAAAAAATCCAGAGAGATATTTTTACTTTATGCAATTCCGTTTTTGTCTCGACTTATCTGATCCTCTAATTCTGCGAGGGACTTTATTTCCTTGTGATGTTAAAACCCCGGGGCTCAAAATCCTTTTTCTTTTAAGCTTCCAGGAACTGAAGACCTTGTTCGGGGCTGAGCCAGATACCCATCGGCCCTGGTGGAGGCGAATTATCGCTCAAGTCATAGCACTTGCTTATAAATCCACCGAGGAGATTTTTCACTTTCTTTTTCTTTTAAGGAGTTGGGTGACAGATAGCAGCTGAGGAGGGATGATATGTTCTAGGGGAATGAGCTTTGGAATCTGGGTCTCGGCGTGGGGGGTTCACTGCCAATCGCTTGACCTCAGAGACATCCTCTGGCCACCCTGGGCCTCAGTTTCCCCTGCTGTGAATCTTTGTTATATGTTGCCTTCTTTTTCTGACATAAAGAAAACTTCCTAGCCCCATCTTAGAACTTCTTGAAGGCAGAGACACTGCGTCTAATTTCAGCTTCTCTGGTCCCCCACCCATGCCCATTACTGCAAATGGCATTGCCCTGTATCCAGTACCTGGAAGCACCTCTTGGCCACCGTGCATCAATGTCCACATTCAACCTTTTCTTCTGCAGCATTGGTGAATTCAACCTCTAGGTGTGATTTCAATGTATGTGGCTTCTCTCCACTCCTGCTGCCACCATCAGGCCCAGGGCCACTGTCATCTCTCCCCTGGACACTCCAGCAGCCTCCTGAGGGGTCTCCAAGCATCCACCACTGTTCCCTGAACCCAAATCCATTCTCCAACCCAAAGGAATTTTCAAATTTTCTCTCAGCACTCCCCCGCCTGAAACATTTTAATAGCTTTGCAATGCACTTAGAACCCGGGTCAGCAAATTACAGCCTATGGATCAAATCCAGCCAGCTGCCTGTTTTTGTAAATAAACTTTTATTGGAACACAGCCATACTCATTTGTTTACAGTTTTTAAATGGCTGCGTTCACGCTACAACGGCAGAGTTGAGTAGTTGCAACAGAGACCGTATGATCTGTAAAAGCTGAAATATTTCTCGTCTGTCCCTTTACGGAAAAAGTTTCGAGAGCCTGATTTAGAATAATATCCAGATTCCTAGTAAAGTGAGCATATGTGCCAAGTTGCTTTTGTTAAAGGCACCGCTTTTCCAAATGTTCCTATTCTCCATCACACCCTTGACAATAGCGATGTGACTTTGTAGGCTCCTCCTTTCAAGAGGTGAGTCTGTTTCCCATCCCTTGAATCTCAACTGGCCATTTGACTTACTTTGATCAATGGAATGTGGCAGCAACGATGGCCGTGTCAATTCCAAGCCTAGGACTCAAGAGACCTTGCACACTTCCCCTGTCTCTGGTGCTGTACCCTGCTGCTGTCATGATAACAAGCCCAGGCTACCCTCCTGGAGGATGGGAAACACGTGTCCCTGTCCCTCCCGTCACCCCCAGCCAAGCCCTAACAGTAGAGCAAATCTTCTGTCAAGCAGCTGAGCCCAGATCAGATCCACAGAAGCCCCTCTGAGGCACACACTCATGAACTAAATAAATGCTTGTCATTTAAAGCCACTAAATTTAGGGTTGGTTTGTTATACACCAGTAGCTTACTGATAAATCACATGTCACACATGCATCAGTGTTTTCTTTAATTATTATTATTTTTCAGTTACACTTGACAATCATTATTATTTTATATTAGTTTCAGGTATACAGCATAGTGGTTAGACATTTATATAATTTATGCAGTGATTCCTCGATTAGTCTAGTAACTACACGGCACCCTTCAGTCCCACTTTTTGGAATTTACCCTAAAGATACAACTCCACAAGCCTAGAACAGTAAATGCACACAGTTACTGGTTATGGCTTTATTTGTAACAGCAAAATATTAGGAACACCCTACATGCCTACTCATGGGGGCCTGGTTGAATAAATATGGCACGTCACACAATGGAGTACTATACAGCTATGAACATGAATACAATTCCTTTGAAGAGAAACAAAGCAACTTCGAGAGTGTATTGGTAAATAAAGAAGTAACGTGCAACATAGTATCTATAGTATGCTCGCTTTTATCAAAGAAAAATGGGGAGGTAAGAAAAACACGTGAATGTAAAATTATCAAAAGAAAACTGGTGTGATTCATTTCTGGTTAGAAGTGAATGAATACGGTCATATAGGAGGTAGATGGGAACACTGGGTGTTGCAATGGAGATAGGAGTGAGGCTTCTCTTGGAACTTCTTTATAGAACTTACACTCTTGAATCGTGTAAATATTTTATAGATTAAAAACAAAATTCAATCCCCAAATACTGAACAAGAGAGCAAACCCTAAAATTGAGCCTATGTATCAGATTGACAACTCGGGTAGGCAGACTTCCAAACTGGCTCCCAAGGAGCCTTACCTCCTGGTACTCATCTTTTTGTATAATCATCTCCTTGAATGTGGCCAGACCGAACAACTCACCTCTAATGAATGGCGTATGACAAGGTGGTGGGATGTCACTTCTGAGATCAGTTTATAAAATACTGTGACTACTCTTTGCTAGAACTCTCTGTTTCCGGCTCTCCTCGTGTGCTTGCCTTGATGGAAAAGGCCACCTGGCAAGGAGCAGAGTGGCATCTGGTGAATATCCAGCGAGGAACTGGGACCTTCAGCCCAATGCCCTCAGGGAAACGAATCCTGCCAACAACCTCATGAGTGAGCACGGAAGTAGACACCCCCCCACCCTACCCCCACCCCCACCCTCACACAGTCAAACCTCCAGAGGGACCCAGCTCCTGCTGACACCTTGACCAAAGCCTAGGAGAAGCAGAAAGCCCAGGTAAATCACACCTGAACCCACAGACACTGTGAGAAATTAATATTGTTGTTTTAAGCCACTAAGATTTGAGTAGTTTGTTAAGTAGCAACAGGTAATGCTAAAACGTAACCACAGAGAAATGGAGTTAGTTCAAGTAACCTTTGAACACAGTGTGTTAATTGAGCGCTCTTAATTGAATATACTCTGGAAGAACTTCAAAGAACTTCGAAGAAGACCTTTGAAGAAGAAGTTCAAGGGAATCTTCAACTTGAGTAATAGGTTGTCTTTGATTTCTGGATTGGTGTAATTCTGAAGTGATTTCATGTGGCTGGCAGGAGAGAACAAAAGAGCAAATATTTTGATACCTGAGAAATCAGGGTTCTCACAGTGGAATCGGAGAAACAGGAATGAGGAAAGGGGGGGGCGGTATAACTTCATGATGATGGATTTGAACTGGAGGCATTGGAATGAAGTCCTGCGTATCTTCTCTTCCCTGTACCTAGTTACAGGGCTACTAAATAAACCCGGTGTGATAAGAGAGGTGGGATGCTGGTACGAGAAATGAAAAAGGTAGGATCTACTCTGGACATCTAAAGAATGAAGAGATAAAGCTTAGGCGAATATGTGAAAATGGATACCTAAGACGCTATTGCCAATGACGTAAAAGAAAATCAGTAAGAAAACAAACCAATGTCATCTAGAAACAGTGACACTCGCAGAAACGCGCACCCCCCAGACTCAGATCTTGGTTTCTCTATACCATTCTCCACTGAAAGGAACTGGTATGTTTTGGAGAAATGGCCAGTTCCAGGGTTGGAGCAAGGAAACTACAAGCTGAGCCTTGAACGTTCTATTGTATCAGAAAGCAAGGCAGTTCTCAAAGAATGTGCAAAAGGATGAGAAAACCAGCTTGACGGAGCTCCCACTGACGGCCAAATCTGGGACAATCGGAGCATTGAGAAAATGCTCATGGATAACATATGCAAGAGAAAGGAGGAGCGGTGGGAAACTCTTCTTTAGCAAAGAATATTAACTAATTAGTATTAAAAATCATAAATTTTCAAGACATCTCTATGTTGCAACCACCACTGCATGTTTGACTCTGGCAAGGATCATGAATGGATACCAAAACTACTAGGTGAAAGTTTCCGGGAGAACAGAATATTTGCGCAGTCTCCAGATGTCACCCCACAGCTTATATATTATTTACACAAGGAAATGGTAGCCCTGGTGGACCCCATCTTAACCAACTGACCAAATAACACTCCCAATCGTGGGACCAAGTGGCATTACGTGTCCCCGGAGATGATGAAACGGGATGCATGTACCTTTGTAACATGATTACCTGAAAGGTTTCACTCTTGACTCTGGTGGTGAGAGTACAACTGGACACACCCAGATTGTGGGACATTCTGCAACACCATTGGTCTGGACTCTTTAAAAATGTGGATGTTCTCAGAAAGGAATAAAAACGGTGAAGAACTGTTCTACATAAAAGGAGACAAAAGAGGCATGAAAACCAAACGCAATGCATGATCCTGGACTCTTTTTGTGTGTTAAATAATAGCTTACAGAACACGTTTGGGACAATTGGGTGCACTTGACAATGGACTATACATTAGATAATGTGATTATTGTATCAATGTTAAATTTATTGGGTGTGATAATGGTGTGATTATAGAATGTCCTTACGCTGAGGCAATACTTATTGAAGTGTTCAGTATGTAGATATCACGATATCTACAATTTACTTTTAAATGGGGCGGGGGAGGGGAGGAATGGAGGAAGAACGAGAAAGCAAACAGGGCAAAAGGAAGTGCAGGGGAAACAAGCACCGTTCTTACAAGTTTTCTGTAAGTTTGATAGCTATAGAACTTAAAAGTTGAGGAAGGATGCTGTTTCTGTTTCCAATGCTGGGATTTAAGGGGCTCAAATAAGACAGTTGGGGTAGCATTGTTTGATGGTTTAAGGCTGCTCGGATACTCCCTGCCACTTTCCAGCTGGGTGACAGTGGGCTAGCAACTGGCCCCCTCTGGATTCCACTTTCTTCCCGGCAAAGGAGGCCCTTACAAGGCACCTAATATCGCGGGGGGTCAGGGTGAGGGTATGACTCAGACAGGTGCCACACAGTGGGTGGAGCCCAGGGCAGGCACTTTTTCAGCCAAGGAGAAATGGACCCATCGTGCACACAGTTAGTGCCTGGAGAAGGTCACATCCTTCCCTTTCTCCTGCAATACCCCACTATCCTGTGTGCAGGGTGGGTTACCTGTTTGAACCCACATTCTCTCGCCCTATGGATTAGCAAGGATCCTGCCCCTGGAAGCCACCAGTCTTGCAGGGGCTGGTGGAGACTAATTTCCTTCTTCTCAGTGGGCTCTGCTCCCTCCCAGATGTCCTTACTCCAGCTCCAAGCTCAGGACCACCAGCCCCACCCCCAAATCTAGCGTAGCTGGGGGCTATGGAGGAGGGAATTGTAAAGCTATTTGTTAAACTTTCTTTGGACATTCCCTCCCTCTCCCTGGCCACCCCACCCTGACTTCCTGGCAAGGTTCTGGCTGTTATTTCATCTGGAATTACTGGAATCGAACTGTCTCCTGTCAGCTTCCTCTCCCTCCCCTGGCTCTCCTGGGAGACAGGAACGATGGATGGTCGGAGTTGCCAGGATCATGGTACCACACAGGGCACATACGCTGCTCACATGCATACACACACGTGCCCTGCACACACACACACGGACACCACACACGTCTGCTCCCCCCTCTGTCCGTCCACTTCCCTCTGTCTCCACGTCTCTGTCTCTTGCTTTATTTTTCTCTCCTTCTCTTTGTGCCTGTCTGCCTAAATATTTTCCATTCTTAATCCTCCTCTATCTCCCTTGCTGTCTTTCTCCGTCATTGTATCTCTGGGTATCTCAGTCTCTCATCCTCCGTTTCTCTCTTACGTTCTCTCTCTCTCTCTCTCTCTATTGGTCTCTCCCTTTCTCCACTTTTTTCTCAGGGGTATTTTCACCCTGATTTCTCTATATGCTAAGGGCAACATTACCTTCTCCAGGATATCAGGACAGTTGTCTTTGGGACCAGCCTGCCTGGGTACAAATCCTCGCCCTGGATTCACAAGTGGGTGTATGACCTTCCCTAACTTCTCTGTTCCTCAGCCCCCTGGCTTCTGCACTTGGAATGACAATAGGACCTCCTGCATGGGGTTCTTGAGTGATTAACAAAGGGACACAGGCAGCTCTCAATCAAATCCCCAGTGGGTTGGAATCCACACTGCACACCTTGCTCTACAAAGTCCACTCATGTCTCTCTCCAACCTCCCCTGCACTGATCCCAGCTTCCTTCACATGCTCCAGCCTCATGCACACCTTCCTGTTCCTAAATACCACAAGCTTGTTCCCCCCACCCCACCCCCAGGCCTTTGTCTTTGATGACCCTCTCTTGGAAACCCTTCCTGCAGACTTTCACAGCGTCTGCTTGTCACATCATTCAGGCCTTCCAGCCCTGGCAACGGTGCTTTTAAAATACAGTCCTCACATTCTTTGAGACCCCTCCCTTCCAAAGGCAAAGCCCCATGCCCCTCCCACGTGAGTGCGGGCTGGACTTTGTGACTTGCTCCTGAGAAACACAATGTGGCCCAAGGGACAGTGTACAACTCCTGAGACTAGGTCATGAGAGGCACGGGAGCTTCCTTCTGCTTTCTCTGGGCTCACTCACAAGACTGGAGCCAGCTGCCGTGTTGTCAGGATGCTGATGCAGCCTTCTGGGATTGTGTACGTGGAGAGGCCCTGAGACCTCGCCCCAACAGCCAGGACTAACCGGCCTTGCATGTGGGTCAGTCACCTTGGAAGTGAATCCTTCAGCCCCGGTTGAGCCTTCAGATGAAACCGCAGCCCTGGCTGATGTCTTGATTGCATTCACACAGGAGACCCTGTGCCAGAAACTGCGCCATGAAGTTTTGGATAATTCATTATGCAGCAATAAATAATTAATACACTCTCTTCCTTTTACTCTGACGCTGTGCTGTATTCTTTGTTTACTGATTTTTGTCTCTCTCCCCCACTAGGTGGTAAGTTCCACGAGGGCAGAGGCTTTATCTGTGCGAACACTGCTGTGTCCCCAAGGCCTGGCACGTGGAACTCACTAAGTAACTGTGGCACCAGTGAATGGTCAGGGATTTCAGTCTCAGCCCAAGGAACGTGACTCCTGTGGATCTGTCTCCCTAGAGAGGGCAGCAAAGCTTGCCCAACTCCCTTCTCTGTTTTTCTGCATTTGGTTTCTTGTACTCTCTGTGGCTTTCTGCTTGGTTTTATTCCTGGACGTCTGACGGTGAGGGGGAAGTGGTTGTTTCGCAAGTAAAGAGGCACCCGTGGGAGGAAGGGCTCTGCTGCTTTCTCTTCTAACAAGCCACCTCCAAAAAAATAGCTCCCCTTGGCAGTGGGGACAAAAATAGCCTGGGTGCAGGATTCTGATGGAGGTGGGGGTGGGTGCTGTGTGGCCCAAGATGGGGGCAGCTCTGCTTTCTCTGGGCCCCTGCAAGGGTGCACCCCCCTGACCCCTCACCCACACGGGCACCGTCACTTAGTCGTTTCTCGATCCTTCCACCCACTCAGCCATTAATTCATTCTCTATTGATTATTTACTTATCTATTTATAGCTATATTAATTCAGTCATTCATCTTACACCTTTATACTTATCCCTCTGTTCATCCATCTATGCATCCATTCTCCACCAACCAATCCTGCGTGCATCCATTATCCATCCCACATAGTTTTAATTGTATCCAAACCTACTAGTGCCCTTATGTTAATGAATGAACTTATTCACCTAGCCGTCGGTCTATGTACTACATATGTTAATTCATTAATTCATTCACTAATTCACTAAACCTTCCATTCAGTTCAAACCCCCAAGAATTTACTCTTAGACTACTCTGTGCATGGGGTGTGATGCCAGACTCTGGGGTTCTGGGGTGAACGAGACAGACCTGGTCCCTCCCCACGTGCGGTTCAACTACATAATTTCCTCGGATTCAGGTGAGTTGCTGGTCACAGGGGATCCTGAGGTGAAGACACTATCCCAGCTCTCTGAAGACTCGTGATGTGATGCGGCCATTGCAGGGTAAACACAGTGCAAGACCATGGGACCTGTTGCTGGTTCAGCCATCTGGATCCTTAACTTTGCTGAGCCTCAACTCCTCTTCTGGGAAATGGGCACATGTAGGCACACCCACCTTGCGCACAGGAGGACGCAGTGATGTACTGCCTTTATAAACTCAAAAGTGTGCTGCAATTGTGTGTGTGTGAGACAGAGAGGGAGAGAGAGCGAGAGAGAGAGACAGTGCGCACAGGGTATATTTTGACCTGTTTCCTATCACCCACACTTCACCCCACCGGGACCCAGCTTCCCCTGCAGCCTCGAGTCATCTCTGGCATTTTGCTGGGACCCCAGACGGTAGCTGGCTTCCTGCCTCTGGAGTGCTGACTATGCTTATTACGACTCCGGGGAGTCCGTAGGGAGCTGGAAGTCTTTCCTCCTTGAGAAAGAAATGGTTCTTGTCTCAATTTCATCAGGGGAATTATTTAGATGCCTTTCACGGCTCCCCACCCCCCAACTTCAGATTCCCAGAGTTGAGTGCATCTTCCAAGTTCATTATCCAAGAACCACTGAGGTCCGGAGAAAGCTGCTGGCTCCGGGATAAGATCATCCTGGCTGCTCATCCCTGCTGAACATCATGTGATCCCAGGAAGGTCACTTCACTTCTCCGAGCCTCTGTTTCCTCTCCTGTAAGGTGGAGTTTAGCAACGCTTGCGAGGGTGTAGCTGGGAACATTACCCAGGCAGTATGGGTGCCTGGTACCAGGTGGCTGTTATCATTCTAGGGGATGGTGGGAGCCTGCATTGTGAGTCCCCTGGACTCCGCCTGGAACCAGTGAAAAGCAATCAGATGTGGTTTCTTTTCTTCAACTTACTGAGTCAGAGGCCCCAGTCAGTGGCTTGGAAGGAGGTGGGGGAACCTTCCTCACGACCAACACCTGTACAATGTTCTTTCCACTACTCAGCTTTGTGGTTTATAAAGCAGGCTCTGGGTTTCACCCCATTTAACCTTCACTCTGTGTGGGGGTTAGGGGGTCCCTGCTCCCCTTTCTCGACCAGAGGTTGAGCATTAGAGCAACCGGGCTCTTAGACGTGGTCTAGTCCAGGGTCTCAGACTGGAAACCTGCAGGTTTGATTTGATCTGGTCCAAATCAAATCGGAAGAGCAGACACGCAGTGAAGCCACACAGAGAAGTTGGTGAGAAAGCTGGGGCGCCAGTGCCCTCTAGATGGAGCCCAAGAAGATTGGTGGACACTGAGAACCAGCCCTTCAGGTTCAGCCCGACTCTCCTGTTCCACACCGTCCTCACCTCCTCCTTCTTTCTTGCATCCATCCTCAACTCCGTGTATATCCCAGAATCAGCCCTGCTGTCCTTTGCACAGGCTGTTCCTTGGTGCTAAAATTCCCTTCCCTTCATTTTTTACCCAGATAATCCCTATTCATCTTTCAGGTCTGGATCCCAGGTCACATTCTGGAAAAGACTTCCCTGACCCATCGTGGGCTATGGGGGCAGGGGGGCGGGTAGGAAGGCATTCCTTCTCTCTTGTCCCATAGCCTGCTGGATCCCCCACTAAGAGGCTTCATGGGTCTGTCTTGAAGTTGTCCATGTCTGTTTGCCTGTCTGCCTCTCCCCCTGGACGGGGAGGTCCTTAGAGACTGGGTATGGGCCCCATTCACTCCGTTTCCTTTGGCCCTAGGGTAACAATAGCAAAGAAACATGCACAGAGGCATTAACTGGATGAGTGAGGAGAGAGATGGGAGGAGAGAGAGAGAGAGAGAGAGAGAGAGAGAGAGAGAGAGAGAGAGAGAGAGGGAGAGAGAAGAGAGGAAAATGACAAGAGAAAGGAAGAGAGAAAGAATGAATTTTGGCCCAAAAACTTGGGTCTCATTCTTTTCCAGCCACTGTGTTTTCACAGCACCATCAGAAAACAGCACCCGAGGGAACCCAGCAGGTGAGAAGCAGGATACAGCGTCTGTGGTGTTACACTGTCAAATATACAACATTGGCAATGAAGAAGACCCTGGGCTTGGAGTCCAGAGACTTGCTTGCAGATCCCTACAGGTCCTGGGAGAAACCCCCTTCTCCTCTCTGGGCCTCAGTTTCTGTCTCTGTAAAGTGGGAGCTGTATCTTGATTCCCTGGTCTTGAGTCTCTGTGGATGCTCCTTCACAGAGGAGGGAAACCTGCTGAAGGGACACACATTCCAGGCAAAGGCAGGGGAGCTGGACCCAGACAGGTAGGAGAGCAGGAGAGAAATCAGGTTGGAACACAGCAGCAGGAAACTGAGGCTGAGGCTAGGGCTGGGGAGGGCAGCCTGGGGGGAGCCTTGCATCTCCAGGTGGGTCCAATTCCTCTCCTTGACCTTGGCTTTGACCTCAAGGTGTTTTCAGAAAAGGATGCCCAATCCAACTCACTGGATCTGAAGGTGCATTCCATCCGTCCAGATCTGCATAGAAAACGGCTCCTGGTGCCTGCTCCGTCACGCTTCCTAGCCACATCTCAGGGCTCAGTTCACACCAGGCGAAATATTTGGACACCAAGAAAGCATTAAGTAATTGGTGGATTTTTTCCCCCTTTTCCACTTGCATTTGTTTGTTTCCTGCAGGGTTGCCTGACACCAGCCAGCCTTGAATTGGGCCCTATTCCCTCCATATCTACAGCCGCAGCCAGGACCCAGGGAGCTCAGCCCAGGGTGTGCACAGAGCCGGTGGCCGGCCTGGCGGCCAATGTACACAGACAGCAGTGGATGCTAAAGAGTCCCCTGAGGTCTTCAGGGGAAGTGAGAAAAGAGTCTCTGGCCCCTCAGAATACCAGCAGACAGTAATTCTTCTGCAGACTGTATCCCCATCGTGACATAACAGAGGTTAGTTCAGTTGATCAAAAGAGCGACTTACTCTCAAAGAACCCATCCCCCTGCTAGCTACACACAGGGGAGTGAATGAACCCAGGAACCCTGGACCTAAGAGACCTGGCGGAGGTCTGCCTTTTCCAGTCTCGGGCAAGTCATTGCAGCTCTTCGCATCTCTGTTTCTTCTTCATCTGTTCAATGGGTGGGTACAAGTATATATGGTTGCTGGATGTAGCAAAGGAAAACACAGGACACCCAGTTACATGGGAATTTCAGAGAAATGATTTTTTATTTTTTTTTAGCATAAGTATATCCCACATTAGGAACATACTTATACTAAAGATCTATTCTTTGTTTCTCCGAAATTCACATTTAATGGGGCACTCTGTATTTTATCTGGCAACCCCAGCTGCTGTAACAATACAGGGAAATGATGTGTACACATACTTCACAGTGCTCCTAACTCCACGGAGAGTGATCAGGGGCCAGAAGCCATCTCTATGATAGTCAGGCCAGGAAATACTAAGTATGAAATACTAATATAAAGTATTATTAATTAGCAATGGTAATTAGTATTAACTCACATTAATTACTATTAAGATACATCCGTTATGGAGTAGCTACTACGTTCCAGGCATGTCCTTTGCATGATTACTTCATTTTTATCACAACACTCAATATGGCAAGTGACATCACTGGCCCCATTTTACTGCCGTGAGATCCAGGACGCAGCAAGATTAAATACGACCAAAGCTGTGACCTAAATGAATAGTCGAGGTGCGGTTTTGAGGGCCTTGCAAAAGTTACCTGCTTGACTGCCCTCACCAATTCTGTGAGCAGATCCTACCGTTCCCCTATTGCTGTTGTCTCTATTTTGCAAACAGGAAGACCTACGACTTGCCCAAGGTCACACGGCTCATCAGTAGCTGAATGAAGTTTCAAACCCAGGCTTTCTGGTTCTATCCTGACCCTCGGCTGCCCCCACCCCCACCCCAAGCCTCGTGTACAGGTAAAATGAGCGTAACTATGGACTGTGTTCCAAAAGGGTAGAACACAGGGCTCCCAGGCTGGGGCACAAGTCACACCAGGCACGTCACCATCTGCATCTCATTTAACCCTCCCTGCAAAGGGATCATCCTGTCCATGTTAGACGGAGCCTGAGACTTGCCTCAGTGTCAGGACAAATAGTCACAGAATCCTAGAGGTGAGTGTCAGAGGGACCAGGGGTAACTCAGAGGGTAGAGGTCGGGGTCAGCAAGTTGGAGTCCTGACACCCACCCCTGCCTCCAACGGAGAAGCTCTGACATTTCCTGGCTGTGTGACCTTGGGCAAGTCATTTGGCTTCTTTGGGCCAGTGTCTCCCTGTCTGCAAAATGGGAGTGATAATAGTACCTTCCTCTAGGACTGTCATGATCTTTACGTGGCTCAGTCCATGAAAATCACTTAGCACAGTGCCTCCTAGAACATACTGTCTTAGTCTGGGCTCCTTCAGAGCAGAGTTTCAGATAAGGCTTCCAGTGCAGGTGGCTCCTTTGGGAGGTGAAGTCAAGAAGCCCCCATAGTGGAGTGGGAAGGGAGATAGGGAAGGGAAGAAACCAATACAGGTGTGCAGAGGAGCAGATGGCTATTGGGGATACTGGAACTCAGTCCGCTGGGACCCTGTTGCAGACTGTGTAGGACACACCTCAGAGTTGTCCCACACCCCCCGCAAGATTGCTGAGATATTTACCCTCCAGCTCCCGTCAGTCATTTGTTGAGGGCTGCTCCCAGGGAAATGAGCTCGGCAACGGCCCTGGCCTGACCCACTGCGCAGGCCTAAGGCACCCTGTGGGCCAGAGAGAGGCCTTGGGCAAAGGCAGGAGCCAGCGATCGAACCAGTGGGCTTAGAAGTAGTGAGTGACAGGCACCTACCTCATCTGTCTAGCACCCCCCCACTCCCCACCCTGGAAGATTTATTTTAATTTAAATTCAAAAGCATCCTTCTGCTAAAACAATAACAACGACGGCAACAATAATAATAATTCAGGCTGAAAATCGGGGACATGATCTGACCGCCCCCCCAGCCCCCCTAGGAAACACCCAGCCCATTGTTCTTCTCCAAAGCTGACAACAGGGTGCCTGGCTGTCCAGAGAAGCACCCCAGAACGGTCTCCATCTGCTCCGAGGAGGATGTGGGGCAGCTGTCTGGGTTCCGGGAGCTGGTGCCACGGAGAGAAGAGGACACCTCCCATCCTTCAGGCCTGCACAGCCCGCCGAGGCCGAGGCGTTAATTGCAGAGGCAGAAGGCCCATAAAGCATGCTGGGCGGCCGCTGTCGGAAGGCAGGGCCTGTCAGACACCAGCACTCAGCTTTGATTTAGCATCTGAGCAAAGGTGGAAAAGAAAAAAGGGGAGGATGGGATGCCACTGGGTTGAGCAAAAATACGCACTCTTAGTGGTTTGGCCATGAGGGTATCATCCACCCTGGAAAAGAAGAGAATTACTGCTTAGATTACTACATACAGCACCTCTGAGTGTCTAGCGCTTTCACGGAGTACTTCACTGTGTCCCCCCACCCATCTAAGAATAGATATTATTTTATCCCCATGTTCAAGATGAGAGAGTGGAGGCTCAGAGAGGGAAAGCAAGTTGCTCAAGGCCACACAGCAAAGAATAATCAGAGCTGGGATGAGGACCTAGCACTGAGTTCAGATCTTGTGCCAGGCAATAAGCACCACCTTGCCCAACACAGGCTACAGGAATAAAAGTTATTTAAGGACATGCTAGGAGGCAGGGAATGTCAGTGGTTAGCCCGGGTCCTCTGGAAGCAGATTACCAGCCTTATTTCTGAGTCGTCCAGTTTTCAATAGCTGCATGGTGTTTGTCGACGAATGTAAACTCTCCACGACTCAGTTTCCTTATCTTTAAAATGGGGACACAAATAGTATGTGTTTTCCTGGGTTGTTCTGAGGCTTGAATGACGTCAAATTTCTAGAATAATTAACTGATGTTCCACAAATATTCCATCTCTCTCGGGGGGGAATTTACAATTTGCAGGGGGCTCTTGGAGGCAGAAAAAAAGAGCTTCCAATGGGGGGAAGTCCAGCCATTATGCAGGTCTGATTGGAGAGGCCAGCTGAGCCTATCTGCAATCCCCACACCCCCTTCACCAACGGTCTTCAGTGGCCTCCTCCTCCCAGGACTACTTGGAGGAAATCCCGAGGTGTTGCCCAGAGCAGGGTAACAGACAGCTTCCTCAGCATCACGTCGTCCGGTGGGCTCTCACTGTGTGGCATGCAGGCTCGTGCTAAGCATTTTCCATGCTTCATCCCACAGAATCATAACTGCACCCCTTGAGTGAGCCTTGGCATTTTACAGATAGCAAACTAAGGCTCAGAGAGGCAAGACCTCTTGCCCGATTCACACCAGCATTAACTACCGGAGCCAGAGATCCACCCCAGGACCACCGAATCCCAGAGCCCAAAAGTCCACCCCTATCAGCGAAGCTTGAACATGTGAATTTCTTCCTGCAAACGTTCAGCAAAATCATCGAAGGTGGCCACGTTGCCCTGGGTAGATGGGGACCTCACCACCCTACCAAGCGGGCACTGGGGAGACTCTGGTCAGAGCTAATCTGCTGGACTGGATACGCTCCTGTTGTCTTGCTGAACGCTGGTGTCTCAGTGGCCACCAAATCCAGGGGCTTCACAATTCCTAGAGCCCCTGGCCTGGTCCGTCCCCAACCCCACTGCAGCTCTGTTCAGAACATCCTGTCTCCAGGAACACATCACTCGGCTGCTTTAGGCCTTCAAGATTCAGGAAGCCATCTGTACCTTAAAAAAAAAAAAAGAAAAAAGAAAAAAGGAAAAGAATGAAACCGGGTGATTTCACTCTGGACACTGGGCCACATTAGCTCATGGCCCAGTTTTCTGGGTCAGGGGCAGGGTTTCGTGAGAGTCTTATGCAATGCGTTTGGCGGCTGAGAGCCTTGAGTTCCTAAAGATTATTATTTTAACAAACCCAGCTTTGACGTGTCCAGAGGCAGCGGGAGGCTCTGAAGGGTTTTCCAAGAAAGCGTGTGTTTCTTGGGGTTATTATTTCAGACTCAAGTTCAGGGAGGGAGACTGTTTTGCTCAACTTGTGTTTCTGGAAAAACAGGCGCTTGGAAAGAGTTGGACGAAGCCGGCAGGATGTGGAATGGAGAGCTGCTGGCCTGGGGAACAGGGGGTAGAGGAGGTGGGAGGACCAGGGCCAGTGCCTCCTGTTCCAGGGTCCAAGGAAGGAGGCTGCTTGAAGAAAAGAGTTGGTTAAGGTTTCTGTTGCCTCATTCTTGAGGAATACGCCTCGTCCAGCCAGCCTGTCCCTTCTGGAGGACAGGAGAGGAGGTGACAAGCCACCATCTTGGTTAGCTTTGCAAGGCTTGGACAAAGGCATTGCAGTGCTGCCTAGACATCAAAGGCACAGTGTGGGCCTCAGTTTCCCCACTGGACTCAAGAGCCTTGAGCTTTGATGTGTGCCCCAGCCCTAGCCTGTCTGTCCAACTTCCCCCAACTCTCCACTCTCTTCCCCATGCACTGGTGTTTCTGGAAGTCTTCCAATCTTCACTTAAACCCTTGGTGTCCCACGGTCCTGCCAGCCTTGGGGGTTCTCCTTCTGCCTGAAACCCTTCTCTTTGCTCTTGACTGACCTCTGTCTTAGCCTCTGAATATCACGTAAATATCACGTCCTGGGGGAGCCTGCCTTGACCCCACAACCTGAGTTAGGGGCCTCTGTTACACGTTGTTCTAACATTCTGCATTAATTACTTGCCAGTGTCCATCTCCCTCAGCTCCTCTGAGGCCAGGAAGAGCAGAACCGTATTCATCTGGTTCATGGTGGTTTCCCTGGCCCCTGGCCTCACACACAGTAGGTGCTCAACGAGGGATTAGAAACATCTTCCGAGAGAGGCTCACAGCAGTGCAG
The DNA here is from genome assembly GCF_004115265.2 of Rhinolophus ferrumequinum. Taxonomy (NCBI): domain Eukaryota; kingdom Metazoa; phylum Chordata; class Mammalia; order Chiroptera; family Rhinolophidae; genus Rhinolophus; species Rhinolophus ferrumequinum. Next base: position 17,028,831 of record NC_046308.1, on the reverse strand, counting down.
GTCCTGGCCCAAGGATAGGGCGTGCGCTTAGACGTGATTTGCCAGCTCCCAGGCCTGTGATCAACCCATGAACCAAACAGATATCACCCAGACCGATAGACAGATGAAGATACCATCTTCTTCCATACCATCCTCTTAGAGTGGTGTGGAAGGTCGTACTCTGGGGAAAAAATGCATCCCGTCCACAATCATGCTTGCTGGTCACATCAATCAAAGCCGCATGCTTCACAAGGAAGGGCTTTATCTGGCCGAAGTGGACCCGTCGTTCTGTTTCATGGACTCTCTTCTCCCCCAAGCTTCCTCCATTTCCTCTTGTTCCCTGGCTTTAGTCCAGACATCTCCCGAATCTGTGGGGCAGAGACTTCTCCAATAAACTCCCCGCCAGGACCTACCAGCAGCCAGCGTGTTCTCACTTCTCCCTTGCTCCTGGAGCCATTTCCTCGTGGGACCTGCCATTCTTTCCAGCCCAAAGGTGAGTCATCGCTATGTCACGTGTCCCAGCGAATGTCAAGTGTCTCCCGCTTTAGAGCCTCTTGCCCTGGACTTTGTTTTATGGGGTTGGGCTGTCTGGGGCCGCCGACGATTTCATCCATCAACTCGGGACGGCTCCAACACTAATGCTGAATTTATAGAAGTGGTTAAACAAAGTGTTGACAATATGGACGGTGTGTTTCTGATTAACACGGCGATTCCGAGGGAAACTGCCAACTGTGGGGAAGTCAGTAAAACACAGCAGCGATTTCCCAGGCTCAGTAAGTTGGGGCCCTGACATCACAGGATTAACAGATGTTACGCAAGGAACTTGCAAAGCATTTCGAGGTGTCGCTTGACAGAGAAGTGCAGGCTCATATACAAGCCAGAGCTGCTCCTTTTTCTTCCTTCCTCCCTCCTTTCTTCCTTCTTTCCCTCCCTCCTTCCCTCCCTCTTTCCCTCCCTTCTTCTCTCCCTCCTTTCCTTCTTCCCTCCCTCCCTCCCGTCTATCCTTTCTTTTTTTTTAAAAGATTAAATCTGAATACTCTTTCAGCCTTAAGAGTTTCCATCAGGAAATTATGTCAGCTTCAGTGAGCCTCCCAGAATCGTGTCCCTACCTTGCCCCCTTTCAGAAGGTGAATAGTGACAGTAGCTAACGTGTATCGAATATTTACTGGGTGCCAGGTACTTTTATAAATCACCTCTTCATCCATATTGCGAGGTAGGGAGTGTGATTATCTGCATTATTAAAATACCTTCCTAGTATCAGATCGTTTAAGACTCACAAGAGATTACCAAAATAGGACAAAGAGTTTCCATGTCCCTTGCTCCCAGCATCCCCCAACGATGTACATTGTGAAAACCAGGAACTTGACTGGTACAGTGCCACACAGTGAATTTGGATGTTACCAGCATGTACCTGCACTCTTGTGGGTGTATATCCCGTTCTACGAGTACGACATTTTATCCCAGGGAGAGATTAAAAGTAACCATCACATTCCGGGTCCAGAATGGTTCCATCCCTACAGAGAAACTCCCTTGGGCCACCCCATAATAATCACACACTCCCTTCGACCCCAACCCCTGGCCACCACGAATCTTTCCTTCATCACTGTAATTTTATCATGCCAAAAATATTATGTAAATGGAATCATACAGCATGTAATCTTTTTCACTCACCATAATGCCCTTGAGATCCATCCAAGCTGTTGTGGGGTGTATTTCAGTCCTCTTTGTTGCTGAGTAGTAGTCCATTACCTGGATATACCACAGTTTGTCGGTTCACCTGTTGTAGGACATCTGGGTTGTTTCTAGTTTGGGACTATCGTGAGTAAAGTGCGACAAACGCTCACAGACAGGTTTTTATGTGATTATTTATACTTGACAGCTGTGGTAACTGAGGCGAGAGAGATGAAATGACTCGCTCAAGGTCACACCACCAGCAATTTGAATCCAGATTTGAACGGAGTCACTGCAGAGACGGCATGCTTAGCCATCTGCAAGGCTGCAACTCTTGTAGTGAAAAATAATTAAGCCTAAAAAGTTAATTAGCCCTCCAGGAAGATGCACTGTGTTCATCCAGTGGTTTTTGGGGTCTCTCGAGAATATGGCACATATCCCTTGAGGTCCTGCAGGACACGTTTGAGAGTCAAATGCTATAGGGTTAAAGTCAACCCCTTGGCTTAGAATGTAGGGGTTTCCCAATATGGCCACTGCCTCCCTCTGGTTCTCATCTCCTGTCACCTTCTCTGGTTGCTCGCAAAGCCATTTTCCTCAAACAGCCACCTTGCTTCTGCTCACGCCATTTCTCCACCTGGACTTCCCCTCCCTCAGAGCCCACCATCCTGGCTGCAGCTCACACCTCTTCCTAGGAAGCACCTCCGTGGAGAGGCTGTTTCATCCTCATACCCCTAACCACCCAGCAATGTTCTCAGCTCCATGAATATTCATCTACTTCTATAAACATGCATCTATTCATTAAGCAGAGCTCCCTGAGGACCCAGGCTGTGTCAGGCACTGAGCTGAGCCCTGGAAAGAAGAAATAAATAATCTATAACCTCTGAGCCCAACCTTCAAGCAAGTCAGTCTGCAGACATAGAAACACAAGCCACATAGAGGGATGGACAGATGAAAATGAAGAGGAAAAATATCCTTGGCCATTTAGAGCCCCGAGTTCGAGTCCCAGATGGGCTGTATGTTAGTCTGCTCAGGTTGCTTTAACAAAATGCCATAGACCAAGTGGCTTCAATAACAGAAATTAATTTTCTCACAGTCCTGGATGCTAGAAGTCCAAGATAAAGGCTCCAGTTGATTCGGTTTCTGGCATGGACTCTAGTCCTAGTTGGTAGGTGGTTACCCTCTTGCTCTGAGCTCAGTGGCCTTTCCGCCCTGAGAATGCACAGGAGAGAGAGAGAAAGGGAGAGCTCAGGTGTCTCTTCTCTCAAGGACACTAATCCTATGGGATCAGGGCCCCGCCCTTATGATCTCATCTGACCTTAATTACCTCCTGATAAGGTCCTATCTCCACATATAGTCACACTGAGGGTTAAGCCTTCAACATGAATTTTTTTTGGGGGGATACATTTCAGCTCATAGAAGGCTTCTAGCGGTGGGACTTTTGGGGTTCCCTTTCCCACCCTCTACCCCGCCTTCTCACAAAGTACCTGTGAAGAGGCGTGGAGATGATTGATAATGCAGACATGCTTTCTTCCCAGATCAGGCACCTGAAGAGAGCGCCTGGCCTCTCTCGCTCACTGGGACAGCCAGACCCAAGACCCTGGAGTCAGCAGGAGCCAGCGCCCCATTTCAGCCAGCTGCACGGGAGTCTAGGTGCTTTGTAGCGTCTGCAGCGTGCACCATTGGAGAGGACAGCATCCGATTGGAGCCCGGGGCGAGAGGACAGAGGGCCCACAGGAGGGGCTGGCCTTACATATGGCAGCTCCATAAACAGCCGAGGCAGCCCCACTCTCCCACCTGTAGCTCATCTCCCTCCCAGAACCTTTCATGCTTGTTCTGCATTTGATTTCCTCCCTCCAATGACCTCCCACTCCCCATAAAACTCATTCTCCTTCTGTTTTCAATTTAATTAAGGGCCAATAGTCCCACCCACAAGGCCACACATTGAAAGTGCTGTCAATAATTTAGCTGTGGCCAAAGACATGGCAGCCTGGAGGCAGGGAGGGACGTGGAGAGCTCTCTGGGGTCCTGGTCCAGGTGAGTAGAGGGCCAGGGTGGGGGGTGGGGGAAGAGCCCAGGATGGGAGTTTGTCACGACTTCTAGACTTGGCCATGGCACTCATTCACCATGGGACTTTGGCCAGGAACTGCCCTCCCTGGGCCTCATTTCCTCCACCTGTAAAATGGGACCAAGAAGTATTATTGTGAGTTTTTCACTCTGTTCTGCCACTCACCCAGACGGTATGATTGTTATTTCAGGATTAATTAAATAACTGATTAAAAATATGCTATACCCATTGACCCAGCCTGGAGGTCTGTTTGCAGGAATTTGTCCCTAAAATGTTTATACAGGTATGCAAAGACATTTGTGTAAGGGTGTCCATCACTGAGGGGTGAAGTAAGTGTGCTACAACCGTACTTTGTAATACCTCTCACCTATTAACAAGAATGGGGGTAGATCTCCATGTACTGTTATGTAAAGATGATGAAAATATATTGTAAAGGGCAAGTTGCAGAAATTACATATATATGAGGTGTCAAAAGACACAATGAATGATTACATTTAAAAAATTTATTACAGTAAAAGCCACATTGCCATTAATTCCCCTCAAAATACTCCCCCTCACTTCGAACACACATTTCCCATCATTCTTGCCACTTTCTGAAGCAGTTCTGGAAGTTCTCTTTTGTGAGTGTCTTTAGTTGTGCTGTCATAGCTGCCTCAATGTCCTGAATCAATTCAAAATGCTTTCCTTTCATGGTCATTTTGACTTTGGGGAAGAATCAGAAGTTGCATGGTGCCAGATCCGGTGAATAAGGTGGGTGAGGACACACTGTAATGTTTTTATTTGTCAGAAATTGCTGCACCAGAAGCAATGTGTGACAAAGAACATTGTTTGTGATGGAGGATGAAGTAAAGACACTCCCGAAAGAGGACTTCCAGAACTACTTCAAAAAGTGGCAAGAATGGTGGGATAATTGTGTTCGAAGTGAGGGTGAATATTTTGAGGGGGATTAATGGCAATATGTCTTTTAGTGTAATAAATTTTTTGTTTAAACATTCACCATAGTTTTTGATCACACTTCGTGTATGTGTGTATAAACATATTTTACATAAATGTGCATTTCTTTAATTAAGAAACAAAGCATATTATACACAGAATACAAATAAAAACAGAAACAAAAGGGATACTGTAAGAGCACTGTGTGTGTGTGTGTGTGTGTGTGCGTGTGTGCGTGACCTGAGGGATGCACGTCACACTTTAAAATAATGGGGTTTTGAGTGGGGAGAAGGGAGTTAGGGACTTTCGAGTTTCCCGATGAGTATAAATTACTTTATAATTAAAATGTATACAAACCTATAAAATGAAATGAATACCTACTTGTGGTTGGGAACTGGAGCCTTGTATGAAGGTAAAAGGAAGAATATTTAATTCTCACAACTCAGCGATAACCACTGTTGACATTTTTATGCTTTTCCTTATGAGTCTTTTTCCTTATTCACGTACACATATATTTTTATAATAAAGTTGGAATTATGCTCCATGAGAAATTGTGTAGCCTGCTTTTTCACTTAACATTTTAGCATAAAGATTTTCCCAGGTCATTCAATTTCCCCTGTAATCATGCTAAGAGGCCCAGTGGTAGTATGGCCACCTGTACTTTCCCTAACCTCATGTGTATTGGGATTGCCCATAATTGCTAGGTTGTTCTGATGGACCAGCCGCTCCCCTAGGCCAGGGACCCTGCCCCCCTGCTCCCTGCTTCATCACCAGGATCTTGCCCAGTGTCCTCTAGATAGTAAGGAGTCAGTAAATATTTGCTGAATAAATGAATCAACAGAAGATAGAATAAATGAATGCAACTGTGTTTAAATAGGTGCAACATAGTGGCTGATACGAAAACACTTCCCCTATTGTCAAGGCCACGGGCTGGCTCCCATTTCTCACCTTTAGGAAACATGGGGATGACTACCTTGGTATTATACATCTGAAGGTAGGCAGGGCTCCATCTCTACTCCTTCGAAACCTTTCATCTCATCTCCGATGCTCTGAATCACTTCAGAGGGGGAAATCGGGCCCTCGCCACTGAGCTTGGCTTTGAACGCAGCCAAAACAAATTGCTGTGCTGGTCCCTGGAGGGGAGTGTCATTTCATCCACAGAAGAAGCTTGTGATTGAAGCCAGGGAGTCTTACAGCTGGGAAGTCAGTGCTTCCCAAGGCAGCCTGTGGTGCAGGGAGAGCCCTCGGGAGTGGCTGTGGGCGAGCTCTGAGGTGGGATTCTAGACGCCTTGCCATGCCATCCTCCAAGCCCCAGATTCCTGAGCTCCCACAGCCCAGTGGACTGTAGCCAACATCTAATAAAAGCCTTTGAGTCAGACACAATCTAAGCCTTGGGTTAAAAGCTTCAACTTAACAGAACTGCATTCAGATTTCACGTCACCATTTCCTGTATGACGTTGGGCTCCGTGAGCCTCAGTTTCTTATCCTTAAAATGGGGGCAATAATAGGAGTCATCTCTCAGGTCCTGTTGAGGATTAAATGAGACAAAGCATGTGAAATTCTTAGCGTGGCACACAGATGGATATGATCAAGGTTGACTAGTATTCAAGCTTTTCTGGAGACTTTTGGATCAAGTCTTGTTCCTTCTTTGCCTGGTAAGTGAGGCCAACTCCATTTCATCAAACTTGTTTATCACCACTGCTTTTGCCTTTGTGGAAATGTAGCCACTCCATCAAAAGGACCCTTGTGGCTCTGTCTTGGCCATGGAATTCTAAACGGTTTTTCTTGTGTTTTTTTTCTTTCTTTCTTTCTTTTTTTTTTTTTTTTTTTTTTTTTTTTATGGTTCCGAAGGGGAAATCATGTACCCATGATCAAGTGTCTAAATGACAGGAGGCTGGGTTCATGACAGGCTATGGACTCGAGACTTTTAAGACTGGAGCGATTGGAGAATGAGCTGAATCTGGCAAGGTGAAATGTAACAGAAAACATTGAAAATCTTAGAGCTAGGTCCAAAATTTCAACTCTGCAAATAATAATATCTGTAACGATAACTTACAATGTCACATCCTATGGCAAGAACTGTGCGAAAGGCTTTGTGTACAGATCCTATTTAACTTGTACAACTTCCCTCTTCCCTCAAGGTCAATTATCATCCCCATTCGCAGAGGAAGAAACTGAGACTTGGTTCCCATGTCCAGGGTCTTCTAGCTGGTAGACTGGTAGAACAGAAATTCAGAGCCACAGGAAGTGTGACTCTAGAGCCACACTCTTGGCCCATGTGCCATCTTTGATGACAGGGTTGTCATTCACCTACGTGATTCAAGGTTGGTCTGGGAATAGCAAATAGGTTAATATGCCACTAAAGGCCTGAGTGTCTGTAGGAGGCTGGCTTTCATTCATTCCCACATGTATTCACCCAACAAGAATGAATTCAGAAGCTATCTGTGTCAGTTGCCATGCTAAATAGTGGATTCAGGGTATTCCAGCCAGAGACAGTCTCTGCCCTCATGGGGCTCACAGGCTAGCAGGAAAGACAGGCCATAAACAAATGACTCCAGGTGTATCTACATCCCATAGGGGTATTACAGGGGGGCTCAGTCTTCATCCAGAATTTCCCAGGTACCCTGGTGCTTCACTTGGCCAGATTCAGCCGCTGGCTGGGGGGATCTACTGCCTCTTTAGAGTGAAATAATACATATAGATACTTGCAATATGGCCAGCACACAGCAAATGCCCAATGTAATAATACTAATAACACGCCACTATAACTTGCATCATTGACTTTTTGGACCCAGAAGGACAACTTCAGGCTTATTCCTGTTCAATTTAACCTCACGAGATTCAGCACTAGCTTTGCACACTCCTAACCCCTCCAAAACAAACACACTTTACTGTAACCTTGAGGATTAGTGTGAGAGATTTTTGGATACTCTTTCTCATGATTCCACTGGCTCAAGCTTCCTTTGGCTCTGAGCTAGTTTAAGGGCTCAGCCTTGGTCCCCACATTTATGTGCACTCAGGCCCCCACTAGTCCAAGACTTCCCTCGGATTCATCAGAATATGACTGAGGCCCCAGATATGTCAGGCCTGGAAATGTCATTTGCAACCAAGAGGTTAAAATAAATATCCCTTTGGAAGGAAAAGAAATACCTTAAACAAACTCAGTTAACTCTAATATGACCTCTCGCCCTACTTAGATGTCTCCTGTGTGAACATGCATTATTGGGCGGCTTCAATCCACAGATGGCCCTTTCATACTTTGCTGTCCCCATGGTCCCATTTCACAGATGAACAGACTAGAGCCAGTGAGAGACATGACTTGGCCCATGGTAGGGGAAACCTAAGTCCTGGCTGGACGGGTGACAAATTTGTTCTGGTCACAGCAGCTCCACCTGACCCGAGCTGGAAACCTCATCAGGCGGGGTTCCCTGGGAGCCCCTGCCTTTCACGGGCCAGACACTTGCAGGGGACTCCATAGAAACAGCCTCTCACAAGGTGTTTCAGAGTTTCTGCTTTCTGGCCTTGCTCTGGGCCAGAAAACGCGGAAAAGACAAATGCTGTTGGTCCTTGTCTTTGGTGGGAAAGTTGTTCAAACCTCAAGAAAGCATTTCTTATATTCCCCATCTTCATTTCAAACCAAACCCCAGGCTTCCCAGCTTAGGTTCTTCTCACCTGCTAATGAGAATTCCTGATTCTCTCCAACAAGTGGGAGTGTGGAAAAGGAGTCCTGGCCACAAATGTAGGCAAGTCCCAGGTCCAGCGTTTCTTAAGCTCAGTTAATGTATGGATCTCTTTTAAGGAGCGAAAATGAAGAGGCCTCTACTATTTACTTAAACCTGTGTATTTTAAAACTTAGCTTAAACTTCTACAAATGTAAGCCAGCACATAAACTCCTTATGTATTATTTTTGTGGGAAGCCCCTTCACATTGTAATTATCAACTCAACTATGAAACCATAAAATTTAAATGATCAACATTATTTAATATGACAGAAAACGCTGTTTGTTTGACTCTAAATGCACCATGCCAGGTTAAATGTAGAAAGATGGCATTCTAGATCTGCTTCTATAAGCAAACTCTGTATTTGTTAGGAATGGCAATGACTAATAAAAAAGATTCAGAACAACAATGATTTAAATAAATTGAGGTGTTTTTTTTTTCTTTTGTCACAGAAATCAGAAAATACCCAGTTCTTTTCTGTGTTAACATTCTTAGGAAGTGGCCACCAAGGGCAAGGTGCCTCACGGTCACAATATGGCTGCTGCAGCTCCAGTTATTGCACCTGTGTCCCCTGCAAGAAGAAAACAGAGAGAAAAAAGCATGCGTACATCTACTCCTATTAAAGAACCTGCTCAGAAATCCCACCTAACAACCTCAGCTTACATTGTGTTGGCAATTCTATATCCATGTCAAGGAGGGAATAAAACCATTTAGCTGGTCATATCAATACCTCAAATAAAATAAAAAAGGCCTGTCACTATGGAAGAAAGAGAGAATGGATTTGGGGGTAGAAGTGGCTGCCACACCATTAGTCTATTTCCTAACTGCTGTAATTCCAAAGCAGAGAACATCTTTTGAGACAGGGGTGTTATTCAAAATTGGCTGTACAATGGCGAGACTTTGCTTGTTAGCTCAGGATAATCAGACCTCGTATTTAACTTAATCTGCTGATCTTAGTGCTATATCCCTTGAGTACATAAGGTGGTCTGCTTTGCATGAACCAGATTTTGAAATCATCATTAAATGAACATCTAATGCAATTACTCCTGACATCAGGAACAGAGAAAGGTCTTCTCTGCATATTTCCTACCACCCTCATTGACAGTGAACGATTACGCATGAGCCTGTGCAGGGCCGGGGTCTAGTGACATGTACACACATGTGAGTCTAGAGCTGACCCTCATCGCGCGTCCCCCAAGGCCACTGTGCTTTTGTGGACCATGTGATGAGTTAACTCCTCCACTGTACCCTGCGCTTCAAACGCCTGCAACATCTTCACTGGCACAACACTGAGAGGCCATCAGGTCTTTACTGAGCAAGGTCACGATTGTGAAAGCACCTGCCAGCCCAGCCACTAAGTCACACAGAAATCCATAGTCATGAGATCATCACTCAGGGTGTAGGTGCTTTTTTCAGGTTACAGTAGAAATGGGAAAACAAAAACAAGTAAAGAAGCGGACCCTTTGTGGGTCCAAGAGTGGGAAACATGGGCCTCTGTGGGGACAGAGCCCCAAAAAGCAGTTTCCAGGCTCTTGGTCTCACATAGAAAGGTGCTGGCTCAGGTAGTAAATGGCCATCGACTGATCAAATGGCCATCAGCTGTGGCTAGTTGGCCGTCAGCTGTAACCAGTGAGCCATTGGGCACTAATATAACTGCCGTGGCTAGGCTAGCAGAAATGGGGGCTAGCAAGAAGATGGTGGCTGAGCTGGCAAGCGCGGATTGCAGTTAGGATGGTGGGTTGCGGACAGTGTGGATCCAGCCTCCAGTGAGAGTATAGTGCCGCCAGCGAGAATATAGTAGTATGACTCCCCTACCTATGGCTCCGTGGGTGTTCCTTTTTAGCCTCATCATATCCTGCATTCTTATGTGGGGAGTGGGAGCAGAGACCCCACCAGATCCCCTGCACGACACATGGCGTAGTCGGCAGGATCCCCCGCCTGACACCCCGCAGGCCGCCCCGCATGACACATGGCGTAGTAGGGAGGATTCGAACCTGCGCGGGGAATGGCGCAGTGAGCAGGGTCTCCTGCATGATAGCCTCTGTCGCCAGAAGGACAATTTTAAAGGGACACTAGTGCCCAAGAGCCTGTACGGATTGCTCTTGGTAGCCCTGGAACCAGGTGGAAAGGTTACCTCCTTTGAAAGGTGAGGGGCTCGTGTCTCAGAGAGGGCAAGCCACTTGGTGAATGTCACACAGCTTATGAAGATCAAAGCTGAGACTCAACCTTTCTTTGGTTCAGAGCTGTTAGGGGCTGGGCTCTGGAGCCTGTGATAGTGCCCCTGAGAGCCAAGGCCTTCTAATTGCCACTGTCATTCTCATGGTCCCCAAAACAGAAGAAACACTATAGTCTCCAAAGACCTTCAAGTATCAAATGGGGTCTTAGAGATGAACCAGACAATACTGCCCATTATATTGATGGGGAAAGGGAGTCACTGGCGGGTGAGAAACCATCAAGTCGGAAAGACCAGAGCACAGAGGGGGTATTTTGAAGACCAAAGCAAAGATCAGAAACCCAGCAGAGTCCCAGGTGGTGAAAGACCCGAGCAAAATCAGGCAGGCATCAACCAGGAGTCCTCGTGGAACTCCGTGTACATCGCAATGGAGGAGTCTGACCACAAACGAGACAAAAAAGCAAGACTTACAGAGCTTGACAGTGATAACGGCTAAGAGGCAAATAAAGCAGCGTGAAGGGAGTCCACTCCAAGTTCTTTATGCTGTGTGACCTCGGGCAAGCTAACCTTCCCACACCTCTTTCCCCTCATCTATCATGAACCCAGAAATAATCACAATATCTCCCCAATGGGTGGTTGCAAGAATGAGACAACACTGCCTAAGTCCTTGGGCAGTAAGTACAACAGTGGGGTGAGAGCTTACCACGTGAAGCCCACCCTAGCTCTACAAGTCAGTAACCAGGCTACTGAATACAGGTGTGCCTCGTTATCCCCACCGGTAAAATGGGAATGGTGTCTTGCAGCGTGTTAGAGGTTTCATAGAGAGAACCCAATGAGTTTCTAACGCGTAAAGCACTTGGAGTCATGCTTGGCACACAGCAGGTGCTACGCAAGGGTCTGCTGCTGTGACGATAATTACTTTTATTAATATTATTTGCGGCAGCAGCTCTGCCTGCTAGTCGCCCGACCACATTCATTGTAGTGTTACTCACCAGACTTATCAGCACAGAGCCTGATACCATTGCTATTGATATTCTTCACCGTGCTTGTATTCTGGCTCCTAGATGTGTTCCATGAATGCATTGAATGAGTGAAGGAATGAATGATTGTGTCACAGTTGCCAGTGTCCCTACTCTGCTCCCCAGGCTGGATCATCTGCATCCCCTAATATGAAGTCGCCTTTCACATCGCCAGCAGGAACCAGGCTCCTAATCCACCCTTCTATGGTTCAAGAGTCATTACAAGGTGCTTCATTAAGTAAGCCTCGCTTAATCACCAAATGTTTGCATGCAAAACAAGTTCCTGGGAAGTAGGTACTTGAGATGTTCTTTACTCTGAGGAAGGGGGCAGGAAGGACGGCAGGCAGCCAGGATGCAGAGTCTGGCCATTTCATTTGAGGGCCTCACCCATTCATCATGGAGGGGAAGGGGATTTCAAAGGCTTTAGCTAGAGCAATATGAGAACTCCCATATTCCAGCCGGATGACTCACAAGAGCCACCCACCCCCTAACCCCCCACAACCCCTTCTCCACCTCTCTGGGCTTGTACTGGCACAGAGCAAGGGGAGGGGGGAATTTGAGGGGCATGTTGAGGGGCTTGTGGGGACAGGGGGGAGGGTACAAGGAGTCACAGGGATCTGCCCCGTGCAGGTTTTAGCCCGTGTGTCCAAGCAGCACCTTGGAGAGTGTTTCAATGACACTCCATCTTATTGCAGGAGGTTCACCAATTGTAAATCGACTTGTAGAGCAAGTTAGTGGTGGAGGTGGTGGTGGTGGTGTGTGCATATGTGTGTGTGTATGGGGTGGGGAGAGAGAGAGACAGAGAGAGACAGAGAGAGAGAGAGAGCTACCATTTAATTTCTTCCAAGATACCTTCCTAATCCAGGGCTTCCCACAGAGCACTGGATTAGTCAGTATAAGGAGGAACTTACTTTTCTATCTCAAGAACTGTATGTCTATTTTCATATGTATTAGCAAAAAACATATATGGAACCAGGGTCTCACTCTGTGATATCATGAGTATTATCAAATCAAAATGGTTGAAAAGGAAATAGTAACTCTTTAAAGGTAGAACAAGGATGTGACCAAAATCAGGAAGGAGGGACACATACATGATGAGGTTTGGGAAACCCTCCCTTGATACACTTCACTTCTCCCATTGTACTTGTCACAGCTGGGACTCTTGTCCCTGGGCTGTCAAGGACCCTATTGTGCCCATTTTGCAGATTAAGAAACTGAGGCTCAGGCAACACAAAATAGCTTTTCACCTCTTCTGGCATGGGAGTGGCAGTATTGTACTGTCAGGAAAAATTGCGAATGATGTTGATATAGGCAAAACATAAAAAATAAAAAATTGCTGGATGTTCTGTTTAGCACAACCCTCCGGGTTATTGTGCCTTTCGTTGTCTTTGAACTATTTCATGATGCTTTAAAAAAATAAAACTCATAGTAATACAAATGATTCATGCCATAAAAATGCAAATGAATTTTGTCCAGTGGAATGCAATCGATTATTGCTCTAAAATTATTGACCAATTTCACATCTACTTGTAAATGAACCCCAGCATTTCTGATTGCCTGTGTGTGTGTGTTTGTGTGTGTGTGTGTGTGTTGTTGTTGTTCGAAATTACCTTTGAACCAGTCATGCCATCTTTCTGGTTCCTTCATTAATTAATGAGTTACATGCAATCTTCAGCACGTGTTTATTTTGCAATTGCTCTGGAGTCATAATTTTACCTTTCTTTAGAAATTATCCTTTAACTGTGTCTACCCAATGAAAACCTCCTAGTCAGTGGTTAAGGGAAGGTCAAATAGAGGCAATGTGAGATGGAAAGAATGTGTCTAGATAATATTTCGAATCTAAATTGTTGGGGTATGTGTGTGTTTCTTCTTCGGTGGGTGTTCTATCTTTTTTGTCTGCCTGTCCCATTGGAGCACATCGCCACTTCTGGTGTTGTCCTTTGGGAATGGCTACAGGCAATGCAAGCCTGAGCAGGGTTCATGGTTTCCTGGTGAGTATTTCAAAACTAAGACCCTGGCTGTGGCACCACCCTGGGGAGATGGTGGGGACTGGGCCTCCAGAATATCTATCCAAGGTGATGCTTTTTTCCTGCCCAAAGGGATGGGGGCTGGAAATAGAAATTAGATTGATTTATAGAAAATAAACAGCTGTGACATCTCGCATACTCCTGAGGTGGTGAGCTGGACTCCGGCCTGCCATAAGGATGGCAAGAGTAGCCTGAATTTGCTTACGGCTTCACACACACACTGTCTCATTTCAGCCTCACCCTGCCATGAGGTAGGGCCCATGGTTAGCTCCATTTTTATAATATAGAGAAACAGGGATCAGAGAGAGTAGCTGATTCCCCCAAGCCACACAGCAAGTGAGAGGTGCCAGCCGGAGCCCAGAGCCTGTGCACTAAGTCAGAACCACCGGGGTTCCCAAAGTCAGAAGCCTTGGTAACCTCAACAGAGCTTGCTACAGTGCAGAGGCCAGGGCCCCTTGCCCTGAGATGCTCACTCAGTAGGTCTTGAGGTGAGGCCCAGGACTCTGCATTTAATGAACAACCAAGTTGACGCTGATATATAACCAGACTTAGAAATACTCCACTTCGCTGGATTAATACCAGCACATAAAGGGAAAAAAAAAAAAAAGAAAAAAGCCAGCTAGGAAGGTGTGTCAGAGAGCACACCTGGGAGCATCGTGAGGGAAAAAGAAACATCTGGCTGGGTCACAGAGGGCCTAGGAGACAAGCCAGTGTCATGAGAATCACCCGATGGTCAGGCCTGGGACCATCTGGGATGAGGCCAACAAGTCCTCCGTGTTCAGAACTGGAATGACCCCTAGCACCTTTCTGTTTTACAGAGAGGGCAACTGAGGCCCAGAGAGGAAAAGGGACTTGCTGAAGCTGCACAGCTAGAAACAGGCAGAGCAAAGGTTTACATTCAGGAATCTTAGTACTTAGTCAGTCCTAGACTTATCCTTAGCCCTCAGGGATCTTACTACGTAATCAATCTTAGTTCACTCTTTCTACACTCACTCACTCATTCACTCACTCGTGCATTCCATTTGTTCATTCATTCATTCATTTATTCAGTGAGCCTGTATTAAACCCTCTTATCTACCAGGCCTAATTGTTTACTAAAGAAACACAGAGGACCCACTATGTGGCAAATCCCGGGCACTTGGGATATAAAATGGTCCCCATCTAGAGAGGGAAATACTTATATAAAAGAAAAAAAGCCTACGTAACAAAAAGCAAATCGCACTACCTATAGCTGACAATCCACTTTGAATACGTATTCTCTCATCCAATCCTTACACCTGCCCATTTTGTGGAACGACCAGATCCTCAAGTCCTGTGTTAGCAGCTGAGGAAATCAAGGCCCGACGGCTGAAGTGGCTTCCGTAAGGGCCCCACAGTCCGTTGGTTCTGTGGTGTCAGCTTCACAGGCCTTCCAGGTCCACGTAGTGTAAATCCGTTTCCTAGAAAATGGTTGGAGGAGGCAGAGGACAACGTAAAGACTTGGGTGATGGGTGAATGGCACCCCACTTGTAAGAAGCGGGGGCTCACTGTGCGATGGACTCTGCTAAGTGTCCTGTTTCATCCTCAAGACAGGCAGGCACTGTTGCCTCATTTTACACAAGAGAAAAACTGAGAGGTAGGTATGTTTGGGAACGGGCCCCAGGCTCCGTGTCCAGTACGGAGTGGAGGAGGGGCTCTGCCTCCCTTGGACGGGCCAGGTGATTTATCAGCCTATTGTAGATGTTCCGTAAACACCTGTGGGATCCAAAAAGGCAGAACCGCCCACGTTTCCCATGTCCCTCCAGGAATCCCCCAAAACTATTCTCAGAGACAATTCCATCCAAAGCCAGAGAACACCAGTCTCAAGGGCCAATGTCTGTGACCAGGTTCCTTGCCCTGGGGTGTGGGGCACAGAGCACACCTGCCTGCACTGGCATCTTATTGGTTTCCTCTGGCTTGGAGTCTGCTCTCTTCACGCGCGGAGAAGGGTGCAAGCACTGGGGAATAGACACGGCCCTGGGAACAGCCCTCAAACCACGACAGGTGGGACCCGGAGCATAAACACCCCTGCTCCCTCTCCTCTCACAGGTACGTGAGCCACGCAGATCCTAGCGTTCTCCCCGTAAGCATAAGCTCCAGCCACCCCAAGGGGTCACCTGCGGGTAATGCACACTTAAAGGCCCCCTCCTTTCCTTGCCTCACTTCCTGTCTTCTTCCCTAATGGTGTTTCCAGAGATCACCTCCCACATAAACCCCTCGCATGGATTTCTGGTGTCTGGCTCTGCTCCTGGGGAGCCCTGTCTGACAGTGAGACCACTTACCAACCAACCTCCATCTAAATGACCTGCGAAGGCCCGTTGACTCCATGTTTCAATTACTCCGTACACTTCCTAGAATATAGAATTCAATCTTCCTAAAACAGAGAGTGGATTATTCTGACACTCCTTGGCATAAAACCTCCGATTCTCTCTCTCCCACAGGGACCAGCAAACTTTTTCTATAAAGAGCCAGAGATTCAATATTTTTGGCTTTGTGGGCCGTATGCTCTCTCGTATAGCTACTCAACTCTACATGCGAAATCAGCCATAGACCATATGAGTGTGGCTGTGTTACAATAAAACTTTATTTACAAAAACAGAGGGCTAGTCTGAGGACCACAGTGTGTTGAGCTACAGGATCAAGCCCCTTGGGGTATCAGTCAAGGTCTTTCACACTCTGCCCACGCCCACCTGTCCGGTCTAGGCTGAAATATTTATTGTACTGCCCACTAGGTGCATTCATAACCCAATATAGGCTCTGATTATCAGAGTTTTCAGAATATCTCCACTGGGGAAACCCACCAGTTATTCCACAAAACAATGAGATAGTTTGGTTTAAACAAACAAAAACTGTTCCCCCAAGATTGAGCTACATTGCTCATGGTGGAGATCTGTCGTCTCTCTTGATCTCACACCCTCTTTTACGCTAGTCACAGAACACCTCTCTCGTGGGAAACCTATTCCCCATGGTCCTCATGTGTCTCATCCCACAGGTGCCATGCCTGATCCAGGCCTGGCAGAGCAAAGCCATCCTTTCCCCAGGAAGCACATGACCCAATCTGGGCCAATGGGAATCTTCCCTAGAATTTTTCCTTCTGGAGGCCCGCTAGGCATGGGGGATATGAGTTCAGGGAGGCTGATGTCCATTCCGACCATTGTTTGGGGACTATTTGAAGAATGAAGCCAAGAGATGGAGAGAGAAGGGAAAGCTCTCACGGACTTCGGCAATGGCAAAGTACCTACTAAGTTCCAGGCACCAAGCTAACTTCTGGTGATTCCAGAATAAGTACAACCAGGTGGTCCCTGTTTTGTAATGGCTCAAAGACTGGTGAGGGAAGAAGACAGGTCAACTGACAATTATAATTCAGTGTGACATGCTCTCTGAGACGGAGAACGGTCTATGGGAGGGGCACTAAAACCCTGAGACAGGCCAGGAACGCTTCTTGGAGGAGGTGCCATTTGAGCTAAGGCTGGAAGAATGCATTGGTGCTAGCCCATAAGAGGAGTAGCATTCTAGACAGAAGGAACAGTGGGGAGGAACCTGGCATCAGCCTGGGATGCTTATATGGAGCGGTGAGCTCGGAGGCTGCAGGCTGCAGGGCTAGGCTTCACGCAGTTGTGCCGGTAGGCGTGCAAGCCAGATGTACCCTGAGTTTCTCTGGGAGAGCTCTCCCAGGCTCTGGCTTTGCAGGTGGGGCCACTCTTTCCTCTGCACCCATCACTGCACACATGTGGCTCTGAAGGTCCTCTCTCTGGCTCTCCCTCTGTCTCTGAGCCTGGCTTTTTCCAGGAATCTACTAGCTGACGCTGAGCCGTGACCCTCATAGACTCCTCCCCAGGCTGGGAAAGCTCCTTGGTGATGCCAGGAAAAAGATCCGACTGGGGTGCCTGAGCACAGGACACAGCTTCTGTAGGGGACAGATGCTTCTGCCACAAGAGAGAGGAGAGCAATTGACAAAGATGGCTTTGACTCTGATTCCCAGAAGATGACGCTGACTGCATACCAGGAGACACACAGGGGGAGAGAGGACTCAAAGTCTTTTCCAAACTTGGTCATCTTGCTTTGGAAGCTACTGGTTTGCTCAGCCTTGGATTCTCAGAGGAGAAACTGGGAGAAGGATTTAGCTTCCTTGGTTGCAGAGAGGGTGGGGGCATTGGGGGCCTTTAGGTTAGCTCTTAAGCACAGAGTTGGCGATAAACTGGGGTGGGAGTTGGGGGTGTGGCAAAGCTGAGACACCAGCCTCTCCAATTTACCTCCCTTGAAATAGTTTTGTTGGGCAGCTGCTGGTGCAGATTTGAAGATGAATTCCAGTCCTGCTTTGTGATGCACCCTGGCTGCCCTAGGTTCCCCCATTGCACCCACCAATCACACCCTGCACTTGTCAATCATCACACATCTCAGACCTTTGTCATTATCGCTGCTGGGCTCATCATGGGTCTCCCTCCTTTACTCTGAGCTTTTGAGGGACCCCAGAGCCCAGCACTCAATATTTTCTGAATGGATGAATAAATGATCGCATGGAGCACTCTATCAAGTTGTAGACATGTCACTATTTCTCTTGGCCTCAGTCTTCACATCTGTCAAATGGGAACAATGATCTCTTTGGTTGGTTGTGCATGCCCAATATGTAACTGGGCTGCAGTATGTCATGGAAACTAGTAGAGCAAATGTCCTTGGCGACAACAGTGCTGTAGAAGAGGACACACATTGTGTTGATTTACTTTGCTCTTTGCCTTTGAAATCATGAGGAATTTGAACCCATGGAAGTAGGTTCTTTCTGTAATCCTCATCTTCCCTTGTCTTGTTTGCATGTATTGAATCCCTCTGCACCATGGGAGCTTTCCAAATATAATATTTCAAGCACATAGTCCCAAGACCGGGATGCAGAGCAGGATGGAATTTAGCGTGCACGTCATTTATTAGCAAGAGTCTTTGGGACGGCACTTGTGTTGGGGAAGGAAGAGGAAAAGTGGGAGGAGGGAGAAGTTGGATATGGATGCAGGACGATAGCTTTAGTCCACAGCCTGGAGCTGGACTGTCTCTTTATAGACATCTGGCCCTGTAGACTTATCCAGCCCTTTAAACCCTGCTGTGATTAGTCACTGAATGTCATCTTGGGAGAATGGGACTCTGGACCTGGGCTTTTCCTTGAAGGGGCTGATGGCTGCAGCTGTCTAGTGACAACTACTCTCAGCTGCTGTGACAAGTAGGCCTTTCTTAAAGGGGCATCTGGGCAGCAACCCACGATGTCCCCTACACAACTGTCCTCAAAGGGAGGTACCATTATCTCCACTTAGAGATGATGACACTGAGACTCAGACCGGTGACTAGCCTCAGCTAAAGATGCACAGATAGGAAACGCCAGGACTTGGTACCTCCAGCATCACCGCCCCCGTGTCACGTCAACCAGCCAAAAGCACAGACATCGCACCCAAGTCACTTCCCCGTTAGCTGGCAGGCCTGCCATCCAGCACCTCTTGCTTTCTCCTGAAGCCTGTGAGGAGGCGAAGTGGCTTTCCAGCCGGATCCCATCCATCGGCTTGTGTTTATTTTGTGCACAGCCAACAGCTGCCGGGGCTGGAGCTGCCAACTCTGCCGTGTGCTCCACCCATTTCAGTTTTCCTCGATTGGCTCTATCTGGGAAGCCTAGCTTTCCTCCCCTGACCCTTTGCCCTTCCCAGCGGTGTGGCTGGATTTCAGAGGAGCTTGGGATCAAGGAAGGAGCAGAATAAAACAACATCCAGCATAGGGGTGGGGGATGTAGGGAGTGGCTGAAAAAATCCTACTTTGGATGCTAGCCCAGTTTCATTTTTAATTTGTTTCCTTCCCCCCCCCCAATAATGCATAGTTTTATAACATTGCAGAATATGGGCAGTCAAATGCCTGGGTTTATTAATGTGGGTTTAGAGCTTGATTTGAGAGTACGGCAGGCTGGGGTTCTGATCTGTGTTTTGGTGTGTGACCTTACCCAGGCAGCTTCACTTCTCTGAGCGCCCAATTTCTCCTCTTTGAAGGGCATGAATGATCTCCTCTCTCAGGTCCATTTGGTGGCTGTATGTGAGATTGTTAGGGGGACCTACAGTGGACCTACTAGGTGCTTAGGAAATGAGATCAGTATCATTATCGCTTCCCTGGTACTTTCTTCAATCAGGTTGTCAATGAGCCTGTCTTCCTCTGTTCAAATACTAACTCAGGTTTGTATGGTGCTTTGCAGTGCACCTCACGGCACCTGCATCCTCCTTGAAGATGCCAGGGTTTTTGTCCAACCTGCAAAGCAAACCTCTCCTCGCCCCTTTCAACTAACCCCCAACGGATCAGTTCTGCCCCTGTTTCAGCTCTGGGCTTCACATCACTTCCCCTAACACAGTGGTTGGCAAACTTAGTCTATAAAGAGCCAAATATGAAATGTTTTAGGCTTTGTGGGACCCACCGTCTCTATTGCTGCAACTCAACTCTGCCATCATTGCATGAAAGTGGCCACGGATAACCCATAAATGAATGGGCATGGCCGTGTTCCCATAAAGCTTTATTTATGGACACGGAAACCTGAATTTCATATAATGTTCACATGGCGTGAAATGTTATTTTGACTTTAAACAAACAATTTAAAGACGCGAAATCCATTTTTAGCTTGGGAACTGCACAAAAGCAGGCAGTTAGGCCAGATGTGGCCGATGCGCCAGAGTTTGCTGACCCCCGATCTAGAGGTTTTTTGGTCCCCTGTCCCCCAGCCAAGCTGCATTAAGTACCCTTCACTGAGGCTTCCACCGTGTTCCTGAGTTACCCCATCACACCACTGGTCGTGGGCCATCGCATTTAGTTTAACTCCTCCATGGACTATGAGCAATTTGAGGGGCACACTGGGTCTCTTTCACCGCTGAACCCTCAACACCCAGCACATAGTAGGTGCTCCATCACTGTATTTCAAACAAGCCCAGGTGTGGATAAACAGTCTTTCAACAGCTCCATGGAGCGGATATTACATGAAGCCCCCTGTGGAAACTGAGGCTCAGAGACAAACCCTTTGGATGATCTCAATGCTACACAGCTGCAAAAAAAATTGCAATTCCTCTATGCTAGAGAAAGTGCAGGGGGCTTTGCATACATCCCCTCACTCCCCATTTGCCACGCTCCCACTGTGTCAGGACCTGCCGACCCTGTGCCGTCGTAGACTCTGAGATGTAAAGCGTTGGATTCCACACGGCCAGAGCACCCGTCTGTGAGCTCCCCCAGGCAGGGACCACACCTGTCTTGCTCCCTGCTGAGTCCCCAGAGGCCAGGCCAGCCCTTAGCACAGAGTAGGGTGTTCAAAGAACATTCGTCACACAATGAATATCTACCCAATCCGGGCCAGGTGCTGTGTCTCCAGTTTCCATATTTAAGTCCTCCATCTTCTGTCACCATATCCCAGCAGTGCAACCTGCAAATCAGCTTTAAACATACATTAATTAAATTTTTTTTTAGAAAAAGAAAAGCAAAAAGCAGTGACATCCCAGCCAGCAGCAGCATCTGCTGAGTCAGATAGGTCATCTATCCACAATAATCGATGGCTCATCGCTGACTGATTGCCCTCCTCCAGATACATACATTAATAAAGAAAGGGTCTGGGCGTGCAGATGCAAGGACAGCCAAGAAAAGATGCCTCCGGCTGGTAAAAGTAGCCTCCCAGAGACAGATGCCCACATCTGCCGGGAGGGGTGGGGAGGTCCCAGCCTTAGCCAAGAGGGCTGTAGCCCGCAAGGCCCCCCACCCCAGATTAAGAGGGGCCCGCTTGAGTGCCAGTTGTCCAATGCAGTCTCTCCTTCCAAGTGGCTCCCGACAGTGTGTTTGATCCCCGGCCCAAATTTCGCCCCAGCGGCGGGTTCCATGGAGCAGGCCAGAGTGGCAGGAGGCCTCGGGGGAGAAGGACGGGCTTTTCCACTGGCGCTGGCTGGCTTCTTGGCGGAGACCCTTGGCCGCACCGCACATCCATCCGCGGCGGCCCCCTCGGCAGCACCGCCGCGAATCCCACTTGTTGACGGTGGCCTTGTTGCAGGATTTAATGGTGGAATAATATTTACACAGCAAACTCCTCGGGAGGTGTCCTAAACACCGTAAAAGGGATTTTCGAGCTTAATGAGCCTTAGTGAAGTCAAGACAGGATAATGTAGCAACTGGTGGCTCCAATCTGATCTGGCACCTTCTATACAGTCAGACTGAGTGGGCAGAACCATAAGGAGAGCTGGCAAAAGTTGCTTTTCACGCTGCCTGCCCTCCGTGCTCCCGCCTGTGAACTCTGTGATGGTATTAGCACCAGGTGGCCTCCGATGGCCACGTCTTAGCTGTTCTAGGAGCCAACAGACCCCAGGCTCAGGCCTCTGGGTTCATCTCTGATCGTTTTAACAGGTGAGTGTTAGGGCAAGGGTGGGCAGGGGGAGGCAGACCTCATCAGCTCTCTTTTCTTTTTTCTGAAGGCAGCACAGAACTTCTAAGGCAAAAAAAAAAAAATCAAAAAAACCACCTTAGATTTTAAGATCTCAATAACATTGAATTTCATTTCATGCCCTGTGGTTCCAAAAAGCCTCAGCTGCCATCCATTCCTTCATCTGAACCTGAAGAGCTGCACCTGGAAAGGTGAGCTTGGTTTGAGACGCACAGGCTCTAAAGTCCTAAGTTTAAATCCTGACTCTGCCACCTCCTAGCTGAGTCACTTCCTGCTCCAAACCTCAGGTTTGTCATCTGCCAGATGGGCTGTTGTGGCAAGTATGTGAATAAAGAATTTGTAAAACCTAGTTTAAAAAGTCCTTCTGACCTCAGTTGACTCATCTGTAAAATGGGACTCCTGTTATCTACCTCTCAGGATCAAATGAGACAAGCTGGCTCATTCTGGCTTGGATTTGGATCCAAGCTATGCCCAGCCCCCAAGCCAATCCCTATTCCTATTACTGTTTTTTTGCCTTCAGTTCACTGTGATTGACTGACATCTGAGGGGCTACCATAGGAAAACAAAATGCCCCCAGAACTGAGAATGGATCCTCAATGGCCATTCTTTTACATCTCCATAACCACAGGCAGATCTTGAGCTCTGTGTCTTGTTTATACAGGAAGAGAATCTGTGCAGAAACAATGGAAGACCGGGTTACCTAGGACTTGGGAACCAGGTGACTGCTTCAGAGGTCTCTAGTGGGGATATTCTGGTTACTGGGAAATAAGCATTGGTTGGAAGTGTGAACTGGGAGGGTAAAGGCTGGGGGCAGTGGATAGCTCTGACCAGTGCAATTCCAAATGGGAGGGGGCCTTGACAGCTCCAGGCAGACCTCATCAACCCAATTTGGGAGTCCTCTAGGCATATTGTGTGGTCACTAAGCCTGGTTCTGAATCTTCACCTTATCAGCTATGTTCTGTTGGGAAATTGAATTAGCCTCTCTGACCTTCTGGAAAGCCTCTCATCTCAGAGAGGTGCTGTGAGGTTTGAATGGGGAGGTCCATATACAGTTCCAGGCATAGAATATTCTTCACATGAAAGACTCGTGGCCACCAGTATTCTTAAGCCTCTGGGCTTTGAGCTTGAGATTTATAAGAAAAATTATAAATTTTTAATTTATAAGAAAAAGCAAGATGTCTTACTATTGCCTCCAACTTAGAAAATCCCAGGGAAGGCCTGTGATTGGCCTGTCCCAGTCATGTGACCATCCTTTAGACTAATCACCATGTCCAAAGAGTTGGCTGTGGTTACATCATAAGGGTTTTTATGCATCGTATGTTCTTATCACCAGGATATTATACAAATGACTTTTCATTGCCAGTATCATGAGGGATAGAAAGGTTGCCAGGTATCTTCATTGTGACAGGTAGAATTATTTTTTAAAAATTGTATATAAACCAAAGACAACAAAAGAACAAGACAAACAGATGAAAAACAAGAACTCATAGACACAGACAATAGTTGAGTGGTTACCAGAGGGTAAGGGGGCTGGCGGGTGGGACATGAGAGTAAAGGGGATCAAATATATGGTGATGGAAGGAGAATTGACTCTGGGTGGTGAACACACAATGGGATTTATAGATGCTGTAATACAGAATTGTACACCTGAAATCTATGTAATTTTACTAACAATTGTCACCCCAATAAACTTTAAAAAAAATTGTTATGATGGTAAATTTTATATTACATATGTTTTACCACAGCGTTTTTTTTTAAAAAAAGGAATGAAGGACTAATACGTGTTGCAACATAGGTGAACTTTGCAAACACTATGCTAGTGAAATAAGTCATTCACAAAAGGCCACATATGACATGATTCCATTTATATGAAATGTACAAAACAGACAACTCATAGAAACAGACAGTAGATTAGTTGCTGGTGGTAGGAGTGAATGGGGAATCACTACTAATAATTAAAGAGTTTCTTTTTGGAGGTGGTGAAAATAAAAAATAACAAGTGGTAGGGACGGCTGGGTGGCTCAGTTGGCTGGAGTGCGAGCTCTGAACGACAGGCTTGCCAGTTCGATTCCCACATGGGCCAGTGAGCTGCGCCCTTTACAACTAGATTGGGGACAGCAAGCTGCCGTTGAGCTTCTGGATGGCTGAGTTGGTTAGAGGGCGAGCTCTCAACAACAAGGTTGCCGGTTCAATTCCCGCATGGGCTGGTGGGCTGCGCCCCCTGCAACTAAAGATTGGGGACAGTGATGGGACTTGGAGCTGAGCTTTGCCCTCCACAAGTAGATTGAAGGACAATGACTTGGAGCTGATGGGCCCTGGAGAAACACTGTCCCCTAATATTCCCCAATAAAATTTAAAAAAAAAGAAAAGAGTGGTAATAGTTGCACAACTTTGTGAATTATCTGAAAAACCAGTAAACTCTACTCTTTAAAAGGGTGAATTGTATGGGAAATAAATTCTATCTCAATAAAGCTGTTATTTTGTTTTTAGAAAGCAAAACACATAACAAGCACATTTTGGGGGGAAGAGAAAAAAATAAGAGTCACCAGAGATCATTTCAATGGCTCTGTGGCCTCGGGTAAGTTTCTAAACATCTCTGAGTTTGGTTTGAGATGTGTAATATGGTCAAAAAGATGTTTCCTCTCTGTTAAGTTGTTTTGAAGATGAAGAAACCACATGGTAGGATCCCTGGCATATGGTCCAGCTCAGCAAATGTTTGCTGAACCAAAATCGTGTCCATCTTGGAGTTGGTGCTATAAGTCCCAGAGGATCTCCAGCGATTAGGAATCATTTAGGAAAAAGGAATAATCTGTCCAGTCATTGGCTATCCTTTTTCAGGAGGTCAGACAGAAAAATATATGTAGGATATGAGTCTATATGTGCCCTTGGAATTCCTAAGATTAATTCATTTTTCATATCACTAATCTTTAAAATATCAAATAGGAGAGGTGAAAGTGATGGATTTTGTACTAAACTTAAATGGGTTCCAGATCCTCCTTTTTCACCAACATTTTATGGTAAAAAATTTCAAACACCAAAAAGTTGAAAGAAGTCTACAATGAACTATAAACTTTATATCTTCCACCTAGATCTTACCATTAGCATTTCATACTTGCTTTATCCTATCTATTCATCTATCTAACCTCCTATCCATCCATTAATCCATCTTAGTTTTGTGCATTTCAAGCAAAGATTTCAGCACTGCAATATCAATATTTGCTTACAGTTTTTTTATATAAAAAGCATGTGAATGTATTAAAATGCATAAATTATTGGTGAACTGACAGTGAGTTTTGTCAGTGCAAATAGCTGTGTGACCCAAAGCCTTCATTTCCCCAGAAAGTTCCCTCACGCCACCTTCCGAGTCAATCCTTGCCCCCACCCACAGAGGCAAGTGCTGTCAGGATTGTTTCCCATGATCAATTAGTTTTGTTTGTTTTACCACTTCCTATAAGCAGAATCATACAGTTTGTACGCTTTTGTGTCTGACTTCTTTCATTCAACAAGAGTTTTGGAGACTGACTCATATCGTTACATATCAGTTGTTTGTCCCTTTTACTGTTGTGTAAGATTTTAATGCGTGGATATACCAACATTCACTTATTTATTTTCCTGTTGATGGTCATTGGGCCGTGTCTAGTTTTGCTATAAAAAAGCTCCTATGAGCATTCGTATACAAGTCTTCTTGTGAACATTATTTCATTTCTCTTGGTAAATATTTAAAGGTTGAATTGCTGGGTCATACCGTAGGGTTATGTTGAGTTTTATAAAAAACTTTTTAAGACTTTTTTTTTCCCAAAGTGGTTATACCATTTTACATTCCCACCAGATATGTATGAGAGTTCCCATGGCTCCACACCAACATTTGGTGTTGTCTGTATTTTTTATCTTAGCCCTTCTTGTGAGTGTGTAGTAGTATCTCACTGTGCGTACAGACCATTCTTTTATTTGTTTGTTTAACCACAGCCAAATTCTCATACATTTCATAATATATCTGAATTCTCATACATTTCATAATATATTCTTCTTTTGCTGATGGAGAAAGTCAGGTCTAGAGAGGGAAAAAGATTGGCCCGATGTTTCACAGCACGTTAGAGGTAAAACTAGACTAATGATCCAGGCTCCTGCCTACTGAGCCAAGGTCCACAATAAGAATGGGTTGTCAAGTTGAGTACCTACTGTGTCAGGCTCTGTAGCAGACTCTCTCTTATTTACTGTTTAAATTATTTCACTCATTCATTCCTTAAGCCATTCCCTGGGCCCTACACTCTTTTAGGCTTTACAGGTGCAGAAACAAATAATAAAACCATTCTGGCCTCCTCCAAGAAGCTTATACTTAAGTGCATGAGAATCTTCAATCCTTAATCCAAACAGTACTTTTTTTCCTCTTCAGACATAGTAAAAGCCACATGTATTCATGCATAACATGTGCTTTCTTCAGTGTAAAGGAAGCAGCTGCTGCAAATACTTTGGAAGTCTTGATTACTAGAGCAAAGACAGAGGGTCCTAACTCCAGAAAATATGTATTTTTACTGTTTCCCTCCATTTCGTTTCATTTCATTTCAAATTTTTGGCCATCTCACATCACATTTTCTCCTGAAAGAGTTCTGCTGAGTGTCTCCTAAGACAGTTAGATAATTAAAAGCCCAGTTACCCAGGGAGGAAAAGCCACATGGAGGGAGTGGAATCTTTTCTCAATACTGGTCACTCACAGAAGGTCCAGATAAACCTGCAGTTTTTCCTAAACTTGACTGGGAGTGCATTTGCAGTCTACGGCAGAGCATCATACAATTTCAAAAGGGGAAGAGACCTTAGATATTGTGTTACCCTGGTCTGGCCCTGCCACTCTCCCCATCACTCTTTACTCAGCCCCTCTGAACAACACCGACTCCTCAAACTCACTCACCAACCTGAATCTTTGCTCATGCTTTTTTCCTGCTAAGAGCATTCTCCCCACTCCCTGCTCCACCATCCTCTTTTGACGGAAAAATTCCTATATGTTATTTGGGTCACAGCTTTGTCACCTCCACCAGGATGCCTTCCCTGGTTGCCTCTAGCTAGGTCAGTGGACTTCCCTAGGCTCCCACCATTATTCCCTCTGCGTCCCTCAACTTGGCACTAATCACTCTCCTCTATAAATGTCTGTCTGCTTCTCTCTCCCCCAAAAGGCTATCAGCCTGAGGAGGGTAAATACTGTGCCTGATTTCTTTCTATTGAATTCCCAGTGCAAGCACAGGGCCTGGCACATAGTAGGCAGTCAAAAATATTGACTGAATAAGGGACTGAACCCAGTGATGGTCACACTCTCTCAGTTCCCCCTGGAATATAGCTTCACTGCCCTCAAAAGTCAATCTGACAGGGACTAACAAATCCTGGCAGATAACCCGTTCCCTTCTCGTGGCCATCCCCACTGTTCCCCAGACCTGTTTCTCTGTTAAGCTAATAAGACCACTGAGGGACCTGGTCGACATCATCAACTTCTGGAGGCAGCAACATCTCAAAAAATGTCAAGGTGGAGCTTGTTCTGGGAGCCTCCTGCCATGAAGCCCCATAAGAGGGAAAGATAAGAACCGTGCAGCTCATGCCAGCATCTTCCACTGCACTGTCATAGCAAGGAACCCAGGGGAGATGGCACAGGTCACGTAATTATAGATAAGGGAGATCCTGAGCAGAAATGAGCTATAAGCCAATCCCCTCTTACTCCCTACCCCAGCTGCCCTCCTAATCCTCAGCAAGCTGATCAGGTACCTGGTTCTGTAATGGGTTTGAGAGTAAGAATGCATGGGAGTCAGTTACTGGAGAAACTATACCCCATGTTCCCTACTAGGCAGAGTGCATTTCCAGTGGACCCGTTTCTGCAGAACACTTCATGGTGGGAAAAGCCCTTTGGCTTCCATTCCTCCTTACAGCCCCTCTGTGACTCTTTAAATTGTACAGGTGAGGCACATGAGGCTTGAGATCCAGAACAGGCATCCCTAATGTCTCGCAGCATACCAGTTCAGGTTCTAGGTGGAATC
This sequence comes from Rhinolophus ferrumequinum, assembly GCF_004115265.2. Classification (NCBI taxonomy): domain Eukaryota; kingdom Metazoa; phylum Chordata; class Mammalia; order Chiroptera; family Rhinolophidae; genus Rhinolophus; species Rhinolophus ferrumequinum. The sequence goes on along the minus strand of NC_046308.1, from coordinate 17,000,787 downwards.
AAAATCCAGTCGAAGTATTTTAAGCAGGATGGGATTTAATATAGAAATTCAGGTGCATACACAACCATTGTAAGGAGGGAAAGAGTGAGTTCTAGATGGAGCCTCTCTAAATAACTCCCAGAAATTACAGAGCAGCGCCAGCTGGACAGCTACTGTTGGAAGCAAGACGCTTCCCCATGTTCAACACCACTGCCTCTGGAGACCCAGGATATAGTAGGAGCATGAGGTGGAGTCTCCGTTGGAGGAAAGTCTCGAGTTTGCACAATTATGCTTGTGCAGCAGCAGCAGCAGCCATAGCCACAAGCCACCAGAGTGCGGTTTCATATCAGCTTCCCAAAACTCACATCAGTGCGTCCTATTGGCAGGGACGAATCTGCATCCAGAACTCTAGCTGCAAGGGAGTCCAGAAAGATTGTTCTCGGCTTTCCCGCCTCTCCAAACTGAAGGAGCCGCAATAGAAGTTCAGTGAAGCCACCCAGAGGACCCAACACATAGTTAGGAAACCTGGCACCAAATCCCAGCTCTGCCACTTTTTAAAGATGCCCCTTACTCTTACTATGACATAGTAATGTGGGCAGCCATCTCAAAGATGTGCTGAGAGGGTTAAATAAAAGGATGTGTGTACAATCCTAAGTGTAGAGCCTGGACTATCTTAAGCCCTCAAGGAAGTGAAACTTTTTTCATTATTATTTTAGAAAAGAATAGCACCCCGACCCCACCTCCCCCGCAAAAAAAACCAAGTTATAGAACCCCTCACGTATTTTCATACTTCTTCTGGGAGCAAGGAGAAATACATGTCTCGGAGAAACATAATTTGGATGCAGAATTCTTGAATTTAAATAACTTTTTGTTTTTTAGGTTTTGGAGGACACTGGACAAAAATGCTTGGAGTCAGGTCTGTTAGAGGAAAGCCTATTGTATGGTGAATAACCTTCTGTAACGTCAGCTCAGGGAAGACGACAACTTACCAGAGGGAGAAGGAAAGGTTCTTGGTATTAGTTCTCCCGGCAACAAATGAATGCCCCACTTTGCTTGTGACCACAGAGAAGGTGAAAGACGGGATAGGATAGCTATATCGCCAGCCAGTATTTTAGGAGCGTGGAGGAGACTTGCTAGTCTGTTCCTAGGGAGACAGATGGGTAGGTAGAAAGAGGAGAAAAATCAGACTCAGGCAACCCAACACTGATTCCTCTGAGCTTCATGACTTTAGGCAAGTCACATTCCCTCTTGGGGCCTCCACCTTCTCACCTGCAAAATGGGGATGATCACCTCACCCCTGCTGGATTGGCTATGAGGACAAAAAGCCTAGCCACGCATTGAGTGTTCTCTACCTCTGCCCACAGGCTATGTCCTCCCGTAAAAAATCAGCAGGTTTTGTGAGCTCAGGCCAAGGGACAGGGTGTGTGGTGTCGATCCTGGAGGACAAAAGTCTGCTCTGGGCATCTTTGCCTTATTCAAGCTGGACCTACCCCTGTCGCAGCCAAACCGTCTTTTGTAAATGAGCCAGCATTTCTTTTTCTCCCATCAGGGCCAGTGCAGGGAGAGTGACAGATTCTCATCAGGCAAGAAAGGCAGCAAAGACACCCTTTCCTGTCATAGTTTCACGGGGTCATGTACAAAGGTAGCCGCTTGCAGGTAACAAGCACCATCGGAGAGTAAGGTCAGCAGGAGGAAGAGAAAAGCCACACTGTGAAGGTGGCTGGGTCTGAGTCAGCAGATGCTTTCCCCAGCCTTGCCACTCCCTGCATACACTTGTGGCTCCCAAGATGAGGGTCCCCACGCTGCTACAGTGGCTGATGTTATGAAAGAGTAGCTGTCAGCAGCTTGGGTCTATTTGGGGGCAGGAACAATAGCTGGATGCCCCTGTGGGCACCTGAGCACCGTGGCCCAACAGGACCAGCAGGACACAGTGGGGAGGCCCCATCAACCCGTCTGGCAGCCGGACCCAGACCTGGCTGGCTGCACCATATTGCTTACCGTCTGGCAAATAGATAGATTTTTCACAAACCAGATTCCTCTTCACATGCCTGGGCCCTTCCTGTCCAACTGTTCCGGCATCTGTTTCTCTTAAAATGTATTTATTACACGGAGAGGAATCGTAATGGGGCCGGGTCTGAGGCCTTGGAGGCTGTGGCAGTTGTTGTTCCTCCCGGGGCTCCTTTGAAAACAATTGTATTGGGGAAAATCGTGCAGTGCTCAACCTGGCCACAGCCTGCTCCGGTCACCGCAGTCAGAGACCCCTGGTCATTGGTCCTGGGTATGAGGATGAAAGGGAAAAACCACAGATGGCATGGGGGGGCTTGGGCTGGAGTCTCTTTGTGAGCAACTTTCTGAATCTCTCAGACCCTGTTTCCTCCTCTGTGAAATGGGAGTGAAGTTATCCGTGGTCTCCATGGTGATGGGTTTATCATTTTGTCTCTGAGGGGTTCAAGTAGCTTACGCTGTGAACTCAGTATCACCTGCACACCTGAGAATGCGCATTCATTCATTCATTCATTCATTTATCAGAATGTCCAAGAAGCAAGCTACCTGCAAAACACTGGAGACGTAACGGTGCTTTGAAGAAACAAGAGAGGAAGGCGATCCAAAGCATGTTTCTTACCACTCAAATTATTCAAATAATGTACAACTCATTGCAGCTAGGATTCCTGGGCCTGGTTTACTCTGTGTCAGGCGTGGTGCTAAGCACCTTACAAGCTTCACCTCCTCTAATACCTCCAGTAGCTCTGTATCTTTGTCTCCACAAGGGAGAAGCGGGGAAGGAGGCTCAGGAAGATGGAGCAACTCGCCCGAGTCACACTGCGAATACACTGACAGTAGGTACATTGGACAAGGGTTTCAGTGTTGCTTGACCATCTTGGGTTCCTATCGAAGCATCTTTGCAGCTCACAGAGCTTTGTGACTGCTCCGATCCTACTGATTTCTACAGTAGCCCTATGGGGGACCTGGAGAGGAGCGTGGATCCCTTGTTCTAACAAAGACGTTGAGGCTCGAGGGCGAAAGTGATTCCCCCAAGGTTACAAAGCAAGTCAATAGCAGCACCAACTCTACGTCCAAAAACAAAAGCAACAACCGTACTAGGTCCCCCACCATTTGCCCTTTGGTTTTCTTACTTAATAGGTACTTTTGGGATCTAGATGATTCCAAAAGAGACTTGTTTAGATTTTAATATCTCTGAAACACAGATTCGCCTTACAATCCTGCTGTGCTATATTTTAACTGGCAGCTTGTATTTGTTGTTAGCGAGATGTAAACTGATTGCGTATTACAATCACGGGCTTATTTGATGGAATGACGTATGGTGTTTACTGAGCACCTAGTAAGTGCAAGACTTATCCTGGACATCCTTCCTGCCTGCCCTCCGCACCCAGGAAGGAGGCCCCAGACGAGCTGAGATCCTTGGGGAGTGCTGGGGGGATGGATTTTACATGCCAGTGTTTGGCTCCATTCACCACGTTCCGTCCCTCCAGCTCTGTTCACGTCACGAGGGTTGCAGACAGATCCGACGTTGAGGGATGATGGTGGGGACAGTAATGACGGTCTCCAACCTTTCAAGAGCCCTCATTGAGAGGTCTTTGAGCATCTTTCCAGGTGCCAGGCCCTCAGTCTCCTCTCAGACCCTTCCGTGAGTCCCCCAGGCCCAAAGAGACTCGTCTGAGCCAGCAGCCTTCACTGGGTGCACCATAGTGGCAATTATAATGCTGCTGCTACAAGCTTTGGAAACAGTCAGGGTGGAACCACTTTGCTGGCTCAGCCACCACCACTGAGTCTGGAGAGACAGAGGAGGGACAGAGCCGAAGGAGCAAGTGGCTGCCGTCAAAACAGAGCGACAGGTTAGTGTGCTCTGGGCGGGCACCAAGCTGGAAAGAGCAGCGGTGCTGGGAGCTGATTGCCCCTGGCAGGGCCAGGTCATATTAGGAAAATACTGGTAGATGCTCCACCCTCCCTGCCAAGACCTGGGGGGGGTGTGTGGGGGGGCGGGGTGTGGAGAGTATGGGAAATTAAATCACAGCATCAGGGTATCTAAACATTTGGAGTAAATGTGAGTAAGTTACCCCTTCATGGCTTGTCTGTCCTTCGACAAATGAAATGGATAGACATCTCAGGAGAGAAGGAAACACAGGGAGGACACATAGTAGGGATGCATTCATGGACTTATCCCTTGGGAAGCAGGAAGATTCATGCTGTAGAGCCAGGCTGGGACTGGAAGGAAACTTAGAAGCCAAGTCCATCATGTTCTTCCTTGTATAGGTGATAGACAGGAGGCGAAGGGGGACTGAATCACCATGATGGCACAGCACGTTCCATCACTAGCAAGGTGGGCATGTGATGGCTAATGTAGTGTTTTAAACCCATACCATCAGAACACACACACACACACACACACACACACACGCGTGCACACACACACACGCGCGCACACACACACGCACACTGACTTTTCCATCATAGAAGCACTTCAAGTAAGGCATTGACATGTAAAAAAGTTCTGAAGGCGATTTATGCTTATATTCACAAGCTTATGCCGTACAGAAGTAGATCCAAGTTATATTAAATGGCACTCAAAGAAAATAAAATCTGTCATTGACAATAATCAGTAAACTCTGGGTTAAATAAAGTCAATTATTTTTTGTATTGCAGGACTTATCAGAGCATTTAAAACGATATTGTGCAGTCCTTAGCAGTGAATGGGGAGTAGGGGAGATGGACTAAAGGAGGTACAAAATCAATGGCTCTGAGAGCAAAATATATTATTTTCACTCCATTATCAATTTTCATACCATTATTGGAAAACATATTGAATTGTAATGCTAGAATGACAAAGAATAAAAATAAATAAAAATATAGTATCCATCCATCCATCCATCCTTTCATCTGCCCATCCCAAATCCCACACATCCATCTACCCAATCATCTAACTTTCATCCATCCGTCTGTCCATTCTCCAAATCACCATCTACTACATGCTGGGTGCTCTGTGAGTACTGGTAGCTTGCCATGGGAAAAGGGTACAGGTATGAAATGGATACATTTCTTATTCACGAAGGTCCTTACAGTCTGTGTAGGAGAAGAGAGGAGCAGAAGCACCGGGCATGTGCTACCCCCACTGTGTGAACCAGGTCAGTTAGTCCTGAGACAACCCTACAGGGGAGGTAATCCTACTAGCCTCATTCCACAGCTCAAAGAACTGGGACTCAGAAGGGTAGCAACTTGCCAAGAAGCTGCAGCGACTGAATGCTGGAATCAGAATACAGACCTTGTTCTTTCTGACTCCAAAGCCCGTGCTTCCATTCTGTTTATTTATAAAGCAGGTGGAAGATAGTTTAGAGCACATTCGATGTAGTTTCGCTGTTTTGTCTACACGTTGGATTAGCGGTTCCCGTGCACCTCTACACGCGTATATGAGGCACCACGGGAGTGCTAGGGCTCCAGTGGTGACCCCGACATAGTTTCTGCTCTCAAGAGCTTGGAGGACAATCCCAGTAGAATGCAACATGTATTATGCTGTGGGTTGGGATGTCAGGATCCCAGCCCAGCCCAGGGATCCAAGGATCTTCCTGAATATAGTATCTTTAGGAAGTAAGAGATCTGACAGTGAAGCTCGTGAACTTGTTGCAATGCTGTTGCTAACCTTTTTTTGATATCAGAAGGATTATTCATTATGAATGTGTACCAAGTGGACAAACAGTTAATCAAGTTCACTATTTGGAAGTGCTAAAATGGCTGCATGAAAAAGTTAGACAACCTGAACTTTTCACCAACAATTCATGGCTCTTACATCACGACAATGCACCAGCTCACACGGCACTGTCTGTGAGGGAGTTTTTAGCCAGTAAACAAATAACTGTATTGGAATTCCCTCCCTACTCACCTAATCTGGCCCCCATAGTAGGGATGCATTCATGGACTTATCCCTTGGGAAGCAGGAAGCCCCCAATGACTTCTTTCTTTACCCGAAGATAAAGAAAATATTGAAAGGAGATATTTTGATGACATTCAGGACATCAAGGGTAATATGACGACAGCTCTGATGGCCATTCCAGAAAAAGAGTTCCAAAATTGCTTTGAAGGGTGGGTGAGGCACTGGCGTCGGTGCATAGCTTCCCAAGGGGAGTACTTCAAAGGTGACCATAGTGATATTCAGCAATGAGGTGTGTAGCCCATTTTCTAGGATGAGTTTGTGAACTTAACTGAGTGTGAGAATGAGTATGGACTAGCTGAGCAGACCTGGGAGCTGGAGGTGCATTGAAGGAGGGGAGCATTCCAGGGAGAGGCAGCAGCCTGTGCAAAGGCCCAGAGGCAGGAGAGGGAGAGCACATGGGAGATCTGAATGTAGCTCCCTGCAGCTGAGATGTGGAGTGTAAGTGTAAGTGTAGGGGCTGGAAGAGCCTGAAAGAGAACCATGCCATAAGAGATCTTCTAAGCTGCACCAAGGAGTGTGGGCCTTAGCCCTCGGGCCCTTTGCTTATGTTTAAACACCTCAGTCTTCTTGCCTGTAAAATGGGGCTCATGACCATAAGTATGGACGTTGGGAGCCGGAGAAGGCTACCACCCTTCTGCTTCTCATAGTCACTATTTTGCATGTGTTCTACATGGATTACATTTGGCCATCACTGTCTGTTTCCACACTGGATTGTGAAGCCCTTGAAGGCAGGAACTTGAGTGGTTTTGCTCCTGCATGCGTCCTTTCAAGCTTAGCATGGAGCAGGGCGTTCTTAAGTATTGCTAAATGTGTGATGAAGGACTTGCCAAATGGAGGAATGAATGAACTGCTCTCTCATGGGCCTTTTTGGGAAGCTGTGGTGAGCCGACAGGTCTTACAGCACAAAGCCTGGCCATCCGTAGGTGCTCAGGGCGTGCGATGTACATCTTCCCACCCGACCCCTGACACCTAGCCTGGGAGTGGCCTGAGGTCTGAAGTGGGCCCTAAGTGCCCCTTGCAGCTGCCCGGGCTGCTCCATGAGGCCTTCTCTCCCTGCCTGGGAGCCTCACAGCCCATCCTGAGCCCCGGAAGCAGCTGCCCGCGACGCTTCCCGCGACCACGCTGAGGCCTCTTCTGAGGGCTCAGTGGAACTTTCCACATGAGCGAGCTCAGGAGCGGCAGTACACATAGACCCGGCGCAGATGGGGAAATGGTGAAGCCGCCTCTCTCAACACAAAGTCAATTACCTTCTCTTTAATGTGAAGAGGTGGAGACCACCTTGGAACCACGATGCCATCCAGTCGATACCTGTTGCCTTCATAAATGACAGAACCCTGCTCTGCACTCTGATTTGGAGAATGTCACTTGACCTCTTGGGTCCTCAGCTTCTCACCTACACTGTGCAAACCAAAGCTCGAGGGCACACGTGGCGCTGGATACAGGGATGGAATTCAACTGCCTACCCATGATAGGATGCTAATAAATGCTAACTCCTCAGACAGCCTGTGAGACCTTGGGGCAAGTTCTTTAAGCGCTCTGTGCCTCAGTTTCCTCACCTGCAAAAGATGGATAGCAACCATACCTGCATCATCCTGTGCTTTCAGGATGAAGTGAATTCAATGTGTAAAGCCCTTGGGAGCATGAACAGAATATAGTGAGTGATTACTGCATGGTAGCTGTGATGATAATAGTGAGATAATTAATTTTTTTCTGCTCCTCCCATCTGTTTCCGGCTGGGGTCTAACGTCGGGCCTATTGTATGGCAGGTGCTTAATCAATGACTCTATGAGAATTCCTTAAAATCTTAACCTGTGAAGCCTCTCTCTGGGGCTGTACCTTTGCTGGGGGGAGGGGGGTGAGGGAAGGCGACTGGAAATGCATTGTCTTTACAGTTTTGCGTCTCTGCAGCATCTGACATTAAATCACGTCAACGCAGGCTGCTGAGCCTCCATAGTCTGATCCTATTTCTAAGTGTTGCAAGATGGACAGAGTTTGGTACAGAGAAGAACAGAGAATGTGTGTGGCGGGGGAGGGATCAAAGAGGAAAGAGAGGTGAATTGAGACCGTGACTGCAGGTAAGAATCAGGGAAGACATCCTTCCTTTTCTCCTTCATTCATCCATTCAATATTATTGAGCTCTGCTCCAACCTGGGCTTGGCAACAGAGGACCCAAGGCATTCATCCTGGGCCTTCGATGTCCAGCCAAGGCCAAGAGGAGCCGTGGAAAGCCTGACAGCAAGGGTGACTGACTTGGGATGGGGTACCTGTCCCCTTCACAGCCCTGCTTGGGGATCTCATTTGCTCCCCAGTGGCCTCTCACCTGCACACCAGGATGGTGGGGAGATTCTAAGCGTCTTTCATCTGCCAGCTGAATGGCCGTGGTCATGTCCCAACTCCGGACCTTGGCAGGAAGGATGGCCTAATAGATCCCACTGCAAAGTGAGGTGCAGTGGAAAAGTGATCATTCAGACAGCCTCCCCTGATTGGGTAAGTGTGAGTTCAACCACGTGACGGATACCGCACTCTCCTTAACATGGGTGATAGAGACAGAGCTAAGTGACACTGGAGAGCGTCCATGGCATCCTGTTGAGAGGAAAAGGCAAGTTCCAACGAATACGGCAGGACGGTTCCATTTACCGAAAGTTCAACCAGAGGCAAAAGTAAACAATATCATGTTCAGGCTTAGAAACATATGGTTGAAAATGATAACGAAAGCAAGGGCTGATAAACATGAAATTCAGAGGGGTGGTTCCTCTGGACAGAGAGGAGGAAATGAGGCCCGGGAGAGTATATGGTGGTGTCAGGGGTCGCCGTCCTGGTTTTTCCCCTAAACGGGATGCCAAGGGATTTTATACTCTACACATACCTCATAAGTAGTCACCTATATCAACCCAATAAAATTAATTTCATTTCTTAGAATTAAAAAGGAAACGTTTTTTGTGATATCTTACATGAAAAAAACAAGTTTGAACACAGGAGTCCAGTGCAATTCCATTTTTCTTTCATCCTTTTTCTCATCCGTCAAACATGTAAAAAAATAATGGTACTCATGTCCAAAATGACCCAGGACACTCTGTTTCCCCTCTCTGGACCTCAGTTTCCTTGTCTATAAAATGGGGGTAATGAAATGAGGGAAAGCATTGTGAAGTACTTAATAAGGTGCTTGGCAAATAGTAAGTGTTTAATAAATCAGTTGCCCCAAAGGGTTGTCACTGGTGGAATTTTTTTCAAGCAATTCTTCCCCTTCCACCACCCTTTTGCCATTGATCTAGAAACTCTTTTAAGTGACCTCCCCTTACCAGACTGGCTGGGTTAACCTCTCTCCGTTCTGCATCAAACATATGGCCAACACCCATGGTTCAAAGAGCACTCCTGGTTGGCCAATGTCACCTCACCAGTTATATCTCCCCTTTCTAGTTAAGCATCAACTTCCCAGAAACCAGTTGTGTTTGTTCCAAAGCTTACTTACCCCACTTGAAGTTGTTAACATAATTAGCATAACTAGATCATTTAATTAAACTTTAAGGAAACCAGTGACTTAGGATTGTGCAAGGAAGAGCTGTGTTTCCGTGAAAATTAAGTTGGATTCTAGAAAAGACACAATAAAGGTGATGGCTTTCAATATATGTGTATGATGCAAGCCAGAAAACTTTAAGAGAAAGAAGGGGAAACATAAAAGATGGAGAAAAATCCTGCACTCAGGTATCTTTGGAAATGTTTTAAATTCTTGCTTTACTGTAAAGAAATCAAATCGAGACATTGTCATGACAGACGATACATTATGACTGTGGATTTAGTCAAGAAAGTAGCTGGACGTGACCTCCAGGCAGAGAAGCTAAATTCAAAGATACAGTCTTGCCCCGTATTAAAAGTTTGGTGAATCAATCAATGTACATTTCTACGCTCTAAGTAAAAACAAAACAGTTTTCTTACCCATAACCATAAAATCCCAAGACGAACAGAAAATTGGGGAAAAGTACTGGTACTTCATATCACAGACAAAAGGCTAATGCCTTACTCTTTAAAGAGCTCTATTTACCAATCAATAAGAAAGAAAAACTAATAACATAATGGAAACGTAGGAAAAGGAATGAACAGAGTCATCAGACAGAAAATACAAATAGCTTGGAACCACAGGAAGAAGAAAACAATTCAGATTCACTTTGGAGAAAAGAAATGCAAATTGAACCTCCCCCAATTCACCCTTTTTCACCTATCAGATTGGCAAAGATTCAAAAATTCCGTAACTCGCTGTGTTGGCGAAGCTGCGGACACGTGGGCACTCTTGGGGCTCAGTGGGAGAAGAAGCGGGTGCATCCTAACTACCCACGGAGCTGCCCCTTACCCCAGCGATGCCACCTCCCGGAGTCTCCCATCCGGAGAATCTCTCAGACATTCAAAAATGTCATATGTACAAGGGTTTTTATTGCGGTATCGGCTGACATCTCCAAATAAATAAGCAGCAGCCTCAATATCCATCAGTGGGGCGCTGGGGAAGGAAACAATGGCCCTTCCACCTGCAACACAACAGAAGTGTGTGTAAGACAAGGAGTGTCTTCATGAACCATCCCAAAGATGCTCTGTCAAATGGACAAAGCAGGACTCACGGCAATATACCTTCCGATCTCTCTGAAAGAGAGAAAATACATGAATGGAATTGCTTATATGTGCGTAGGATCTACCAGGAAGAATTCTTAAGGGCCTGTGGCTTTGTTGCCTGTGGCACGGAGAAGTGGGTGACAGGAACACAGGAGAGGGATGGAGACAAACAGGTGACTGTGCCTCCTATTTTCTTTTTTAACTGTTAGAATGTTGACACATGTGACTGTATCCCTGATTAAAGAATCAAGAATTTAAAATAAATAAAATATGCGATGGATGAACACATCACTTAAAAAAAAACCGATTCCTTGTTTGAACTGACTTTTTCATTTGACTTCAACTTTGGGTCCTGATCTGGTTCGAACCCTCGAAAACTAAGCTTTTATTCTTTCCTAATGTTTCTATCAGGACCGTGGATTGCTTTTGTAGTAAACATATACACACGTAGTAAAGATAGAGAATATATATAAATGTCCAAATAAGTAAATACGCTGAAATAAAGCACAAGTACCTACACAAATAAAAACCCGAAGTAGCCCAACCCAAGCAGACCTCCCGCAGGCTGCCAGGGACCTGTTCCCAGGTGAACAGCACACCTTCCCGGGGAATCCCGTTCCCCCACTTTGCCCCACTTACTCTCTCACACGTGTTTGCAGGCTGATAAAGGTGTGCAGTGTCCCTGCCGGGGCTTTTAATTAATTTCTGACATGAAAGTTCCCAGTCCCTTCCCCTGCCGTGGAGACCTGCACACATGCACGCTTTGCCTCTCTCCCTTTCACAGGAAGCAGCTGCCCAAGTGTAGCTGAATTTCCAAAAAAAAAAAAAAAAAAAATGGGGGAGGGGCATCACACTTCTTTTTTTTTTCATTTGCACTGATTTGCATATTAATAGTTTGCATATTAACCAGCGACTTCAGAGGGTGGGCGGGCTAATGAATGCAGCAATCTCCTCTATTTTAACTCAATTTGCCTCATCCATATTCCAATGACTTTGGGGATTGGTGTTCAGCCTTCATTGAAAGGATCCCAGCCAGACCCAGTGTGGGCTGCTCTACCATTAATCCAATTAATTAGCCCCGTGGATATGGCCGCCTGGGCGAGGGCCCTTTGTTCAGCGCTGAGGGCTAATGACAGCCCCGATCTGATGGGATAATGAGGGAAGCTAAGGAGGGTTTGACCCCCAGCCTGGGTCCTGGGTGGTGCTTGGAGCAGGGAGGGTGGCTTTGGGGTGATGGGAGCTGGATGGCAGGGAGACAGTGGCTTTCCTTCACAACTCACGCTCTCATTCAGTCATTCAGGCCTTCCACTAGCTCACTCCATAGAATGAAACGTCTCCCATTCGCACCTCCATACTCACCGTCCACCCCTCTGCTCCCTGCTCTGTGCCCAGAGAGGCTGAGCTGCATCAAGGGGCCCCTGTCCAGTTCCCTCCTGCTCTCAGGAAGGCCTGGCCAATGGGAGGTGCTGGCGAGAAATGGGAGGGAAGAGAAGAAAGGCGTTCGGCTGTTCACTTCTTGGCTTCCTCTGTGCTGGACTGCAGGCTGGCAGTGTCTCGCCACCAAAGGTCACAGCCCTCTCTGACGGTGCCTCTTGCTCATTCCCTGCAGGAGCACCCAGGTCTTGCCCTCTTAGACCCAGCGACAGCAACCGCTCCTATTCTTGCAAGCCCTGAAGTGGACTCATCATCCTCTGTTGTTATTTTCAGCTCTTCCCACCATTGCAGCCTCTCTGAAGGAGCTCTCTGTTCCCTGCTGGGACTCTGAATGACACCCACCCCTCATTCCTTCAGATCACAAACACTTAGTCACTCATAATATGCTACATTTAGAAAGTGATTAGCGCACTGCCAGGTTTTTACTAAGACTTCAATAAATGTTGGGGATAGTTATGGATGGGAACGGGTACCCAGCTAGTTAAAGTGCCCCTTAACCTAATTCCATGAAATGGCCTGCTCACAAGATGCTTTTTGATAAAAGGACTCCCTGGTAATAAATGTCTAGGAGCCCAGAAAATCCCCTTCTTAGAGCTCCATAGTATGTATTATTGAAATAAAGTTATGAGAAGTCCTATAGTAAAGCAAAGCTTGGATTTCATGTAAATTCAAATATCCTTAGAATATATAATCTCTCATACATATTTTCCATTTGGCACTTGAAGCACCAAGAGATTCTGTGCAATAGCTCAAAGTCAGCCTAGGTCCTGGCCCCTGAATAGTGTGTATGTGTTGGGGAGAGGGGAGCACTCTGAGCTGTTGTGGGAAGAATCAGGGTTGCAAACTCAAGATCCTTACTAGCCATATGGCCCGAGAGAAGCTGCTTCACCCCGGGAACCTCAGTTTTCTCATCAGCAAAATGGGAAAAGAAATTCCCAACATACCCAACAACGGAAGGATTTAGCACATTAAGCCAGTTAAGTGCAAAGTATATAAATAGATTTCTCTGTGCACCAGTCCAAGGGTCTGCCAGAGGGTTCCCCAGTGCTGTGCTTCATGGAAGAGAAGTACCTTCTTGCTTCTTAATCAGGTCTCCCTGATTTACTTAAAATTCCACTTACAAGAACTTAACTCAAGGAACTATTTAGACAGGTATCCAAGAATAGATGCACAAATATGTTCATTGTAGAGTTGTGTGTGTTAGAAAAAAATTAGAAACAACCTAAATATCCAACAAAAGGGATGGACTAAGTCAAGAATGGAGATTTCCTGAAATAGAATCCTAAGCAGCCATTTGAGATCAGGAAAACCTTTGGAATTCCTCCTTTTCAAAAACCCCAGAATCCTTCCTTTTCTTAAAACCAAATTTCATGTATAAAATTCAAATACATCAAGTAGGTTTTTAAAAAGCACACAGTTGCTTTGGGAGCTACAGAAACAGGGGTCCTGCCTTTTAGCCCCTCACCACCTCTAGCACACAGCACGTCTCAGGTACTTCTCCAGATCCCTGGGATGTGAAGGAACACTACAAAGATAAAACTATGTAGGGAAAGATGGTAGCTTCTAAGCATTTCATAGGGGTCACCCATTCGGAATTATATCCCTTAATTTTCACAACAAGCCTGCCACGAAATGTGTGCTCTACTTATCAACCCATTTTACAGATGGGAAACTGAAGTCTTTAGACCAAGATCCCACAGGTAGAAAAAGGCAGAACCAAAATTTACCACTAACGTCTGAAACCAAAGTCTGTACCCCTAAATAGGAAAGAGTTCATTGGAAAAGGTGGATAATAACATAGCATGTAAACATCTAACGTACGGTGGTTATATCACCAGTGGGGGAAGACGTCCTGAGGGGAAGGGTGCACAGAACTCTGTAAGAGTCTTGCCATGTCTTGTGAGTCTTACGTTATTTCAATACAAAATAAAGTTAAAAAGAGCATGTAGAGTGGGTTCCCTTTGGAGTGTGTGTGTGTGTGTGTGTGTGTGTGTGTGTGTGTTTGCCGTGTTTATAAACCACATTAAAAGGATGCACAACAAAATTTTTACAACGTTCATCTTCATCTCTAGGTAGAGTGTGGAGATGTTTTATTTTTCTTATTATATCTTTATAGAAAATGTTTTTTTCTTCAGTGTCTAGGAGCGATGATTTGTGTAATCTTTTTAAAAAGTGTAAAGACAGAGTCATCTTCAACTGGCAATGCCTCCTCAGGTCCTATTTCCTTAATCTCAGGGGCAAGGGGGAGCCCTCGGCCTGTTGGTCTCCCCAAACTCTCTCTTTCTGGAGCTCCAGAAGGACAGTCACCACCTCAGGTCCTGTCAGCCAACCATCTCCACCTGACACTGCAGAGATCCCCGTTTCCTGGCCTCTCTTCCCAGAAAACACCATAAAAGCCCCCAGACCGTGCTGGGGGTCGGTTCGCACTTACAAATTACCGCAGCAAAATGGATTGCCTTGACAAAATGTAATGTTTTGTGACAGAGCCCAAATATGCATTTCATTCTTGAGGAGCAGCTCAAGGAACTCATTGGAAATATTAAATTAAGCAGTGTAACAGCTGAGAATAATTGGGTTTTCTGCCCTGTTGCCTGCGATTTTGTGTGGTGTTTGAAGTGGCCGGGCAGTTGTTTGACTGGGGGATGGATGGTGAGTGGCTGGGGTCTCTATGAGGTGTGGGAGTGGCCCCTGGCAGGTTCCTTGAGATTGGAGGGGCTCATTGAGATGGGAGAGACCCTTGGCACCGACTTTTGGAGTCCTAGAATTCAGAACTTCCCAGCTCAAAGTGATGCCTCTCTGCTCCCATTTTATGGATAGGGAAACTGAGTCCTAGAGAGACAGCTTTGGCAGTGGCAGAGCTGAGACTTAACTGCTGACACTGACAAAGCTATTTCCACTATGCAGTCCCTCTTTATTATGGTGCTGAAACCACATAATTCTGAGCCATTTTGCTTGCAAGGTGACCCAAAGATCACAGGTTCTGGGGTCAAGATCGAGCCAAGTGCAGATAGCAGGACAGCCTTTTCCTCTCTGGGAGACCTTTGTCAAGTCTCCCGGCTCTGAGGCTCAGTTTTCCTCTATGAAATGGGGTTCGACAGGTTTACCTCAGAAGGGAGGAACTGAAGGTTTTTAACAGCACTGATGAACACACGAATCCCCTGGGGTATTGTCAAAATGAAGAGTCTGACTCAGCCGACCTATGAGAGGATCTGAAATTCTGCATTTCTAACCAGCTTTGCAGGGATGTCCATGCCTCAGGGATCAGCCTTTGAAAAGGAAGAGTTTATAAGGTGTGAATTACGCAGCCAGGCTGCGGCATGCAGTAGGCACTCCATCAGTGCTCTCCTCTTTTTGTTCTCCCATTAGTTCTTCCAGGACTCTGTTTTATCTGTTTCCGGAAAACTCAGCTGGAGACAAGTTATCCTACCAGGAGACGGTGTCTTGGCGGCAGATCCGATGGGTCCTTTGGGAGGCATAAACATCACATTCGACCTTGTGCGTTCCTGATCCCCACCCAAAATGGCCAGGCCAGCTTTGTGGAGGAGGTGAGTCATGGCTGATGAGCTCTGCAGGACTCCACAGCTGCACCACTCCCATCTGCACACTACCCAGCTCTGCAGGGAAAATACTCCTGTGTTTGCACATTTTCCAGCAGCTTGGTCCAGGAACATATGTCTAGTTAGCCTCAGCACACACTGATCTGTCACGGCACTGCCTCTCTGGTGCCATAGAAATTTCTTGTATGTATCCAACGTCAGAAATATATCTTTGAGGACGTACAAATGGCAAATAGACATATGAAAAAATGCTCACCATCACTAATCACCAGAGAAATGCAAATAAAAACCACAATGAGATATCACCTCACCCCAGTCAGAATGGCTACCATCAACAAGACAAATAGTAACAAGTGTTGGAGAGGCTGTGGAGAAAAAGGAACCCTCCTACACTGTTGGTGGGAATGCAGACTGGTGCAGCCGCTATGGAAGGCAGTGTGGAGGTTCCTCAAAAAATTACGAATAGAATTACCATATGACCCAGCAATCCCTCTCCTGGGTATCTACCCAAAACATCTGAAAACATTTATACATAAAGACACGTGTGCTCCAGTGTTCATTGCAGCTTTGTTTACGGTGGCCAAGACATGGAAACAACCAAAATGTCCTTCGATAGATGAATGGATAAAGAAGTTGTGGTATATATACACAATGGAATACTATTCGGCGGTAAGAAAAGATGAAATAGGACCATTTGTGACAACATGGATGGATCTTGAGAGTATAATGCTAAGCGAAATAAGTCAGACAGAAAAAGCAGAGAACCATATGATTTCACTGATATGTGGTATATAAACCCAAAACAACAAAAGAACAAGACAAACAAATGAGAAACAAGAATTCATAGACACAGACAATAGTTTAGTTGTTACCAGAGGGTAAGGGGGGTGGGGGGTGGGAGATGAGGGTAAGGGGGATCAAATATATGGTGATGGAAGAAGAACTGACTCCGGGTGGTGAACACACAATGGGATTTATAGATGATGTAATACAGAATTGTACACCTGAAATCTATGTAATTTTACTAACAATTGTCACCCCCAATAAACTTTAAATATATATATATGTATGTATGTATGTATGTATATATATATATATATATATATATATATATATATATATATATATATATATATATACCTTTGGGCTCCCAGGAATGAAGGTGGGGAATAGAGACCTCCCTCTGTCGCCAGTCACCCCCTGCGA
Organism: Rhinolophus ferrumequinum; assembly: GCF_004115265.2. Lineage (NCBI taxonomy): Eukaryota > Metazoa > Chordata > Mammalia > Chiroptera > Rhinolophidae > Rhinolophus > Rhinolophus ferrumequinum. Next base: position 16,984,068 of record NC_046308.1, on the reverse strand, counting down.
TTTCCTCTCATCTCACGGGAGCTGACAGTATCATATGGCCGTTAATTCTGCCATTTACTGGCTGTGTGACCTCAGGCAAGTCACCTCCCCTTTCTGAGCTTTAGTTTCCTCATCTATAAAGTACGTGGAAGCCTTTAGCTGTGGAGCATGGAGTTTACGGATGTGGAGCCTGAGTTTCCATCAGATTCAGGCCCAGCTCCATCACTTCCTAGCTAGATGAATTAGCTCTCTGTACCTCAGTCTCATTTTCTGTAAATGGGGTTAAGAGGAGTGCCTACTTCACAGACCAGTTTTGAGGATTCAGCAAGATAATGACTTGTATAATCTTTGGTTCAGGGCTGGACACAGGGAAAAAGCTCAGTAAGTGCAATTATTATTTCCAAAAATAAAGAAAATTCATCTTCTTCAACTAGTGTATTATTAGACTTTGATCATGATTGAAATCTGCCCCAAATTCCTCTTTCAATGTAAGTACCAATTTTCATGGCATCACATAAAATGATGATGATGATATTAAGTTGCCCAAAGTTATTGGACACTTATTACATGCCAGGCACTGTTCTAAATTCTTTACTTGTGTTACTTCAGAAAATTCTCACAAGAACTCTGGAAGATTGATCATAGTAGATACTATAGCATTTCCTATGTTAATAATAAGGACACTGTGATGTAAGAAGCTTAAATAACCTGCTCACGCAGTTAGTGTATCAGTCAGCTGTGGCCACACTAATGCTGCGTAACAAACAACCACAGACATCTCAGTGGCCAAGAACATATTGATTTCTCACTCATGCATCTAAGGTTTGGTTGGGCTCATCTAGGCTGGCCTTGACCGGGATCAGCTCCAGATCTACTCCACATATCTCCCGTCCTCCTTGGAGCAGCAGCTACTCACGGCAAAAAGCAGGTGTTACATGTGCTAACATCCCCTGGGCAGAAGCAAATCACATGGTGAAACCAGAGTCATGGGTTGGAGGGATGCCCTTCCTGGCTATGAAGCCCCGGCGAAGATGTGAACACATCACACTACCACAGGGGAATCAAGAATTAAATCCAACAATTCAATATTCTGCAGCCGATAGGGGAGGAATGAGGCGATGAACTCAGTGAACCTGTTGGGAAAAATTGCCATCTTAACTGCCCTCCCAGAAGTCTGCCTCACTCCATGTTGAATAACTATGTAAAATGCTGGACTCTGTAAACAGCTCTAGTTGGGTCAATGTAGAACTCATGTAAGTTCACATGACTCGATTTAAAAGAGGGCAAACTATCAGAATAATGTTCAATGCACTTTGCTTTGTGGAATTCCAGGGAAGAAGTATCATTTATCTACTTCATCCATCCATGCACACATTCAACTACCTACCCAACACTCCATCCATCCATCCATCCATCCATCCATCCATCCATCCATCCATTTATTCTTCCACTGCTCCTAAAATTTATCTACGCATCCACCTTCCCTCACATCTAGCAAAGATTTATTGAGCTCCTTTTATGAGTGGGTCACTGCGCTGCAAACACAGAACTGGTCTCTGCCCTCAAGGTACTTACAGTGCCGAGGAGGAGGCAGACTCATCAGCTAATTACACAAAGAAATACAGCATCATAACAAAGACAAATGAAATGGAGGGAAGGGATGCGACGTGGTGAGAGAGTAGAAAGGACATCTGACTTATGTGGCATCAGGGAACTGGCATTTGCAGAAAGATCAGAGAGATGAGTAGGAACTAAGTCGATGTGAAAGGAAGAAAAGAGTCTCCTTTCTTAACGTGGGAAAGGTGGGAACATGTAGGCAAAGGTGTAGTAGGGGAGGAATAAAGCTTTCTCCCAGAACTAGTAAGGGGCTGTGACTGGCACTCGGTGAACAGGAGGCCCTGTGGTGTGAGGCAGTGCTGGGGAGGCTGCAGGCCAGGTCTGGCAGGACCTCGTAGGCTGGGGGAGGAGAGGAGTCTCCATCTAATCGGGAGAGAAAAGGTCTTGGGGATGAGGAGATCCTGGATTCCAGAGGCCAGGGTGTTGGAAGTATCTGGAAGGCCACGTGGCTTTGGAAGCCTGGAGACTTCGGCAGGAAGAGCAGCGGATAGGACTCCACGTGACCCGTGCATGCGTGGTTCTGCTCAGGGCCTCATCCTTCTCCACGGTATCAGCCAGTCTCTGCCAGCTCCTGAACCCTACAGTGCAGCTTAGCCAAAAGAGTTCAGGTCTGGAATACGGGATTCATTGCTGACTCCATCACTCCTTCAGTATGTGACACTGGACAAGTAATGTAACCACGCTGAGCCTCAATTTTCCCATCTGCAAAATGGTGGTAACTGTTGTGGTGAAAGAACCTACTCCCTTCATGCCCGCTCCAATGATCCCACTTCCTCTTCTGCCCTCCCTCGAAGGAAATAAGGAGGTTCTGGTCTCTCAAACTGAGGTCTGCATTGTTCCTTGGGCCACATTCTGTGGGTTGCATTTTAGTCGTGGCCAGGGCGCTGCATTAGACGATGAGGGGCAAAGATGTGAGCTCTGTAACCCTCTCTGTTCCGTTGCTGGGGCCCCTGGCCTCATCCCACTGCTAGCAATGATGTGACCTCTAGTGAACACTTGTATTCTCCGGGTCTTACTTTGGCCATATGTGCAGTGAATGGATGCTCTCCCAAAGCCCTTCCTGCTCTGCCAGTCAGAGTTCTCTCACTTGAGTCTGTTTTCTTATTTCCTGTCACTTCTCTCTTCTCCATCAGCGATGCATTTTAACAATGAGAATATTCCATTACTGAAACCAACACTAAGAACTTGAAATAGAGTCCTCTCGAAGCGCCTGCTCTAGGCACAATTGTCTCCAGACTGTCCTGGAAATACGTTATCGTCCATTCACTCATTCATTCATTCGTCATTCACTGAGCAGTCTTGCGACCACACCACGTGGATCTACTGTGTTCCTTTCTCTTAAGAGTTCTCCCAACTCACAGTATGATTTCCCTCCTTTTCATTTTATATATATATATATATATATATATATATATTCATTTATTTATTGTTTGTTTGTTTTCAAACCCCAAAGCCTTTCAATTTAGCAGACGTGCCTGCAAACTTCCCCAAACACAGTTATGTGTGACATTGACAGCAATAGTTTATGATCAATTCCAAGGGCCCCACTGATCTTTTTTTAATAAGACACTGCGGTGGTTCTACAGCAAAGTATGCCATTGTGATTTCACAAAGTACTTGCTGTGAAATCTAGAGCCCCCACCTCGCCTCCCTTCTTCCTGACTTGAAACGCCTGTGCCTCCTTTGGGGAATGTCTATTAGTGGTTTCAAATCCCTAGCGTGGCAACTGCCGCAGAAAGAATTCTGCCTCATTGGGGCCCTCACTCAAGGTCTGCAGGGAGTACTGCTTCTCCAGGTGTAGTCCCAAGACCACCAGGATCAGAGTCTCTGGGGTTGGGGCCCAGGAATCTGCATTTATTCCCACAAGTGCACTAGGTGATTTTGATGTCCACTGAAGTGTAGAGACCCTCTCCTGTCATTTGAAGGCAAGGACGTTTCGAAAGGGAGGGAGAAATAATCATTAAAGTCCCACACGTTTGTGTTTCTCCCTTAGTTAGCTTTGGGTTTGGAAAATGCTGTCTTTGACACATGGCATCTGGACCCACTCTTTAGTGTGACCCATGCATAGACTTGGCTTGGTACCCAACCTGAGATGGTTTTATACTATCTCTCTCATCCTTCCTCCAGCTCCACTTGACAAACCAGGAAATACTCTCTTCCTAAACGTTATTGTTCCCAAAATATGCCATTTCTTCCTGCCTTTCTGTCCATTAACACATTTTCTTGGAATGTCTTTTTGTCTCCAGTAGGTTTGCTTGCACCAAACTCCTATGCATGCCTCAAAATGCAGTTTGAATCTCACTGCTTCCTCCTCCCTCAGTGAATTACTCTGTCCTTCTTTGTACTTCCATGGTTGAACACCCCACAGAGAAGCAACAATCTGAACTCCCAAGTAGGGAACCCCACTATGAGTCTGGAGCTGTATTCAGTACTTGAGATATTAGAGCACGTTTACAAATAAATGAAAGCATATTCCACTTGCCTGTTTCCATGTGTTCTCCACGATGCCCCTCCAGTGCAGGGACTGAGCCTAATTCCACTTGGCAGAGTAGGTGCTCAAGTCACGATGGAGGGACTGAAATTCACATACCCATCTCAGCAGCTTGTATCAGCCAGGAAAAAGAGGCCATGTGACTCTGAGAAAGAAGCCAGAAGACACTCAGACATGACAGAGAAAGGACCAAGCAAGGCAGAGCAAAACCCTCTGATTGACAGCCACCTCCTTTTTCCCCCAACTTCCCCCATTCCCCACCCCCTGAGCAGAGCTGGGGTCTGGCGTCCCAGCTGGGAACATAAGTGGGTGAAGGGCTTGCTAACCTTGACCCCTGCCCTTGGTGCAAAGTCAAACTCCTACTCAGCACCCACAGAAATACCAGCTACAGAGACAGCTTCAGGCTTCCCCGAAGGAGGGCAGTTGCCCTCCCGCAAACCAGTACAGCCCAGGTGTCATTTATAGACCCAGAAGACCATAAGGCTGGAAGGGACATTCAAACCAGCATCCCTCCTTGGCGAGAATGTCCTATCTGTGTAGTCTGATGCTTCAGGTAAGCCTCTGGGCATTTCAGAAAATCAAGTGTATTTTTTATACTAATCAGGAAACTGGCCTCAGTTCATTCACCCACCTGGATGCTCCTGGTTCCAGCATCAGCAGATCGAACTTCTAGTCTTGGCGCTGCTATGTAATGGCTGTGTGACTTCAGGAAACGCAACAAACCTCTCTGAGTCTCGGTTTCCTTACTATAAAACAGGAATAATAAAACAGTGTTGTGTGTCTCAGTGGAGGGAACACTTCTGACAGCTTTGTCTTCCCTTTCTTCTAATTATTAATGTGTTTATTTCTTTTTATGATTATATCCTGTTATTGCTGAGATTTTCGTGGTTTGGGGATTTCTGCACTATGGAGCTTTCTAAATCCCATCTCTGATTATGAAAACTCCCTCTAAGCTTTTCCTCTTTCTTGGCTTTATGTATTTTCTCAAGTGAGATCTCTCCACTAAAATTCATTTCCCTGCCAATCTCCAATTTGATGCATCATCCTGATCATGCTATATTATGTTTGGCAACATAATGTGATGTGACTCTGGCTGCCGATGACGGATGAGGTACCCGTCAGCAAATGGAAAAGCACCCAATTTTCTAAAGAGCATTGTTACAGAAACAAACAGGATGGCCTTTTAACTTGTATTGATCTATTTCTGAAGAATGAGCCCCTCTTAGTTTTACAAGTGCTGTAATTAGAGGGCAGAATTACCTTTCTGGGGCGAGGGTTTGATGAGCTCAACAGCAAGTGGGGCTGTGAGGGAGGGGTGCAGAGAGAGTGAGAGGTGGGGTGCAGGCAGCCCCTCTTGACACTACAGTGGGCCAGATTTAGCACAGGAATCATGGAGTTAACGACATTAAAAAATCCTTCCTTCCTTCCTTCTTTCCTTCCTTCATTCCTTCCTTCCTATCTTCCTTCTTTCTTGGCTTCTTTCCTTCCTTCTTTCTTTCCATTCTTACTTATTCTTTCCTCTCTTTCTTACTTTCCTTTCTGCTGTCCATCCATCCGTCCATCCATCCATCCATCATCTTTCCTTCCTACCTTTATTTCTCCCTCCGTCCCTCCTTCCCTCACTCCTCTCTCTCTCCGTTCCTTCCATCCTTCCTTCCTTTCCTGGCTGGTGACACACTCTGATGAGCCTAAGGTCTTTAGCATAGGTCCCCCTGACATAGAAGGTTAGCTGCTATCATTTGTGAATGTGAGTGACCGAGGACTGCTGAGAACAAATTCTCAGGTTGCTGCTTGGCCAGGCTGGGTTTTTTCCCTGGTGATCTGCAGGCCACCTTTGGGAGTGTCTCTTTCTTTACTTCAAAGCGTAGACTTCCATGGGGAGAGCACTCCGTTACTGCAAATACTCAGATACCTGGGCGTCACAGCAGGGCCGGCTGATCCCAGGGAACAGTGGTCCCATAGACTGTTCAATTTAGCAACAGGAGAGGAGGTCGAAATCCCTGTGGAGTAATCCCTTTGGAATAATCACAAAATGCCATGTTAGTGGTCCCAAAGAGTGCACAAGGACACTGTGGGACTTGTCCTGTAACCAAGGTATGCAAGATGCACACCTCTCGGGAATATGACGAAGCAGAAATAAGTCTCTGCTGAGAACCTGGAACCTGACTTCTAGGCCAGGCAAGGCTATCAAGACATTCAAACCCCTGGAGGCTGAAGATGGGGTGGAGGGTGGGGAAACATGTCTGGAAGAGGAGTTATTACATCTCGCCCTTGACATTGTTCCAGATGATGGGTCTGGCTAATTTCCACAGCCGAGACAATACAAAGCCACAAGGGGTCAATATAAGTTGAAATGAGTTCAAGTCCTAATCAGCCACTTACGATGTTCCCATCTCCAGCGGTAGTCAGTTCACAGGGCTGGTGGAGGGATTCACTGTGTAAATCTTTGTATAGCACCAGCAGAAGCCTCAACGAACGGCCGTTTCTACTGTGACAATCATGGAATGTGTTTATTGTGGCACGAATTCCACCTTCTTGACCAGAAGCTCCCACCCTTGAGCTCGGTGAGGCACTGTCCCTACACCCTGTGTGATTCCACAGTACCAGGGCAAGGTGGCTTTATCTTCCCCGTTTACAGATGAGGCAACTGAGCCACAGAGAGGCGATGCGACCTGCCCTCAGCCACCCAGTGTGTTAGTCCACTCAGGCTGCCATCACAAAACACCACAGACTGGGTGGCTTTAACAGCAGACATTTATTTTCTCACAGTTCTAGAAGCTAAAAGTCCAACATCATGGTGCCAGCAAGGTTTCTCCGCGAGGCCTCTCTCCTTGGCTTGCAGATGGCCTCCTTCTCGCTGTGTCCTCACACGGTCTTTCTGCGGTGTACACGAATCCCAGGTGTCCCTCTGTGTGCTTAAATCTTCTCTTATAAAGACACCCATCAGGTTAGATTAGGGCCCATTCTAATGGCCTTGTTTTAACTTAGTCACTCATTTAAAGGCTCTATCTCCAAATGCACTCATGTTCTGAGGTTATGGGGGTTAGGGCTTCAACATATACATTTGCGGGGGGACACAATTCAGTGCATACACCTAGCTTGCAAGTGAGTGATGAAATAGGGGGACACACCAGATTGGGGCCCGTTCCCTCCAACTCCGCCCCCACCCCAAGCCTTTAGCAAATCCTGTTCCAAAACACTCATATCTCAGCTCACCCAAACCTCCTAGATTTGCAATGTGGAGCTGACCCTCGGCGTCTTCCAGGCTCCAGAGTAGCAGACAATAACCTATTTTGGCCTCTGCCTGGAAATGTCAGCTAAGGAGCCTAAGTCCTTTCGTCTCGGGCACGATAGGGGTTTGCACTCAAAGAAAAGTCTTCAGGCAGAAGTGACGTCCACACACAGGCTCTTTGAAGCTGTTGTTTTGTTTTGGTTATTAGTTTATTGTTTGGTTTAGAGCCATCTCCCTTCAGACCAGAGGAGCTCGATTCTGCTTGACACCACTGGTTTTTGCAAGCTTAGGGGACTCTGACACGGTCTCCCCCGCCCCCGTGCCCTCGCCTTTTCTTTCTTTCTCTCTTTTCTTTTCCACAAGGAGCCTGGAATCACAACCATGTCTCGGGTAGGACAATGTCTTCAGCTAAGGGGGGAATATTGGGGTCATCTTTTATTAAGAAGAAAGCTATTGAAATGACGTACTTGAACATATTGCTATTAGAGACTTGAAAAGTATTTCCCTCATTAGTGTAAAAGGGAAGAAGGGAGCTAGCAATCTTGTTGATCAGCGGTGGCAATTTATTTTAAACTGTCCATTTTCTAGGTGTCAGAGGACGACTTTTATGTATAATCTTATTTCCAATTTCAACAAAGAACACTTCACTCATGTTCGGTGTGGATTTTTTTTTTTTCATAGACAATAACCGATTATAAAAGCGGATCTCAGCCACCACCCCCCCACCCCAATCTCGTCGTGGTGTTGACATATGGAAATGAATCAAAATGTAATACGCATAATTACAAGCATTGTAAGCAGGGTACAATTAGTGTCTCTTCAAACCAATGTTGTAATCAAAAGACACCACTGAAACAACCCAAAAAGTGAGAAGACTATCCACGGAATTAGACATGGAGTGGAGAGAAGTTTCTTTCTTTTTTCCTCTGTTCTCATGTGTAGAGAGATGCACGTTGCCCTCTATTCTATTCCTTAGTGGGTGCGGAGAAACCAACTCTAATTATTTTCTCCACCCATTGAGTTGAACACAGGCAAGGAAACCTTGCTTTAAAAATAACCCAACCCTCATGAAAGGGGAGGGTGTGGAGGGGTAATCTTTTCTGAAGCATATATTTGGAGGGTGTCTTTTAAAGTCACATATCCCTGAGGAAGTATCAAGTGATAAGCTGTCCAACTGGGGCGCTTCGGTGAGGACGTTGTCATCAGGATGACTTCTGTTTAGTCTACAAGGCATTTGGGGGAGCTCTTTTTTGTTTGTTTGTTTTTATACTTGTTGATATTTCATTGGGGTTTTAGATTGGATCCCTGGCCAACATTTAAACCAGGAGGCGTTCGTGTCAGCGATATGCTTCTCACCTCCTCCCGAAAAATAATATGTGCTGTCAACATACAACCCACACTCTCACCGGACACTGTCCCCTGGTGCCCAGGACCAACAGGGCCTAGGGACAGCGTGGCATCTCCTGGTCCCCATATCCTCATTCTCACTCCCGGCCCAGCCCCTGCAGGTTCCTTATTCCCTACCCACCATTATCGAATGGAATGAGTCAAAGGGGTCCCACTCACCCATCATGTACAAAAAAACCGCGATGTACCATCTACTTTAGCTTTGCCTGAGTCCACTGCTTTTTCAACTCTCTTCCATCTCTCTGAAGTGCACTCCCCCTCTGAAAATCCTCCTCCCTCCACGACAAGTCTTCGTGCACCCCCAGCCAGAAGGCGTCGTTGAACATGCCCACCCACCTTCTTTCAAATCACAGTGATTATGCTTGAGCTTCTCCAGGGCCCTTTACACGAACTCCTCACACTGCACCTTTCGTCTGGGCATCGCTCCTTCGCCTGGAGCCCCTGGAAAGCAGGCTCCCTGCCTGTGCCAGGGCTGCAGCCCAAACGCCTAACGTAGACTCTGGCCCATGGGAGATGTGAAGTCCTTCTTTGGATTTCTGAATGAACTATTCAATAAACGCTGCCTCTTTGTGGTCTCCTAAGCGAGGCTGTCATACGACAGAAGGCGAGAGTGATGATGATGGAGAACCTACTATGTGTCTGCCACGTGGTCCATGTTGCCTTACAGGAAGAAGACAGACACGCAGGCTCTACCTTCCACCGCAAAAGTGACCAGCTATTAAGATATGTACACCCTCCCCCCACCAAAAAAAAGCAAGTCCTCATTGTAAGGTAAACTCTGACAGCAGGGGGTAAATTCTATCTACATAGGGATCTCAATACCTACAGCTACACCTCCACCTATACCCGCACCTGTTTGTGTATCGACCAGGCATGCCAAAAAAATGTGTACACGTGACTTGCATTCATCTTTTGTTATTGGTATATATTCTCGGTATATATGTACCAGGCCTCAGAGGGTACAATTTTAATACAGTGTTTTTTCCTTTCTTAAAATGTGTGTACATGTTTTGGGCACCCTCTATATATCTATAATATCTTTTACCTAGATCTCATCTCAGCTTTGGGTTGCTCACAATAGCAATTTGGAAACTACTTCACGACCTATTGATAGGGCACTAATTCAACAAACTGCACTGTATTCACATACTAGAATATTCTGGAACCATGAACCCAAGGATGGTCATTTCTTGACATGGAAAAAGAATCCAGCTCGCCAGGGATAAGTCAAGCCATGACCAGGCCTGAGGGTGATGCCACATGGGCAAACCGTGGCTTTTTATCTAGACAGGCCAACATGCAGAGAGATGCTTCCAGCCAAACGTGAAGAGTACTCTTCCTAGGAAGTAGGTTTGCCATTGACTTTTGTTTATAAGTTTCTATTCTCCTAGCATTTTAATACTAATGGTGATTTTTTTTTTTTTTTTACCCAAAGCAATAAATTGATTCTAAATGCATTGCCATGGCTTCCACCTTGTCCCTTGTCTCCAATTTGATTTCCTAAACTTTCCACCACAATCCCCTCTGTGATGAACTAAGTCTGGGCCAATCTCTCCAATTCTGGCAAATTCACACTGAACTCTGTCCATGTTTTCAGTTCCAGGAGTCAATTCCTTCTTGAGCTAGATTTTGCAAATATATGATCCTGAAAGAGGGTTATCAAAAAAATTGAAGGAGGAGTCGTAGACTGGAACCTCTTTCTGTGCAGATGGGGAAACTGAGACCCAGGGCGTTTTAGAAATAGCAGGAAGTCAGAGGCAGGCACACCTGGATCAGAACACTGGCTCTGCCACTTCCTGGCTGTGTGACTTTGAACCAGTCCCTTCACCTCTCTGTGCCTGCCTCCACTTTCTCATCTAGAAAACTGGAAAATAATAGCATCTTTCGCTAAGGATGGTGAGGATTAAACATGACAGTGACTGGGCCTGAGCTTTTGAAAATGGAAAACCACTAGCAGAGTGTAACTGTCACCAGGAGCTTGAAGCAATTTCCTCACCTATGGAAAAAATGCATGATACAAATCGTCGGCATCAGAATGCAGAAAGCCATCATTACATACTCCCAGAAGTCTCTACTGCCAGGCCTAAGAGGGTACAAGCCATGTTTTCATTTCCCCTAGAGTCCACCCTCCCCTTAGCCAATGACTTCAACTTTCTCACAAAGACCTCCTGGCACAGGGCCTTCTGTGGAGCTCTGCGGACAATCTCAGAAGGTGTCTCTCTGGGGCTCAGCGCAGTGGCAGGTCATTTCTATTCCGCCCAGAGCATACTTTAAGCAAGAGAAGGTGAGGAGGGAGGGGAAGGCTGCAAGGAGAAGCAAAAAATCACCTCCAGGTCAGCGGGCCGGCTGGCCTGGGGCCCAGTCCGGGGGAACCTCTCTGGAAAGGGCTCCCACCCAGTCGGCTCTCCCACAATGCACCAGGTGCCTTCTGCTGATAAGAACGGTCTGTGCAGCCTCGAGGCGCGTGACAGGAATAGGCGAGAAACGTGTGTTTTCTTGAGCGCTCTAAGAGGAAACACCTGCTGCCTCGGCGAAGCCCAGGCCGATAAGAGAGAAGCAGTCAAGGCCCGGGGCTTCTTTGCCCCCTCCTATTTTTAGATTTGTTTTATTTTGTTTTGTTCCATGTTCCCTTTTTATTAAAGGAAAGTGAGAAGGTGGCACCCGCCAGCCGAGAATGGATGGCAACTGAGGGACATTTAAAGAAGGTGGCGACGAGAATGAGCCCTGAGATTCCAACACTGAAACCCTACATGTGGTTGCATCTGGCGTGTGAGGTTGTGGGACATCTTTATCTCTTCTGCACCCTTTGCTGAATTTTCCAAATATTTTTGCCATGACCAAGCATTGTGTTTATAATAAAAAAAAAAAAAGAAAAGAAAGTTGTTTTTGAATACAAGTTTTAGATCTCACCTCATAGTTGCTCTTAAGACTCCCAATAAAGGGAGAAAATGTATGTTTCCATGATCCCGGGACAGTCTCCAAATGTGGTATTACTCACCAGGAGAAGATGGGCGAGAAGGTCATGTGCCCCACAATCCACTGCTGGGGGAATGTTCCAGAAAACATTCTGGAGTTTGGCAGTTTCTTTTAAAAGTTCAAATACACTTATCATATGATCCAGCAATCCTACTCCTAAGAGAAATGAAAACTTACCTTCACATTAAAACCAGTACTCGGATACTTATAGCAGCTGTATTCCTAACAGCTCCAAACAGGAAACAACTTGTTTTTCAGTGGATGAATGGTGAAACAAACTGTGGTATGTCCATTCAATGGGGTACTATTCTGCAATGAAAAGGAAGGAACTATCTCTACATGCAACACCTTGGATGGATCTCAAGGGCATTCTGCTGAGTGAAAAAAGCCAATCTTGAAAGGTTATCTACCATATGATTCATCTCAAAGATGTGAGTATTCGAAGATGAAGAGAATGTTATGTATGACTATTCTTAAAGAGACACCGTTTTAGCTATATGGAACAGAGCAGTGGTTTCCAGACATTAGGTCTAGGGTAGGGTGTGACTATTCAGGGATTGTACAAGGGAATTTTTCGGTGGTGATGGAACAGTTCTGTATCTTGTTCAGGGTGACAGTTACTCAAATCTACATGTGTGATAGAATTTTATAGAACCACACACCACCACCACCCCCCAAAAAAGTTTACATAAAAATAGTGAAATCCAAATTATGTCGTGTTTGAGTTCATAGTACTGAATGAATGTCAATTTCCTGGTTTTGATCATTTTTCTGTGGTTCTGTAAGATGGTATCATTGCGGGAAGCTAGGGGAAGGGTATTATACATGTTCCTGGTTTTGCAACTCCTTGTGAACCATACACTATTTTACAATAAAACAGTATTAAAAACATAAGCATAAAATATATATGTATATATTTAAAAATTTATATCCAGACATCCCTAAAGGTGGTAAAGGGGCATATAAGGGTTATTCAAAAGAGCCATACGACATGGACCATCGTCCCACTGAAATGTCAACCAGGCCGTGACCATCTATCATCATCTCTGGAGCCAGAGGCCCCTGAAACTGTCATAAGATATAGTAACCACAGCAGAAACTAGGGCCAGTACGTGCTCTTCTATTTCACCAGTCACTGTCCCCCTTCCTAAATCTTTAAAAAAAAAGAAAAAGAAATTTAGCATCTCTTTTAAGCTGATCAACAGCAGAATTACCCAGTGATTGAGATCATGGAGTCAGGATTCAGGAAAATCTGGGCTGATGCTGACTCCTCTACCTAAATAGTTGTGCGGTTTCAGTCAGGTGTATGATCCTAGCTTCTCTGAGGGATGTACTGTGAATATAAAACACGGGGTACCTCACGATCTTTTCAGAACCAAGTGACAGAAACATAATTCAAGTAGCGGAATGGATGAGCTCACGTAACTGTAAAATCCAAGGACGTGAACTTCAGGCACAGCTGGATCCAGGCACTCAGCGGGTGCTCTCAGGACTCTGTCTCATCTCCACTCCGATTTGTTTGTGTTAGTTTCATTCTTAGGTAGATCTTACCTCGTGGTAACAAAAAGGGTGCCAAGAGCTCCACGCCTACATCCTCCCAGTTTCGCAATTACCATTGAAAGAACCATCCCTATCCCGATAATGTCAGCTAACGTCCTGCAAGTGGTCTCATTTCTGGTATAACATCACATGCCCGTCCCCATCAATGACTGAGACCAGAGAAATGGAATACACTGATTGGTCAGGCCTACGTCCTGACCGGACTCCAGCTCTTCCATAGCAAGCAGAGAGAACAGCCCTGTCAAAAAGCACATGAGGATTTTTTTTCTGGAAGAAAATCAATGGATCTTTAGCAGAAAGAAGGAGGATTGGAAACCCGGCTGGTAAAACCAACAGATGTCAGCAGAGAGGAAAATAGCATCATTATGAAGAGAAAATATTACATGAGACAGCGCATGTAAAGCACGTGGAAGGTGGTAGGTGCTTATTGGGATATTAACAAAGAGCATTTCTCTGCCTCCCACTGGTCACTGTTGCTGATGAGAGGAATAAGGTATGTTGGAGAATTCAGCCTGGTTTGCCATTTGTACCAGCTACAGCTGCCTTCCAGACAATTCCCTTGGCAGCACCTGGCTGCCTTTCTTACTGAGTGCTCCACAACCCTGAGCCCCTTTCCGCTGGTCCCAATTTGTGGGTGTGTCTTCTCTATCAGACTGACCACATTCAGAGAGTCTGATTCTTTCTTTCCTCTAAACATGAGACCCAGTCATCATGAGTGGTAATAGGCCACGCCCCGTGCTAGACATTCTTCATTGTCCTCGTTGCCCTAACCCAGGGTGGACAGCATTGTTCCATTTTGTGGATGAGCAAACTGAGTTTCCGAGGGGCCAGCACATAGTTTGGAAGTAGCAGAGCTGGATGTCTAACCCTGAGGCTCCAAATGCCATTTGCTTTAGAAGAAAACCCCTCTGTTCCTGCAAGATTTCACCAATGAGATTCAGCTGGCAAAGCAGACCCAAGCATGGCGCTCCCCAGCACCCCTCATTCCCTCCCTAATGAGCTGCTATTTTTCTCTCTCTTTTTATGATGCTGATCTACTGGAGGCCGGGGCATTAATATCACTGTAAACCAAACCCGAGATGGAGCAATTAGCGGCACAATTACTTCCTTGCTCCACTCTCACCAGAGCCCAGAAATAGCGTTCCCTCCTGCATGCCACGCTAGAGCAGGGGCACCCATTTACCGGGGGTGGGGGGGGGGGCTAAGGAACCCTTGCTCTTGCCTCAGACATTATTAAAATAAAATCTGTGTCTATTCTGATCCGCCAGCTCATGCAATGCAAATCAAGAAGCATTTTTGTGGTGGTTGGATTAAGGGTTGGGACCAAGGAAGTCCCCTCAGTTTCCAAGCTAAGCACACTTGTCCCCTCACTGCTCAATTTCTCTCCTTTCAACTCACGCACATACACACACACACACACACACACACACACACACACACACACCTCTGGGCTATTTTCTTCCTCTTAATTGAACTGATACAAAAAAGCTCTTTTTGTTTATCTTCATCTTTTCCATTTTCTTCCTGGGAAAGTTGTTTGCTATTGGCTTATTCTCGCTCTCTCTCTGTCTCTCTCTCTCTTTCTCTCTCTCTGTCCCTCCCTCCCTCCCCCCCTTCCTCTCTCCCTCTCTCCCTCTCTCTCTCTCTCTCTCTCTCTCTCTCTCTCTCTCTCTCCTCTCTCTCTCTCTCTCTCTCTCCTGGTCATTATTTTTCCCAACTGCATCTCCAAAATGAGTCGAAATTCAACTACGTTTGGAAAATAAATAGTGCCAGCAGCACATTTGTTACAGCCGGAGCCTGTTGTCAAGAGCAGCCTGGCTGTTGGGTACCCCGTGCGGGTCTCCAGAGAAACGAAATAATTCACGGGGCCCTGTGCTCAGGCTAAGCTAGGAGCACGCATCCCATCGCTCCCATCGTGTCCCTTCAGTACACAGATTTTTCTGGGTGTCTTTGTTCCCTGGTGTGGTTAGAGTTGGACACCCCGAAGAACTGACATGTTTAGTCAAAACCGCTGTGCTTAGTGACTTACGCTTATTTTTAAGACAATTTCAAGAGCTAGAATCTACTGAGGGCCTACTGTGTGCCAGCAACTGTGTGGATCCAGGTTTCCAGGTATGAGTCACCCAGTACTTGATTTAGAATCTGATGCACAATGGGCTCTTAGTATTTAATAATAATAATAATAATAATAATAATAATAATAATAATAAATAGCTAACATTTATTTGCATGCTATATCTTGGGCAGTATACAAGCCCTTACACAGTATTATATTTTGTGGATGAATATTACATATTTAGTAATAATGTTTTTGTTTTAATGAAAACTATTTTGAATATACAGACTAGAACACAGAAAATATAATTAACACCTGCTTTTAGAAATCTTAACCTATGCTATATTTGTTCCAGACCTTTTTCTTCTCAAACAAGACATTACAGCTGAGGGCCCTGTGCCAAGAACCCGTGGGCCTTCCATGGTCCCAGTTTTCTCTCCTATGCTCCTACCATGAGCCTAAAATTGTAGTCTATTATGCCAATAGATGTTTTTAAATGTTTATTACGCAATGATGTAACTATACACATATTTTGTTGTTCAGGCATATTTTTAAATTTTACATCAGTGGCGTCAAGCTGTACATATCATTCTGTTTCTTGCTGTTTTCTCCCCATTTTACATAGATTATCACATTTAATCCTCACAATAGCCTTCGCCAACACCATTTTACAGGCGAGGAAGTTGAGGCACAGAGGGGATAAAACACACTAGCGTTTCCTAAAGCTAAATACGGGTCTAACCTGTGACTCAGCAGTTCTACCTCTAAACTATGACTTAGCAGTTCTGTGTATCACAAAGACATGAGTGTTTAGGGATACCAAAGACAAGTGGAAGAATGTTCATGGGATCTTTATTCATAAGAGCTAACCATTTGGAAACAACCCAAACGTCCATCAACAGGGGAATGGATAAACACACAGTGCTGAAGTCACCCTGTGGAATACAACGCCTCAATGAAAAAGAATGAGCTAGGGAGGCTCGCAATAGCATGGACGCATCTCACAGACGTCATGATGAATGAAAGAAGCCAGACACAAAGGGAACATACTGCACGGTCCCATCTATACTAAGTTCAAAAGCAGAGCTCCCTGATGACTAGACATCAGATCAGAGCAGTGATTACTTCTGGGGGGTGGAGGGCAGGATTGACCCGGAGAGCCCTGGACGGGTGCTGCTGGGTTGTTGAAAGGGTACCATATCCTGACCTTGGGGGTTACACAAGGGAACGCCTATGTAAACATCCTTAAGGCTTCACATTTCGAGTTATGCACTGGATTATATGGGTGCTACACCTCGATGATGACGGTGACGGTAAATCACTTGTGAAGTCACACACGTCATCTGTGGCAGAGTCCATTTAACCCAGACAGCCTCACTTTGGAATCTGTGTACTTGACCACTACTCTGTGAATATTTGTGAAGGGAAGGTGGAAGGGGGCAGGTAGAGTTACCTGTCCAAGTTCATACACTTATCAAGTAGAAAAGGCAGGATGTGAGCCTAGTTCTGTCTGACTCTCACCTCCGTACTTTTTGTTCTTTGCCTCTAGCCACTCCCGTTCTCGGTCAGGGTGCTGTGTTTGCCACACTTTGTATGACTTATTCCATTTCCAGGACAGGTTCTATATCCACGCTCACATTTTCTCATTGCTGGAAGCCTACTGGGAAGACACAGTAGAGAGGTTTGTCCTCATCACACCCATTTCACAGATGGAGAAACAGAGGTCCAGTCATGCACCTCCAGATGACCAGATCCCCAGGTTCCTGGGAGGTCCCATGAGCAGCGCGTGAAGATTGGGGTCGGGCAGATCAGATCCAGCTGAGAAGCCCAGCTGGGGGATCCGGGTCTGCCATTACTCTGTGGCTCGGTTTTCTCATCTGTCAAATGGGAGTCATCACCCTGGAGTGACGGTATTAAATGAGCAGTGCCTGAAAAGGGTGCAGCACTGTGCTTGACACACAAACAGCCACCCATCTCTTCGCCTGCCTCCTTTGCTTCCCTTGCAATTCAGGCTTCCTTGTTCCTTGCTTGGAGAACTGGTTGACCTCTGCGCATTCTTGCAGCTTTAAGATTCTATGATTTATGGCATTTTATGCAAATGTAGACTAAGCACTCAGCTCTGCACACTGCAGAGAAAAAGGAGGGGGGATGGGCTGGCATGGCCCCTCGTTTCAAATGGATAACAATAATGTTTGTAAAGGAAGTGACAAGTGTCAGGTCAGTTGTCCTGTGCTCCTCTCCAGATACTCTGGGGCCACAATTTGCTCCTAGATCAATGCAGGAAGTGGAAGGGATGATGCAGCTTGGGATAGAATGGCCCCCTGAAGTGAGGGGCATTGGGAGATTGTCCCCTGGGATGGCCACCCCTCTGTGGCTGACCTTTATTGAACATTCTACTCCATATCGGCCTATAAAACCAAGAAGAAAAACAAAAGTATTCACCTCACAGAGCAACATAAAAATAACCTTCAAAGGGGCCCATAAACGTGGAGCTGGTGATTATTTGGATCTAGTTAACCATGCAACATGCAACAAAATGGAATAAATGCAGCTCCATTAACCTTATTGTAAAAGCACTTTTTGGTGATTCATGTTTATTACACTGTTAACATTTAAAAGAGTGGACGCCCACCACTGTTTCTGCTTTGGAACCCGGTACAGAAGAAAACACACACGCTTGTGGGAAAGGGGCGTAGATCCAATAAAACACGTTTCTCTTTAGCCAGCCCATGCCCAAAAGACACCTCCCTCATCCATTCACTCGTTCAGTTTTCAAGTATTTATTGAGCACCTGCTACGTCTGGGGGACGTGGCACAGTGCTGGGGCTTTAGCAGCGAGCCAAACTGCAAAGCAGATAAAAGACAATTCAGATCATATTTCACAATAGCCAGTAGCCCACTGAGGAGGGAAGATCTATTTGCCTGGATAATGCCAGCTGACAATGAGGAAAGAATGATGCAGAATTAGGAAATCAGTCTTCGGCCACCTCCCAATGAAATAACTGATTCAGGCAAAATCGCTCAATGGTATTGAAACCGTTAAGTGTATGGTTGAGGGGGATTTGGACCTCTGCACGCATGTAATTTTGTCACCTGAAAGCGAAAGACATAGTATATCATGGAGATGACATCCATCACTCTAACCCATGGCTGGTCTCACATAACATCATTAAAGTGAGATCGTACAGAAATCACGGGTCTCCTGATGAGATATAATGGGAAGAAGGCAACACTCTCTTGATGGTCTCAAGTCACAAAAGGTCACCTTGAACCCATTCAGCCTTTAGAACCAATGTCCAGTCTATGAAATACAGGAAAGTGGGGAACAAGCTAAATGACACCAGAAGGAAGCCACCAGACTAACCTAGATGGAGGGACATTCTGCAGAACCAACTCAAAGGAATGTTTGGGGCCAAAAGGAGGACTTGAATATAGACCAGATATTAGACAAGAGGACTTAGGAATGTGGAGATGGGTAACTGAAAATGCAGGTTACAGAGCCTGATGGACAGCATGATTTTATTTTGGTAAAAAATGGTAGATAGATAGATAGATAGATAGATAGATAGATAGATAGATAGATAGATACCGAAATTAATATAAGACCCAGTCTTATTTAATATAAGACGGGGTCATATAATATAATATAATATAATATAATATAATATAATATAATACTGGGTATAATATTAATATAATACCAGGTATAATATAATATAATAAATATAATATAATACCGGGTCTTATATAATATAATATAACACAAGTCCCGGTCTTATATTAATGTTTGCTCCAAAAGACACTGATGGTCTGGTTAGGTCTTATTTTTGGGGAAACAGGGTAGATGGATGGATGGGTAGATAGATAGATAGATAGATAGATAGATAGATAGATAGATAGATAGATAGATAAGAAAGAGAGAAAGAGAACTACTGAGGTATTGACAATAGCAACAAAAACAATCTCTGGGAAGTATGAAAACAATGTTTTTCCTTCCTTATATTTTGATTATCTCTATTTTCTAACCCTTACGATGCCTATTTACTGCTTTTATAATAGAACATGTGTGAAGAGGTGCTGATGACACAGGCATCCACAAGTGGCCATTTAGTCATTCATTTTTGTTTTTTTAATTCACTCCGTCACCCAAACCCGTAGTTTTAACTAGCTACCGTGTTATAGGCCTAAGGACCAGGTTGAATTCACAAAGATACAAGACTTCCATCTCCGCCCTTCAGTTGGTCCTGTTCTGGTCAGGGATGCAGACATGTGGTCCTGAAGCTGATACTCATCTGAGACTGTAATGAGCAGAGAGATGTACCAGCTATAGGAGGATGGGGACCCACTCCATGGATGCCAGGAAGGGAGGTTTGGGGTGCACACAGGGGTGGGAGACGATTTAATCCCCTGCCTAACTTTCAGAGGCCAACTCTCCTGGCTCTCTTAGCTTGTTTCTGCTGATCTTCTTTGAATGACTGATGTGCTCCAAATTCCTTCCTACCTCAGGACCTTTGCACATGCTGTTGCTCTGTCTGGAATGCTCAGATCTACCCTCAAACACACACACACACACACACACACACACACACACACACACACACACACTTTATTGCTACCAATTTTACACCTACTCATCCTCCAGCTCTCACACATCACTTTCTGTGGGATTCACTCCTTAACTCCCCAGGCCAAGCCTCCTGTCATTTCTCCCCACAGCGCCTGTCCTCAGTGGAGGACTAGTTTATTAATCTCTTCATTTTGTAATTCGTTGCTCCAAGTCACAAAGACAATTCCATTCCTTGCTCATTTCTGCAATCCTGCATCTTAGGACAACGCTTTGCACAGAGCTCTTGCTCCATAAATATTTGCTGCTTAAAGGAATGAACACATTATTTTCACATCAGTTCTGGAAAAAGTCCGTAGTCATGCTTCTGTTTCTTTAGTCACTTCTGATAAAAACAGGAATGACGGCAACGGCTGGCATTTACTGAGGACCGGCTGTATACGAGGAACACTGCTAACAATTATACACGCAATATCTTGGTGAATACCATCAGCAAACCATCAGTATTAGCAATATACCCATTTTGTGGAGGAGAAAATGGAGGAATTTAGGAAAGTCCGTTTCTTCCAAATGAGCTGTCTCTTTGAAACTCCATTTACCTCTCTGAACCGGAGTTTGGGGAGAGTGTTGGAGCCCTTGTGTGCAACGTGAAAGCCAGCCCATCTCTGAGATGTCCGTGTCTGAATAATGCCAGTGACACCTTCATGGCTGTTAAGTCAGCTATTTGTGCCCGGACCTAGCGAGCACTCAATAAACACTTGGATGGGGGCTCCCCTGGGCTTGCAACTTTCAAAGCAGAATCGCTGGCAGATGGCCATTCTTTGAAATTAATTCTATGGTGCAATAACCATGAATCACCCCCAAAGATTCCAGGACACCAGCAAGTTGGCTTCCCCTGCCCAGCCCTGGTGTGCAGGGCGACGCGGGACACAGCCACCACCTTGGTGATTTTGGCTGCTGACAGAGCCAGGCACAGAAAAGCTGTGCGTCCTGCTGACCTCACTGAAAAGACCAGTAAATTCAGCAGCCAGTGTGTCTGGCTTTCCACTTGCCGCCCCTAAATCTCCCATCAAGTGGCAGGACTCTGGGCCGCATGCCCTGTCTGAGCATATTTGCTCCATCTCAGAGGAGAGCAGAGCCAGGCACCCCTAAGGAGTTGGCGGAGACATTGTTTTTCCCACGCAGCAAGCATCTCAAGGAGTGGCTTCTTCTTTGTTGCCTGACTCAGCTTTGCTCAGACACAAGCTGCAAACACCAGGGGCCTGGAGGGGACCCCAAAGTTTCCCACTCACTAAGTTACCTTGGCTGGCTGAACTCAGAGTTCCAGGACAGCCCTGGGGATAATGTTCCAGGTGCCCAGCTTTTCCTGGGGCCTCAAGAAAATGGCTTCTGAGGGAACAGCCTGGGGAGCAAGGTGGCCCTGGGTGAGCTCTAAGGCCAGGATGCCTCTGACAAGTCCCTCCACCCTTCAGCCTCAGTTTTCTTGTCTTTTCATTGGCATAGCAACAACGTTGGCCTCTCCGGGGTTTGTGAGGATCAAATGATTCATTGAGTTCCTGCCATAATGAATAGTGATTGCCTACTGTATACCACACACTGTGATTACATATCTGACATGTATTATTTTGTTCTCACAACCAACCTGGAAAGTCAATTTTTTTAACCTCCCCCTCCCCCATTATTGAAAAGTCTTACCTAAAGCTCAGAGAGGTAGAGTAACCCGGCTGAGATCACACAGCAGAACTGGGACTCAAACTCAGGCGTGTCTGATCCCTTTGTACATGCTGTGAAACCTCTTGGACATGCTCCCAGCTACTGCCTGCTGTATTCCTTCCCCAAGCGAGCCATAGGCTGTGCAGTGTTACATGCATAATAAAAATCACGATGGTAATAGTTGACCAATTGAGACCTGATCACATGTCACATACTGTTATATGGATTACTTGCTTTACATTCTTTAGTTATCATCCTTACTTTGATGATTTTAGGTTGGCCTGCACCAGAATATGAGCATTTTCCAAACAGACAAAAGACTGATCTTTGGTCCCTAGAGAGCCAGAGCAGGTTTGTCATGAGACCCTGCCATGATCCTATTGGCCTGTCTGCATCTGGCTCTGGCTGCTGAGATGAAGATAGATGGGACAGAGGCTGGAGGGAGGGAGCCCAGTGTGGAGGCTGGAACAATCAGAAAGGATAGAGGACAAATACGACCCTTGGTTCCGTCTCTCTCCCCAGGACATGGTGTGTTCCAGAAAGGCCTGGCCTCCCCTCCAGCAGCCCTCCAACCCCCCCAGCACACCCTCAGCCATCAGCCAGTTTGTTCCAGCTCAGGTGACAGCCCACAGGTCCCCAGACTCAGAGGATTCTGCCCAAGGTGGGCCAGGAGAAACTCCATTTCTTCATTCTTTCATTCATTCATTCATTCATTCATTCATTCATTCAAAAACGAGTTATTGAGCATCTGGTGTATACAAGACACTGAGTGTACAGCATAGAATGAGACACCCTACAGCCCAAGCTGGGATTCAGAAACATAAGTTTCAAATCCTCCTTGCTCCTTGAACCTGGGTAAATGATACCTTTCTAAGTCTCTACTTCCTCTTCTGTAAAATGGAGCTAATACTCCCATCCTGTCAGTGTCGTTGGGAGACACGAGGAGGTGTAGATGAAGCCGGGGGCTCCCGGACACTTGCAGGATTGATCTTCCACCCTGACGCAGCATAGAACATGGCCATCGAGGTGGGGTGAGTGCAGGCCCAAGGACAGAGAGCGGTGGGTCAAGTCAGTGGCTCTTAACCAGGGCTGACTTTGGCCCCCAGGAACATCTGGAGATGTTTTTGGTTTTTGCAACTCTGGGGTTGGGGGATGCTGCTGGATTCTAACGGGCGGAGGCTGGGAGCGCTGCTCAACATCCTACGGCATGATCTAGCCCCAAAGGTCATTATTGCTGAGGTTGAGAAGCTCAGATCTAAGTGGATCCTTCCCTCACCGGGCTGTGGAGAGGCTTTGGGGTCCCCACACAGCCTGTCTGGGAGTCAGGACCCCCAACCCCTAGCAGCCTGACACGCTGACAGCTGAGCCCGCCCACCTGCCCCACCAGATGGCTTTTACACCCCGGGCAGCGGGCAGATGTGTCCCCATCTCTGAACAGACGCCCCATCTTACTCTAGGGTCCCGGGGTGTTTATTTCCCCAGCCTGCCCAGCCCCGCCAGGAGCAATCAGCTCCCAGCATCAACTGCTGTGCTCCGGGCTGGGCGCCCGCATGGAACACACTGACCTGTCACTGTGCTGTTGTGACTGCAGCTATCCCCCGCTCCTGCCCCTCCCTCCTCTATCTTGCTGGGATCTTTCTTGGTGGCTGAGCCGGCAGAAATTGTACCACCGGACTGCCGGGAAGCTGTCAGCAGCAGCAAGGTGATGGCCAGCCCTGTGCCCCCAGCAGAGGCGGTTGG
Organism: Rhinolophus ferrumequinum; assembly: GCF_004115265.2. Lineage (NCBI taxonomy): Eukaryota > Metazoa > Chordata > Mammalia > Chiroptera > Rhinolophidae > Rhinolophus > Rhinolophus ferrumequinum. The sequence goes on along the minus strand of NC_046308.1, from coordinate 16,960,733 downwards.
AGCCAAGCTGTAGCGGCCCAGGGCTGGGAGACTTTGGCCGTCATCTGAGTTGCGGATCAAGGCCCTCCTTCTCTCAAGCTAGGAAGGTCCCCAGATTGAATTTCTCTATCCATCCTGAGCTAGCACTTCCCGGCCTCGGCTAGCCAGCAGGGGCTCGCGACAGAGCATAGGGGTCTGACAAGGTCTTCCCCATTGTAAGGAGCCTTTATCTCCTGTCACTTGAACAGAGCCAGGGACACACAACCAGCCCTGGAGTTGGTGCACAACATCTTTTCCCATGTACTCTGGAAGTCAAGATTGCCTGAGGCTGGGCCATCAGGAGAGCACCTAGCACATAGCCCAGCACAAAATAGCCACACAATAAATACCTGTTCAATGAATGAAAGAATGCACAAAGGCATGTTAGGAGACCTGGTTTTTATGCCCAGCTTTGCATCTGACTCGCCACATGACTTTGAGCAAGCCAGTTTCCATCTTCAGGCCTCAGTGTACTGGTCTGTAAAATGGGGCTTATCGTTTATTGCTGAGCAAATCCTAAAAACAAGACAAAGGCCTTTGGGGTCGAGTGGATAGGAGGCAGTAGCTGAAATTATCTTTGTGAAATAAACCATGAAATCACATTTGCCATTCATAGTACAATGGTTCTGTTCATATCAACTCCAGTAACGGCGGATCTTAAGCCCGCTATCTCATCTGTGTTAGTTATCTACTGCTGCGGAACAATACTTAGCAACTTGAAACAACCAACATTTATTGTATCACAGTTTCTGAGGGTCAGGATTCTGGGAGGGGCTTAGCTGACAGGTGCTGTTTCAGGGTCACTCAAACAGTGTAGTCAAGCAGTCAGCCTAGGCTGCAATCTCTGAAGATTTGACGAGAGCTGGGGAATCCAAGTTCATTCCAGTGGCTCTTGGCTGGAGGCTTTAGTTTCTCACCATGTAGACCTCTCCATAGAGCAGCTCACCATATGGCTTTCCCCCAAATGAGTGATGAGAGAGAGAGACAAACAGAGACAGAGACAGAGAGACCAAGATGGTAACAAGTCTTTTTACAACCATATCTCAGAAGTGAGATGCATCACGTTCACCTAGTCTATTGGCCACACATCCACTCCTGGTACAGCCTGGGGGGAAGTGAATGCCAGGATTTGGGCATCTTTGTGGACCATCTGGGAGGCTGGCTGCCATATCATCTAACTTGGAGTTCATATCAAGTGCAAAAGGCACAGGTAAGGGGGCAAAGACCTTTCAGGGTAGGCTTAAAAAGGGGGGAGGGATTTTTTTTTTTCCTTTCATATTTGCCATATGCCATGCTCCATCCCTGGCTATTTTCATGTATTATTTTCTGTCATCTGTATAGCTGACCCAGGAGACGGTAAAATCACCACCACTTTTCAGATGAGGAAATGGGGAGATCACACAGTTGGTAAAAGATAGAGCCAGGTTTGGAACTGAGAAGTGACTGGGTCCAAAGCATTGGGACTGACCACACTTCCTGTGTCAGAGCCAGTTGCTGATAGAGAAGGTGCAGTCAGTGCAGGTTTCTGTTTGTTATTCTAGAATCACAGAGAAGCCCAGAATCTTCCAGTGACGGTACTGGAAAGCACTTTGCAAAACTATCCCAGCAATTCCTTTCTTACTCATAGTGTCTTTCAGCCCTGTCAGGGGTATATCTTTGTCCCCAGTATACAGGTGAGAAAGCTGAGGCTCAATGCACAGGTTGACCTCGGCAGGATCTCTCAGTTCCTAAGTAAGCTCCCTACCACCCCCACTCCCAATATGCCCCGACTTCCTTAGGATGCCTGGTTCCTTAGGGATGCCCAGGCCCCCTCCCATAGGTTTCTCCAACCAGGAGTCCTGTGCTCAGTAAGACAGCCTTGCTGTCCCAGCTCCAGACTCAGGCGCTGGAGGCATACCTTGAACTCCTCAGACATTCCCAGAAAGAAACCCGGTCATTTGACGATATATATCTGTGTCTGTGTTTATGTTTGCGTGTGTGTTTGTGTGTGTGTGCATGCGGCCGTGTGTATACAGTCTGCCCTCTATATTCGCGGGTTCCGCATCCATAGGTTCAACGAACCATGGATCAAAAACATTTTTTAAAAACTGGCACGTAGTTGCTGGTGTGTACTATGTAGTTAGGCCTACAATGGTTGCATCTGTACTGAACATGTACAGACTTTTTTTTTTCTTGTCATTACTCCCTAAACAATACAGTGTAACAACTATTTACATAGCATTTACATTGTATTAGGTATTATAAGTAATCTAGAGATGATTTAATGTGTACAGGGGGATGTGCTTAGATTATATGCAAATACTACACCATTTTATAGAAGGGACTTGAGCATCCAAGGATTTGGGTATCTGCAGGGGGTCCTGAAACCAATCCCCGGCAGACACCCAGGGACGACTGTATTCATCTATACCAGGGGTGCCAAAAAAAGTCATGTATACCCATGACTTGTATTCATCTTTTGTTATAGGTATATATTGAGCATTACAATTTTAATACCGTTTTTTCCTTTCTTAAAATGTGTATACTTTTTTTTTTGGCACCCTCTGTATATATGGAAAAGGGACAGAGTGGAGCTCTCCTCGTGTCTAAGACGAATTTAAGCCAGGATTCCATTTGAGCATCTGCCGAGAGCATTTTGTTAGAAGGCTGCATGACTGAGGGCTTACAAATCAAGGAGAGAGGCTGAGTACAGAGGGTGAGGGAGGATTTTCTCATTGGTGGTCCCTTCACTATCTCTTTTGGAAAGTCTTAATCCCTTAATCACTTTTATTAATCTCATAATAATCTTTCCAACATCGGTTACATGCCTCTTATCTCGGTTAAGCATTTTGGTGAACTCAGAGCTTCTTGTCACTTGGGGAATTTTCCCTGCTGCTTTAGGCCTCTCTCTCTCTCTCAATCTCTCTCTCTCTCTCTCTCTCTCTCTCTCTCTCTCTCTCTCTCTCTCTCCCTTCCTTCCTCTTTCCCTCCCTCCAGCTAAGCTGTTAGAATCCAAAAACCCTTGACATTCAGAGCTAGGCAGAACCTTCCAGCCCACCCAGCAGATATTTCTCATTTTACAGCCGGGGAAGTTAGGGCTCTGCGATATTAACGCGCTCATTCAAAGTCACACCACAGGTACAGGTGAGGACATGTGTGCCCATTGAAAACAATAAATCACCTCGTAGGTGTGAGCACTCACCCAGCATCATCTCCTTTGAGCCGTACAAATGCCTCTCAGGTGGGTTCTGCCATTCGCCCCATTTTAGAGATCAGGAACCTGAGGCAGAGCAAATCAGTCACTCCCAAACACACTGTGAGGGAGGCACAGCCAGGAGACCAGAACCCAAGCAGCCAGAATTCGGAGCCTGAGCCTCCAACCGCCAGGCCCTCTCCGCCATGCCTAAGTATCACTCTCTCCTCTGATCCTGCCAGGGGCAGCAGGCTGGTGCACAAATGGGAGTGAAGCAGGCACCTTATCCAATAAACTACAGGCGCTGAGGGGTCTCGATGTGGCCCCTGCCCCTTTCTTGGATTGGGAGCTCTGAGTCTTCTCTATGGGGTCCCCACAGCCCAGCACACGGTCTTCTTGTCTACCAGAGCCCGTGACAATAATCTGTCTAGTGACCTTCAGCGGGGTGCAGTGAGACCAGCCAGGCATCCCAGAGCTGGAGGCCAGCCCTGGCCACACCCCTAACTCTTCACAGCAGTGGCTGCAGCCAATTTATTCCTCTTTAGGTGTCACTTCCTCATCTTTCAACTGGAAAGAGGTGTCTGCAAATAGCCATCAGCTGCAGAGGCCTTTCTGGAAATGAAATACAATGTGGGAAACCAAGATGAAAAACTCAGAAAATGAAGCCACTGGTGGAAGCGGGGGGAGGCGGTATGTTGAATGGAGGGGGTGTCCAGATTCTCATCTCCCCATCCCCTCGTGGGGCCCCGGAAGCAACTGGGAGTCTCCCACATCCAGTTTCAAGGCAACCAAAGAGATATCAGTACGTTTCCCTCATGCCTGATCTTCTGTGAGCTTAGAAACGTCCTGCAAGCCCGGTGTGAGAAGAGAGGTAAGCCATCCACCGGGTTGCCTCGCGAACTATTCCAGAGTCAACAGAGACACAAATGTGGAATCTTGAGGCACGCTCCTTCTGAGTTCCTCCTCCCCCAGAATGCCTCTCTTTCCTCCCCCATCACCTCTGTTCTCTGCTGCTTGCCTCCTTTCCTCTTTGTCTGCCTGACAAGTAGCTGGAGAGGTTGAAGATGGAGAACCAACCGCTGAACTTAGAAAATAAAAACACCCCAGTCGGCTTTATTAATCTCCTGAAATATGCTCCCCAATTGCTGCCAAACCGAAAGGGCTCATGTTTTCCCTCTAGAACATGGTTAAAAAAAAAAAAGGAGAAATGTTTAGAAGGATGGCTAGGAAAAAGTACAGTAGACCTTCCTGGTAATGTACAAGTTGATGCAGTAATTGCTATGGAAACTAGTCATTATAATTCAATAAAAAGGGAGGAAAAAACTTAAGTTCATTGTGTTACCTATGACTCCATAGTTACGTTCTTTACATATATTAGCATAAAATCAAGTCCCACTTTTATTCTCAGGGTTTTCAGGAGCTCTGCCTTCACAAAAGGGTGTGGAGGGTTCAGCCTTGACGAAGCCCTGAAGAGGAGAAGAAAATTCACTTTGCAAGAAATCTCTCTCTCTTTTTTTTTTTTTACCCTGGGTAAAATATTTAATGTTCCTGCATAATGTGTGTGCAGGTTCCGGAAGAAAATATCGCTTGTGCACAAAGAGTTTTGCCCAGTACATTAGAGGAATAACCTTATCTCTCGACAGGCCCTGAGATGTGACAGAAAGGGAAGTCTTCTTATAGGAGAGAGACAACTAATAAAAGGACGCCAAATAAAAAGAAAGAGGCAGAGGCACATGCTCAATTACGCCTCTGGGGTCTGATCCGCGTGGGGAAATGATCAGAGGAAGCAGGTTCTCGTGATGCTTTGAGAGATGCTGGGGCGGGGTTACCTCCCTTCATGAATCCCCCTACCCACACAGTTCATAAGCAACTTGGAAAGGAGGTCTGGACCCAAGGCGGTTGCCATCCCAGGAGTGATGGGAAAAACCCTGCGCGTGAGGCAGGAGGCAGTTACTGCTCAGACACCTATTTCTGGCAAAGGGAGGTAAAGGAGTGATTCTAAGTGACTGGAGCATGTGAAAGCACGCTGGGGGGTGCTCAGTATCGAGATGAAAACCATCACGCCTATCCGCCAGGAGCTTGCAAGTCTCTAGGTAACTGGGAGCCCAGAGACAGGGGACCAGGATTAGAACGCAGGAGGGCCCTCGTCCAGCTCTGGACATGTCACTTGGAGAGTCTGTTCATCTCTCTGAGCCTCCACCTTTGTACAAGCTGTCTGTTCCTCAGCTCCAAGCCTGCCCGTGGGATCTCTGCCTTCTGGTACTGGGGCTGGTCTTTCTGCACAATGCACTGCCACTTTGCCCTCTGGGTCTATGTTAGCCTCTGCCCATAGAGGGCGCTAGTGGAAAACGAAGGAGGGGAGGTGCTGGCCCTTGTTGGCGAGCGGTCTGTGTCAGTATCATGGAAGCCGTGCTTCTTCATCCCAGCAGTGACAGCTGGTTCCAGGGCAGGTTTTCCTCACCATAATAACCGGCATTTTTATATCCCCTCAGGAAGCCCTCTTCGGAAGTCTGTGTCCACGCTCCGTATGGTTCCTCCCCGAGTTCCTGAGCGCCAGCCGAGTTCAGGTCCCCTCTCCAAGTTTTCTTTGTTTGTTTTTCCAAATTCTCCCTTTGCTCTCTGAACCCAAGAGTGATAGATGCTTCCTGCAATTACTTCATCTGTGTTTCCTCGCTGTCCCCGGTTTGCCTTTCTAGTTTGTCAACACCAGATCCATTGAGTCCCTGTGTTAAATTCTCTCTACCAGAGTACCTGGTATGGTTTGTTTCTTCCATTGGCTCGGGTCTTTCTAATCCAGCCTCCACTTGGTGGCTGGAAGGATTTTTCTGACTCCCAGTTTGATCAGGAGGCGGTGAACTCCTGGCCTCTTAGGCTGTCCAAAGCCCCCCCCCCCCTACCTAAAGTAGACACCCTTAGTCCGTGGCATTTTTTCCTGAGCATGGACACACCCTCAGAATCCTTCTTAACACTTTACTTCAGGACAGCACTATTCACCGCTCAGAACTGGCAGGAAGAATGGACCTGTTTTCTCATCTTGCCTTGGAGGGTAAATCCCATTATTGAGGTGTGATCCATGAGAACGATTTGTTACTATAGCTCAGGTTTATTGAGTGTTTATTGTATATTAGGCATCCTACTTTCTTGCCACGTAGAATCTTCAGGGAGAAATCCATCCAGTTAATACAATCTCCCATACAGGGAGATTATATTTGTTTTTGTCCAAAAGAGCCCACCTTGCCTCCTTGAATCCATTGTAATACCGAGAGGATTTCTTTAACTGGGGCTTAATGAAGTCACCACAAAGAATGTTTTGAGAATGGCTGAATCCCCTTCCTGGAAGGAGAATGCTACTGATAATTCCAGCATAATTACACGCAACAGACTCCAAGGAGCACACAGTAGAATTCTGACATGAGTTGCTAATTACGAGTATGTCCACATTGGAACATTGATGGAAATCCTTATGGGATGTGGCTCAGAGTCACAGCAATCTTCTGGAGTGGCCTGGAATCTTTCACCAAGTTCTGCCTGTGCCAGTGTCTCAAGATATTTTTCATGGCCAAAATTGTGGGGGAAGAGATGCTCTTAGCGTCTCCTTACTGGAGGCCAGGGATTCAGGGATTTTGCTCAACATCCTACAAGGTGCAGGACAATCCTCTTCCACAGAGAATTATTTGGTCCCAGATGTCAGTAGCATCGAGAGTGAGGACTTCCAGTGTTGACTTATGTTTTGTGTGCAGACTGTGGCATTCTGGAGTCAGAATCCCCCTTTTTGTTTTTTCATTTGCAGAGAAACTTTCCTGTTTATAGATGTAATTGCTTAACGTTGGCACCAAGTATTGAGATATTTCCAATGACATCGCTGATGAGATGTGTGCCCTCCAATGCATTGTGCAAAATGTCTTCCCCTCAGTATCCTGAAATGACTCCTTTTGTGCTCACTTTGGCCCTGTCACTTTCTCTCTCCAGCCTGGCACTGTATTCCAAGCCAGCTGCTTCTGTGGTCCATCCATGCCAGGTCTAAAGGCTTTGGAAAGAGTCACCTCCACATTAAAATTGACCTGAAAACGTATCTCCCATTGGTCTGACTCATGGATACCATGACATTTCCAGTGTCGTGCTGAAAAGCTTCCAGTGGAAGCAGCCCAAGTTTGCTCTACTCCTCTCTGGCCCAAAACCATTCTGCCACACTCTTTGTCCTGAGATCAAACTGCCTTTAATCTATTCCGACTTTCCATTTATCAGGGTTTTCGTTCATTAAATACAACCTGAGAAGGACATGGTGGGGGACGGTGATGGATCTATGAAACTTGCCTAACAAATACACAATCCCTAAAGTTTGTTGTTTAATGCTGGATGTTTACATACTGGCTTTGTTCAAAGTGAGACACCTAGATTTCCACATCCCTGTTTTGCTGGCACTGATTTCATTAGGCAAATGAAGGAACAGTCACATCAGATTAAATGGTCAAGGAAAATCCCAACCTCGCCTTATCGTAGGACTACAACCAGACAGCCTCATCTGTCTCTATTGTTCTGTTAACTGTGGCTCAACTTCTCTCTGACTCTGTAGAGCTGAGAATCACCAAATCAAGAAATCATAAGGTCTTAGCACCAGTGAACCATAATGTTCTAGCACTCTTCCTTTATAGTATCGTAATTTCTAGGAAGTGTGTAAACTTGCATAATGACATTTTAGGATCAGAGAGTCTTTACAATAAAGATTTTGAATTTTGGAGGCATGGAATACTAGAATTTGGAGGTCTTAGAATTTTAAACTACTTGGATCGTAAAATCTCAGAATATCAGAATTATACTTTTTTTTTTTTCAAATTTGGAATCCTTCAATCTTAGCTTCATGGAATTACTAAAATTGAGGTCCTAAAATTGAGGACGAAAGCTTAAAGGAGACCTAAGCTCATTTCAGGAGCTTGATTCACCTCTGGACCCCTTTGTCCCACCCCCTTCACCAATAAAATTAATTGTTCCTTCTACATATGGTGCCACCCACAGAGGGGACATTGCCTATAAAGCCACAAGGAGGAAGCTTTCTGCTTCTATAAGCAGATCCTTACCACTGCAGGGAAGGGCCAAACACTGAGAGTCCCCAGGGGCTAGGCAGCTGACGTACGATTGTTGACGATTAAGTTTGCGAACTTGTTGCAATGATGCTGCTAACCTTTTGTGATATCAGAGGGATTATTCATTATGAATTTGTACCAACTGGACAGTTAACCAAGTTTACGATTTGGAAGTGCTGAAAAGGCCGCATGAAAAAGTTACACGACCTGAACTTTTCACCAACAATTCATGGCTCTTGCATCACGACAATGCACCAGCTCACAAGGCACTGTCTGTGAGGGAGTTTTTAGCCAGTAAACAAATAACTGTATTGGAACACCCTCCCTACTCACCTGATCTGGCCCCCATGACTTCTTTCTTTACCTGAAGATAAGGGAACTATTGAAAGGAAGACATTTTGATGACATTCAGGACATCAAGGGTAATACGACCACAGCTCTGATGGCCATTCCAGGGAAAGAGTTCCAAAATTGCTTTGAAGGGTGGACTAGACGCTGGCATCAGTGCATAGCTTCCCAAGGGGAGTACTTCACAGGTGACCATAGGGCTATTCAGCAATGAGGTATGTAGCACTTTTTCTAGGATGAGTTCGTGAATTTAATTGTCCAACCTCAAATGAGAGGGCAATGGGTAGATGCAATAAAATAATGAGGAAATAGACTTAGAGTGTCAGTGTCAAAGAAACAGTGAGGAGCGGTAAGGACCGAGGAGGTTTTTGCCATGTAGATATAGGAGCCCAATATCACCAGAGCATCGAAGAGATGCTGGAAATCTATGTTTTAATGTAGGAATCTTGAGATTCTTTTTCAATATTGGCAACTGATTGAAATTTCAAATGCAATGTAGGCTGGTACTGTGTAGAAATATCAATCAAAAATGCTCTGTGGGCCACTTTTGGTCTGCTGGACCCTCGTTTGAGCTTCCCATAGTAGGAGGCATCGAAAGAACTAGACATAGTCCTGTATAGTGGTTTAGAAGCAAGGACTCTGCAGCCAGAGTACAAGGTCCAAACTCCTGCTCTGCTATTTTCTGGCTGTGCAGCCTTAGCTGAGTTGCTTAACCTCTCTGTACTTAATTTCCCCATCTGTAAAATGGGAGTGTTTATAATAATACTTCCCTCACAAGGTTATTGTGAGGTTTAAATGACTTTGAATATGCAAAGCTTTGAGTAAGCATGCATTAGTTAACATCTATAAAGAACTTACATAAGCATTATCTATTCTTAGTGTTTCGCAGATGCTCCGTTTTAAAAACCAAGGTGCTACCCAACAGTCTTGCTGAGAGGGTAGGGTGAGGGCAGGCAGAGGGGCCAGAATGAATATCTCCATTTTGCAGATGGGAAAACTGAGGCATAGAAAGGTATTCACTTGCCCAAGGACATACAGCAAACACATGGGAGGATCTGGCTCAGGATCCAGCTCTAAATCCATCTCTCCTCTCAGATTCTGTCTACTGTTGAAACCCATGGCCTGGCATAGCTGTGGTCGCCACCCCCTCCCAGCCAGCCAGCCAGCCAGCTAGCCAGAAACTCTGCCACGCGGCAGATGTCCCATGCCGCACTCCAGACGCAAACTGGCAATGAGGTGCATATATACATTTTGTTTGTTTGAGAGAGAGAGAGAGAGAGAGAGAGAGAGAGAGAGAGAGAGAGAGAGGAAGGAAGCAGGGGTGGGGAGAAGAACTGTTCTCATCACAAATTTCTCTCTGGCCCTCTTCCCAGATTTGAGGTTTCTGGCATGGCTGGCAAGATTTGGGGCAGGAGAGTAAGACAGCAGCCTGGGCAGCAGCAGGGTTGCTGAGGGTCCAGAACTGGTCACCCCAATTTCTTTGTAGGACCAGCTTCCGGGACTAGCTGCATAATTGCAGGGCCAGTACAAAATGAAAATGCAGGATCCCTTGTGCAAAAATGTTTAAGCATTTTAAGAGGACGCCAGGAGAGCATTCCAGTCAACACAGCAGGGCCCTGCGTGACTGCAGAGGTCATACGCCCGTGAAGCCAAACCCGGACACTTCCCCTCATCTAAACCACAGCCCAATGTTACACAACACAAAGGGGGTGCAAAGAGGGTTAACAGATGCCCTCCCCTCTCCCCGTGTCCTGGTGAGATAAAACCACCATTGGGAGACCCAGGACAATTTTTATATAGGATTAGAAAACAAAAATCAATATTTAATTATCTGTAAGCTTTTTGTGTCACTGAATCTTTAGCACCTTAACAGGGAACGCAGGCTGCCAAGGCAAAAGTAAGTCATTAAAGACGCAGTATTGCTGGCCATCCCTTTTTAGCGTCGGGCCATAAATAGAGTACATTATCAGTGCTCACATGTGGTATTGTTATTTATCTTTACAATCTCTATTTACCTCTATTTATGGCAGATTTCCCCCATATATTATGAGGCCAGGTTAACTTTAATGGACTTCATGAAAAGAGGTACTTAAAACTTTGGAACATGCTTATGTGGACAGATGGCGAGGTTTTCAGAAGCTATGGGGCCCAGAAGGCCGATTTGAAGGGTGTTGATTTTTTTTCCCTTTCTTTTTTTTTTTTTGCATCTTCTCTTATTGCCCGCACTCTGTCCCATAAAGGCTGTCCAGAGTCCTTGATTCTTGGCATGGAAGCCATATCCAAAGCGCAAATGGATGGATGCTAGGTCCCGAAAATCCTAGCTCCAGACCTCTATATCTCACCTATAAATGAGCTTTTTAATTTGCAGGGCTGACAGCAAAGTCATCTTTCCAGAGCTGGAAGCCTTTGCTTTGTCAGAGAAACCCTCAGCAGGATTTGTACTTGATCATCTTATTTTAGTCTTAGTCACGCTGGATGGTAATGACCTGTTCAGTGACCTGCCACCACCATCAGACTGCCTCTTCCCCTGGGATCCAGAGGCAGACTCTGTCTGGATTTGCAGTGCCTAGAAGGACTTCCAGCACATAGTAGATGCACAGTAAATATGAGCAACGAGTACACAAAGGAAGCAGCAGCGTTAGAGTTAAAACCAGCCATAAACTGACCTGGGTTTGAATTTATCCTCTGGAGCTTACTACCTAAAGGCTTCAGGCAAGCTAATTAGTCTCTCTGAGCCTCAATTTCCCCATCTGCAATTCAAGGTTAAAAATAGTGTTGACTTCACAGGGTTAGTGAGAGAAGTGAATAAGATGGAGCAAGTGATCTGCCTGGCCTAGTGCTTGGTTCAGAAAATATTCGTGAGCTGATGCTGTATCACTAATCCTAGAAGCCAGATACGGTGCCTGATAGATTGAACTAATGTGAATGAGAGAAAGTGAATGAATGAATGAATGAATGAATGAATGAATGAATGACTGTCTAGATGGATGGATGGATGGACGGACGGATGAATAAATGGATAAAAACATGAGAAAGACCTTCCTCAGAAGCAGAACTGAGACCCAGGAAATGTAATCTAGAGAAGGTTTAGAAACAGACCCGAGGATTTGTAAAAATCTACATGTAATAAAGATCGCATTTCAACTCGCTTGGGAAAAGATTATTCCAGAAATAGCACTGGGACAAATATTTAACCACGAGAGAACAAAACCGAGTTAAATTGTTCCTTCACAGCCATTCAGCAAGAACAAGTCCCCGTGGATTGGAGTTAACAGTAAAACATAAAACTCTATGACCCCCCAAATGAAAAAGTGGATTGGCAATTTATGACCTCAAGCAGTGAAGATGTTTCTAATTATGAAAACAAAATAATAAGCTATAAAATAAAATGAAGATTGATTAAACTCCATAAAATGAAAATAATTACAGGTTTAAAAAATAAAAGACATATAATACACTGGGAAAAATTATTTGCTTCAGACACGCCAGGCAAAGGGTTAATAGACATGTTATGTAAAGAGCTCTTGGATATTATTAAGAAAACAAAGAACAAATGTAATTTTTTTACAAAGTGCATGAATGTGAAATTAATCAAAGAAGGCATAGCAATGGCCAAATAAGCATATAACACAAGTTAACCTTCACTCGCAATGAAAGAAATGCAATTTACAAGAATAATAGTTTTCAATGGTCCAATCAGCACATTTTTCTGTAATGATACCACACACTGCTTGCGAGGGTGTTGCAAAATAAGCCCTCTTGAACATTGTGGGTGCAATCTTTAGACAGCACAAGAGTAAATGCTTTATGTGGTATGCTTTGAGATTTGGGGGGTGTTCATTATGTAGTATCTTGGATAGGTGTTGAGAGATACAGTTTTAATAGTTTTCCTGTATCAGTTTCATCTCACTGGGAGTGTAAATGGGTGATGGTTTGTTTTTGTTTTCCTTAGAGAACACATAGCAGTACACATCAAAAATTGAAATACGTCCACCCTTTGACCCAGGGATTCTATTTTCAGAAATCTATCTTAGAGAACAGAGGCTTAGAGATATATTTTCAAGGAGGACCATTGCACCATTATTAACTCCAGCAAAGAAAATTGGAAACAACCTCATTATCCATCAAGTAGGGAAGAGTTATTTACGTAAACCAAAATGGCGATTTTTGTAAGGAAAAAAGTAAACATGGTGGCACATCTACAAGTTCAACCGAATGTAGCCATGAGATGGAATACTATGCAGCCCTTAAAAAGAATGTCGCAGTTTACTATGCACAGTACTGGGGGAACATGTCCATGTGAAGTTGTTAAGAGAGAAAAGGAATTTCTATATCCTGGCCTAACTTACGTAACTAATTTAAGTATGTCTATTACAAAGGCTTCAAAATGCAAGTGGTTCAGGGAGGTGTTCTCTTTTTACTCTGCGTTCACTTGTGAGATGTTGATTCCACTAGAATTCGCTTCTATGCCTTGGATGTCATGTCTGCCCACCCTGTCTAGTCCCCGTGGGTCAGCCTGTGATTGTTGCTACGTACAATCTCATCAAACACACTTCAGGACTTGCAGAGCCATCAGGGTGACAACTCAACATCTCAGCCTGGCCAGTAAGGCCTCCTGTGTCCTGGCCCCTACACCTCTTTCCCATCAATTGTCACGTGGTCTCTTGCTCCACATTTTCACGTTGTCTCTTGTTCCAGACTTTTCCCATGCCGTTCCCTGAGCCTGAAATGCCTTTCCCTGCCTCGCCCACCTGGCACTCTCCAAGAAGATTCAGATAGCCCCTTCCATAAGAAGCCTTGCCTATGGAACGCCCTAGTTTGTGGTACCGATTCACAGGGCCTACTATTTGTTTATTTAATTGAGGTGAGAATTACACAGCATAAAATTAACCTGTATAAAGTACACAGTATTCAGTGACATTTTTAACAGTTAGATTCCCAGGCCTCAACCTAGACCCACTGGTGTTGGGACCAGCAATGTACATTTCAGATAAATTTCCGAGATCATTCTTGCATACATCAAAGTTTAATAGTCACTCCTCTAGTATCTTGTCCTTCTCTCTATTAGCACATGACTGTTTGCTTTCATGTCTGCTAACTTATAAGCTAGAGCCTCTGAGAGTCTGCATAAAGCTAGGTAGATAAAGCAGTAAATATATAGGTGTGTGAAAAACACACATATACATATGTGCAATTGTTATTATGACCACACTGAAGAAAGAATATCGCCTGCCCTGAGAAGTTTTGCAAACCGTAAAGCACTCTCCAGAAGGAGGAGATGGGACAAATGCCCCTCCATCCCACCTCGCTGTCCAAGTGAAGCCGTAGCCAGAAACCGGCGCTTCAGCACTTGCTGGAACCTGAGCAACGTTCTCCGCTGGGGATCTGTTCCATCCTCTTTCTGGCACCGCTGGTGTTGACCGTTGCCAGGAAGAAACAGTCGTGGGCAACCTTGCTGCCCTGGCCTCAGAAGATCAGAGACATGTTTTTGAGGCAGGGATGTCTTTTCAGTGCTTTCCAAAATCCTAGGCAAGGATGTGGCTGAGTTGAGCCTAAAGGCCTGGGATGTTGGCAGATCCAGCATGGCTTCCTGGACGTAGTGTGTGGGGACCGTCTCTGATGTCGAGGTTCAGTCTCCATTTCAGGAGTCCGGTCCATCTGGCTGTTCTCCATCCTTAGCCAAAGACCCACTGCTTTCTGGGATCCTGCAGGGTGGAAGTAAGAGAAAGAGAGGAGGAGGGTGACAGCTGCGGCTGGGCATTGGGGGAGGGTGATAAGGGCCCCTCTCCAAAAGCCATTGATGAATCTTGAAACGAGGATGCTTTCGTTTCCTTGCAAACTGTAGTACCACGCGGAGAAAAATCACAGCGTGCGTGCCATGGGCAGGGGAGCACGGTGGGTAAGTGCATTGGACTCAGCCAGCACTTGGTTCAAATCCCAACTGTACCGTTTCCTGGCTGTGTGACCTGGGGTGAGTTACTTGTCCTTCCTGAGTCTTGTCTTTATCCATAAAACACACCTCACAGAATTTCTTTGTCAGGTTTAAATTACATAATATCGGTGAAAGGCTTTATGCAGTGCTTGGGGAAAACAAAGAAAACACCCAATCGATACATGCTAATTGTCTCCGGGAACATATCTCTCCTTGAAAGGGCAGCTTTGGTTTCACGGTAGTAAAGTGCCTGAGCAAGGCAAGATGGAAACGGTTCTAAAATGAGAATTAGAGACCTGAGCTCCAACTATGTAACTTGCTCAGTGACCTGGAGCAAGTCCCTTCCCTTCCTTCTTCTTCAAAGGCAAGAAAGAATCAGATGGGGTGAGGGGGACAAACAGGCCAGGGCCTCTTAAGTGTCAGACCCAATTGATCTGAAGACCCCCTCCTGTCATTAGCCTCGTTTCTGAAACGAGCACGCAGAGGCTCAGAGAGGTGAAGTTCCGTTGCATGAGGCCCTGCAACACCAAGAAGAACTGGGATTCCAAGCAGATGTGTCTGACTCCTTTATCTTTGCCCTTTCTACCTCTTTTTCTTTACTTAGCCTTTCAGCAATAACAACCGTGATTTGGCACTTCCCCTGTGTCTGGCACTGACTTTATACTGTTTGTCTCCTTCAATTCTCACCACAAGCCTGTGGGGAAGGCTCTCTAATTCCCCAGATGAGAACATTTAAGCTCAGCGACCGAGGGGGAGTCAGAATTTGAACCCAGGACTGAGTCTGTGTCCCCAGGAGATACCCCCACTCACTTTTCTCCTTTCTTCTTTCCCTCAGTGACTCACACCAGCCTTAACACAGCCCCGAACATGCTACGTGAATAAGTCAAGGCAAGTGGTGGCTACATCTCCCCATCCTTTCTGCACACAGGGAAGGAGGCAGTGAAAAATGCCCGCGGAGGAAAACATACAGCTTATCGCACCTTCGCTGCAGTACTGACTTTTTTCTTACTTAACCAGCCACCTCTCCCTTCCCCACTCAATCCCGTTAGTAATGCGGACCAGAAGCTTACACCGTAAATAAGTGGCACAAATTTCACAGATGTCCCCAGGAAACTCAAGCCGGGAAATGGCTCAGCATATGTCTAAATAGTTAATTGACTTAATTGCTGGGAGTTGGGCGATTAGCTCACTTGATCCACCCCAGTGACCACAAAACCTCCTTAATGGTGTTCAGTTTTATTTGTCTGTTAAGCTCCAGTTACTATTACGAGGAACTTTTCAAACGCTGATTACCTTATAAATATATCATTGTAGTCGCAGGATAAAAGAAGTCTGGCAGCCTCTTCACGAAAGGCTTTCCAAGGAACCACGAAAGGTGCCATCCATTCGTTCACTTGGCAATTGTTTATTGAGCACCTGTTATGTACCAAGTCCTCCGTGAGAGCCTGGAGATGGAGTACTGAACACACCAGACAAAGTCCCTGCCCTCTTGGGGTATACGTTCTAGGAGTAGGAGATAAGCTAGTAAAGAACTAAATATATACATGTATACAATAATTTTTAGGTAAAGACTCCAAAGGAAATAAAATAGAGTGATAAGATGGCATGAGCTGGGCAAGACTTTGCTGAGCCTAAGGTAGTCAAAGAAGGTCGCCCTGAGGACTGGTATTTGGGTTAAGACATGAATGAGAAGTAGGAGTCGCCTCTGCAAGACAGCAGAGCCCTGGAGTATAATGGGTGAAGGTGCGACCGGTACAGGAAGAGAGGGAGAGATGGAGGCCAGGCAGGGTCATAACACACAATTTGGATGTTTTCCTAAGTGCAACGAAAAGTCATTGCATGATTGGATTGATGTCTTAAAAGATCACTCTTGAGTGGCTGCTGGGTGGAGAGTGGGTTGTCTGTTGGGGGTAGAGAATGAGGATAGGCCAAGAGGGGAAGCTGGGTGACCACCTAGGTGAGAGAAGATGAGAAGGTGACTTAGAACCAAGTCGTAATGGAGCAGAAGGAGACTGCGGGTTTCCTGGGTCTATCTGGGAAGCAGATGGGTGAGAGTCTGGAATACACAATAACTCCTAGATTTGCATTGCGATGATACAGGTGCCATTTAGCAAGACAGTGAGCACCTGGCACCTGGGGAGGAGCAGGTAGGCAGGAAGATACGTGATTTTGAAAAAGAACGATTTGGGCCCAACCCAAGAAATGACATCAGGAAACCAGTGGAGAAATCCAGACAGGACACAATGGCGGCCTGGGTTGGGGCTGGCCATGCAAAGGTGGGTTGTTACTATTTGGACATTTAACCTAACATGCGATGGAGTGTCAGCCACAATTTGACTTCCGTTGAAGCCATGTAGTACAAGACCTGAAATTAGAGGCCTTGATTCTGTTATATCCCAAATTATCACCCATGGCCCCTTCTTAATCCTTCCAAAATTGGGTGGAGGAGAGAGAAGGATGGATCAAAATTAGAATTTTATCAAGCAGAAAATAATCTTCGGTCTGGGTTACACTGATAAAAAAAAAATAGGCCGAATTCGTAATTACCATATAAAACTGTTTATGTTTGTGATTATATGTTACTGCCACCTCCAGGTCCCGACAGCAAATGACTTAATTGCTTTCGCCTGGCGTAGGGCGTGGGGAGCAGAAGGAGGGCCTTGCTGCTCACCCTCAATTGGGTTCTGAGTGTTGCCCTGGTTTTTGCATCAGCTTCTATCAGACATGGGAATTACAGCCTTCGTCATGGTGAGGTTGTCAAAAGCCAGAAGTGGGCTGGGAATGGAATCTCCGGAGCGCCGCAGGAATAGTTAGGTTTAGGCAAACTGGGCTGGGACGAGGAGAAGCAGGAAGGAAGCTGCTGGTTTCAAGGTAACAGGATATCAGGAACTGGGTTTGGTCGCGGAAGGCACGTTGACAATCCCTCATGCGTTAGGGTTGCCTGTCAGCCCCAGGAGCCAGAGAGCCCTGAGAGAACCAAACCTCACCAATTTGCTCACCAACCTGTGCCCTAGTGCCTGGCACAGAGGACGTGACTGTGTGAGTTTGGGCTCTCCTAGAAATGGTCCCTGAGACAAGAACTGCAGGGCGTGTGGGCAATTCCAGGACGTACCTGTGTGGGAGTGGGGAAGTGGGGAAGGGAAGGACACCTCCATGGGGTTACCACCGTGGGTGGCTAGTACCTACCCCTCCCAGGGACCTGCGGGAGACGCGATGGAACTGAGTGAAGGAGGGAGCTGGGGTATTTGTACACCAACTCTTACATTGTGGGCTGAAAGCTGCCCCTAGGGGTGGGCAAGGGGTGGTGCCATTACTCCCCAGATGTCCCATTCCACCATGTTCATGGGTGGAGAAACTTCAGCGCCCTCAAGAAACCCTTGGGCAATAAAGCACACATGGTGGCAGTTGGCAGTTGGGTTGGAATGCCCTGGAATGGTAAAGCCACCGAGATATGGTGCAGGCACCAAAAGCATCTCCTAATTTAATTAGTAGTCAATTAAATACATGCCTAAATAATGAATGAATGTGAGTGTGGGACCGAGAGTGCAGCACCTGGCCAATTTGTCAGTCCTGGCTCCTTAAGTGATCACCTTCAGGCTTTGGGGGAGGCCATGTGAGCGCTTTGTGCCTCAGTTTCTCCATTGCCAACATGTTGGTTATTACATTCACTTTACATGATTGTTGAGGACAGTCAACGTGAGGTGTTGTTCCACTCCCTCATTAGTGTAACCCGTACAGGCCGCGCGCCTACTGCACGCCCAGTGCAGGGGTGGGTACGGTGGGAAGGTATCCCCACCAGGCCACCCTTGCCCAGTAGCTCTCAATAAATGTTCGCTTCCGTACTCTTTCTCCAGTTGAAGACGGAGTGGCCAGCAGATTGGTGGATGCTGTTGTGTTCTAGACCTTGAACCTGATGTCATTTTAGGGAGGTCCCTCAGGAACTGAATCAAGGAACCTGTGAACCACCGTGAGAGCCACAAGGAGCTGCATTCGTTCATTCCTTTGTTCTGCGTGTGTTTCCTGAGGGTCTGTTCTGTGTGGGTCCTTGTCCCCAGACCTTCCTTCCCCTTCCTCCATTTGATCCATGACCAAATCCTGTCAGTGAGGCCTGCTCACTCCCTCAACCCCCTCTTCCAACACTGTCCTACGTCAGGGCTCCTCGTCTGCCCCAGGTTTCCAGAGCAGCCCCTGACCTTGCGTCTCCCTGCCAGAAAGCTGTCAAAGCTCCCTATCGCCTGCAGTAGAAAAGTCCAGGTTCCTTCACTCTGCCTCCTGCCTCCGCCCATAGCTGTATGCACAGCCCTCCCCATCCCCCGTGACTTTTATTTTTTATTTTTTTAAATTTTTATTTAATGACAAGTCATTAAAAGTCCATAAAATCCACCCATTTAAAGTATACAACTCAATGGCTTTCGCGTATTCACAGAGTTGTGTAACCATCGCCGACGTGGAATTGCAGAACATTGTGCTACCCCACAAAGAAACCCCACATCCATTGATAGTCACTCCCCAGTGACCCCACTACCCGCCCCGGACAAACACTAATCTGTGTTCTGTTTCTGGACATTTCCCTAGTCTGGACATTTCCTGTAAACGGAATCATACACTCGGTGGCCTTTTGCGACCAGCTTCTTTCACTGAGCATAATTAAAGTTCATCTATGTTATAGCATCCATCGCTACTTCGTTTCTTTTTATCATTGACTGATATTGCATATTGTTTATCACTTCATCAGCTGATGGATATTTGAGTTGTTTTCCCATTTTGGCTATTGTGAGAAGTGCTGCTGTGAACATTCACGTAGAGTTTTGGTGTGGACGTAGATTTTCATTTCTGTTGGGTGCTGAGCTAGGGGTGGAATTGCTGGCTCACGTGGTCACGCTAGGCTTCACGGTTTGAGGCGCTGCACGCAGACTGCTTAACAAAGGGTTGTGCCATCTTTTATTCCCACCAGCAGTGTATGAGGCTTTCAATTTCTCCACATCTTCACCAATACTTGGCATTGTCTTTTTGACTACAGGCATCTTAGTGGTTTTGTATTTGTATTTTCCTACATAATGAGTAAAAATGCCAAGTACCTTCTCATTCTGACTGGCCATTTGTATATGTTCTTTGGGGGAAAACCTACTCATTTGCTCATTTTTTAATTGGGTTATTTGTCTTTTTATTATTGAGTTTTGAGTATCTTTGTATATTCTAGATGCACGTTCCTTATTAGGCATACAGTCTGCAAATAATTTCCATCCTGTGGGTTGTCTTTTCACTTTATTGTTTCTGTTGCCTTTTTTAATTGAGGTATAATTGATATATAACATTAGTCTCAGATACACAGCATAATAATTCGATATTTGTATACATTGTGAAATGGTCACCACAATAAGTCTAGTTAACTTCTTCCATCACCATCTTTTCATTTTCCTGTTGGTATCATTTGCATAAAAGTTTCTAATTTTAATGAAGTTAAATTTGTCTATTTTTTTCTTTGTCTCTTGTGCTTTTGGTATCATATCTAAGCAACCATTGTCTCATCCAGGGTCATCAACCCTTACTCTTATATTTTCTTCTAAAAGTGTTATAAGATCTATGATCCATTTTGAGTTGAGTTTTGTTCTTTTGCGTGTGGATCTCCATTTGTCCCTAGTCCCATTTGTTGAAAAGACTATTTTCCCCATTTAACAGTCGTGGTATCTTTCTCAAAAATCGATTGATCATAGATGTTTATTTCTGGACTCTCGATTCTATTCCACTGATCTATATGCCTGTCCTAGTGCCAGTACCACACTGTCCACGTCCTCCTTAAGT
The DNA here is from genome assembly GCF_004115265.2 of Rhinolophus ferrumequinum. Lineage (NCBI taxonomy): Eukaryota > Metazoa > Chordata > Mammalia > Chiroptera > Rhinolophidae > Rhinolophus > Rhinolophus ferrumequinum. The sequence goes on along the minus strand of NC_046308.1, from coordinate 16,940,380 downwards.
GGTAAGAAATATTGTTTTACATGCCAGTGTTTGATCGCTCAGATTAGACCATGAGGGCCCACGCACAGTGGTTATAAGACATTGTCTTGATGGTGAGTCATGATCCAACTTCTTTCACGCTGTGTGACTCTGGGTCATTTACTTAACTTCTCTGAGCCTGTCTCGCTCAGAGCTTTTCTTGTAAAAGCAAGAATAATGTCATCTTGCTTCCTGCCTCCCATCTTCCCTGCTCTCTTCCCTCTCCTGACTTTGAAGACTGAGACTATGCCTCATTTATCACGGGATCAGCACAGCGTCTGACACAGAGTAAACACTGAGTGTGGTTTTGCTGAATGAATGAACGGCCCATCTTGCTGGAGAACCAGGAGGACAAAGTTTCTGATGTACTCACACGGCTGGTGCTAAATAAATAATGACTTGGCGGCAGCTGAGAGAACGGGTTTCCTGTTCCTGTTTTATCTCGTTTCAAGGTATTCACCCCCCCACCCCCATGCCTCAGTCCTGCCTGGAGAGGCTCAGGGCTGCCTGCCTCCTCCCCTGTAAGTGGTGGCCTTAGTGTAGAGAGCAGTGGTTCTCAAACTTTCTGGGTTCACAGCACCCTTAGGGTTCCAGAAATGTTTCACCAAAAGAAATCCCTCGTGGTTCCACTGTTTAGGTATTTCGGTGCAAACTTAATGGGCATTAATATCCTAAGAACTGAGGAGTGCTTTGGGGGAAAGCAATTCACGTAAACTGATAGAATAATATTTTCCTTTCAGCTTTAAATAAGCACAGAAGCATGCTATTGAGAGGTGTGTGTCTGTCGGGCTTGGCCCAGCTTCTGAAACCTCAGAATTTGATTGGATCCTGCCACCCTCATTTCTTGTTCCACATTGATTTTGGCGAGACGTTGCTTCTGTTTCTTCTTTTTTTTTTTTATCACAGTCACCACCGTAAACCCAAGGTCACAAAGATATGACATCATCCAAAGGAATGTCGTGCGCTCTGCTGCTGGAACTGTGAATGCTCTGAAGCTAGCCGTTCCCATGACGCTCGAGAGAAGTCAAGCATCGCTAAGGTTACCTTGACCATTTAAAATAGTCCGTGGTGGCCTTGTGAGCCCACAGTTTGGGAACTGCAGCCCAAGAAGACCGAGCACACGAATCGGCTCCTGAGAACTTCCCTGAGACTCCAGCTTGCCAGCTCTGCGAGGGATTCCCACGTGGCCTTGAGCCAGTCACTTCCTGTCCTGGGCCACCGTGTCCCCTCTCTCCTGCAAAACTAGATCTCTGCCAGCTCCAGTATCTTATCACCATCATCACCATCATCATCAGCGTGACACTGGAGAACGAGAGCTCAGTATGTGTCAGGCATCCCCCTGGTCATGTCTGCTCTGGGCAACTCATCATTCTTGACCCCACTTTACGGACGAGGACATGGAGGCTTCAGGAGGCTCACTCAGCTGAGCGTCAGAGGCAGGAAGTGGCACCTCTTGCTTAGGCTGCAGCCTGCCCATCCCCGTTGGAAACTCTCCTCTGCCTCAGTGTGGAAGAAAGCCTTTCACAAGAGTAATCAAGGTGACCTTACAGCTTAAGGACAAATTGCCTGTTACATATTGACACGGCAGGAGTGCTAACCCATCCATCAATAGTTTGTCCGTGTCGCCAGTTCCTGTGCTTTCAACTAAAACTGCAGAGACCGAGGCTTATGTGGGAACGGAGAATTAAACCCTGTTCAGAGCAGAGTAGCTGATACCGGGAGACCAGCCCGGGTGGCTCGTTCTTGTGATTGTCTACACAGACTAAACTATTCTGTTTGCTTTTCTTTTGCTTTATGACTCTGGAAACTTTCAGCATGTTCCTCCTCCTCCCCAGGACAAAGTGAAAACTCCTCTGTTTAGTTTACAAACTGCCCCTCTCACCTTTATCTCTGATCACAGGCTAACCCCCATGCCAACCCTCCCACTTTTTAGTGACGCCAGAATGGACTTGCTTCGGTATGCAATACTGATTGAACACATGCCCTGTGTCAGGCACTGTTCTAGGTACTGGGAACATGGCCAGAAACAACAAAGATGCAGATTTAGCACACAATCTGTAAATCACGACAGCATTCTAACTATGATAAGAGTCATGAAAAAGCATGTGCACACTAAGACCTAATCCAAGAATGCTCTAGTGTGCCTACTTTATCACACTGGGTTGTAATGACCTTTTCAATTAGGCATTACGCATTTGTCTTGATCGTCACTGAACCCCTTAACTCAGGCCTGGCACATAATAGGTGCTCAGTAAACACATGCATCAAATAAATATATACACAATGTAGAGGCAACACAACAGAGAAAAAGAAAATTGCAATCCCACCACACACACACACACACACACCCCTATGAGATGTCATTTTCCTACATTTGTCATTTGTACTGGCATGCTTTGTGTCTCTGTGGAAGCACTATTTCACGCTGTAGTTACCATTGTGCTTCCTTTCACTCGGCTTTATGTCTTGGGCAGTTCCCCATGTAATGTGTTTAATCTTGCGTGCTGGGTCCCATCCATTGGTAGGTAGTGCCTGCATGGAGTGCTTTACCAGAAAAGATGCAAAGAGAAAGTCAGGCTGTGGTTGATTGATGATGTCTGCCCTGGGCAGGGAAGTAGGGAATCTCAGGATGGAAATCTACTTTGGGGGACAAGGCTAAGAGTTTAGCTATCAGATCCTGTGCAGACACAGCCACGGGGAAGCTGGAGCAAGGGATGGAAACCCCTTCCCTGATGGGTTGGCATGGGATTCTGCCACATGGGGTGGTAACAACGTGGCTTGATCAGAGCCTCCCTCTCTGCGAAGTGTGCGTGTGAGATGCACATTGAGAAATGGTCACCAGAGCTGCTGTGATATCCCAATGGGACGAGTCACATATTCAATCTCCTTAAAACATCCAGCACGTTCTAGGATTAGAAGAGCTGGGGCCAAGAGGGATAGGACAGTGTCTTAGTCTGGTTCTTTTGGAAACAGACTTGAGATCAGGATTCCTAAGAAAGGGAATGGGGTAGGGGGTAAAACATGTATGAATTTTATTATCCATGGTGCGTAACTAGAGCTCAGTCCTTCTGGGAGGCTGTGTGGTCCTCCTGGGGTTACTCCGCTTCAGGGCCCAGAGATTGGTGTATTTATCCATGTCAACCCCATTTCAATTCAGAGATGTTTCCAGAGGCATTAACTCACCAGCACCTCCAGCCTGCCCTCTGCACATACCATTGTAGTGCAAAAACAGTCATAGATAATATGCAAATGAATGGGCATGGATGTGTTCTAATAAAACTTTATTTACAAAAACAAGTGGTGGGCCGGACATAGCCCACAGAGCTGGACATAGCTGACCCTGAATGTAAGGTTGAGATGATGTTTGTTTACAACTTGGGTGCCAGTTCCAATCAACTGTCTGTGACTTCCAGCAGCAGGGAATCTTTTTAGAGTCTGAGACCTGTCTCAGATTCAACAAAAAGAGAGCAGGGATCAATTAATGATGTCTGCCTTGGCCCAGGATAGGAGAAAACACCACACATACTGCACGTGTTACATCCCTGGCCTCAGGAAACCTTCTCAGCAATCAGAAAGAGCTCAAGCAATATGCTTACAAATTGCCTCTGATATTATGCGGAAGGATCACCTGGGTAGTCTGGCGTCTTCCCAAACACGTGGTAAACCTCTGGGACCTTCAGAACTCATTCCTTGGCAGGGGCTCGTCCTTTGCCCCCTTAGACTGTGAGTGACTTACAGGTAGAAACCACACGTTTTTTTCTTTGTTTCTCCAGACCTAACAGAGGCTGGCGCAGTGTTTAGTGAATGTCCCGTGTATGAATAAAGGAAAGAAAGAATGAATGACTTGGAGAGTCACAGAAGCAGCTAACGTTTCCTGAATGCCTACCCTGTGCTAAAGCAAGACATTGGCATACATATCATCACATCTCCAACACAAGAATTGTATGAAGCCAGAATCATAAAGTCCATTTCTCAGGCTAAATGGCTTTCTAAATTATGGCCACACTAATATAGTAATGATGGTGATGGGGATGATGGCAGCTACTACTTATATCCACGGACCAGGCATCGTGCCGCGCAGTTTGTTTATATCCTCACATGAAATCTGCGAGAGGGAATGTCTTTAACTCCCATTGTACAGATGGGGAAATCAAGGCTCCAATGGGGAAGCCACCGGCTTAAGATTAAGCCGTGGAACGTGGCGGAGCTCAAATGTGGCAGCAGAGCTGACTGCCTGTCTTTGAGGCTCATTGCCTTGAATCGCAGTGCTGTCCGCACGCTGGGTTTTGCATGAATAGAGGGAGGGGGCTCAGCGGGAATGCCCTGGCCAGTTTCAGCTGGGACAGGTCACAGGCTGAGCAGGACAGAGCAGCCGGGTCAGACAAGTGTGTGCAGGGGCGGCTGGGTCCCCACCCGCCCAGGTCCTACCCCAGCTCCTTGGCAGCAGCAGGCTGGGGGCCTGGTGTGCCCGGCGCCCCTGTGATTGGCAGCCTGCAGATGGCGGGGGTGCCTTGGAATTTATTAGCCAAGCGTGCCTTTCCCGGGGGGGCCTCACTGCCTGACACTGCTTTATCGGAAAGCTGGGAATGGTTAGCTGAGCCCATCTGTTAGCCAAAGAGGGGAACTCAGTGGGTGGGGAAGTCTGCAGAGTCATTTCAAAGGAATTTCTCTGATGCTGAGGCCAGGGTGGAAGGTTATCTGCCTGTGGGCCGGTGGGATGCCAGGTTTGGGGGCTTAAGGGATATGTGTCTGGGTTTAGTAGGGGGCTTTCCTTCCTCATCCTAAACCAAACATTTCTGGGGCCCTTCCCTTCCAAGCAACAACTTTAACTCTGCACCACGTTATCATCGTCAGCGTCTCGATGACGAATCTGGGACAGATGGGGATAAATGCAGTAATCTGAATTAATACGGGGGTCGCTAATGAATCCAGGAGCCGGGAAATAATTAGGAGAAGTTACTGCTCCTGCCATGAGCTGCTGGGTTGGAGGCTTTCTTCTCTCTCCTCTCCCATCAGCCAGGGTGCCCTGGAAGAGGTCGTGCAGCCCCCCAGGGGGACGTAGGTCTCCGGACTGGATCTTAGATTCGGTTCCTGGTGTGTTTATGACAGGCTGGTATACGTCAGGTGGAGACAAAAGGGTAGTTCCTCCGCTGGGCATTCAAGATTCATCCGTGCTTAGACTGAGCATGGAATTTGGAGACCTGGGTTCAAGTGCAGGCTTTCGGTGGTTGGCCCTGCGGCATGGGGTTCCCCTCTGGTGCTCAAGGGAGAGAAACCATCCTAGAGGACAACTTGCATCATTTGCTGCTCGGGGGCATGCTGGCTGCTTCTCACGTAGCATCTCATTTCGTCCGACCCCATCATTCCAGACTCTGTTTATCCTCATTCTTCTCAGGGCAGTCGCTTCAGTAACCGGTACAAGGGCCTACCGTTGTTAGTAGAGCTGGTTTCAAACCCAGAAATCCAGCTCCGAAGTCTGAGCCCTGACCACTCCACTCCCCATGGCCTTTTGCCGCAAGGCTCAGTCATCTTTGATGTTTCTTCCGATGCCCTGACGTGTTTCAGGCCCGCAGGATTCTAAGCGCTTGCAAATGTTTGCTTTGCAATATGGAGAGAGGTGGAGAGTGTTCGATTTTCTTTATTGTTTGACGAGGCTGGGCCCCTGTTCTATGTGGTCATGTGCTTTACTCTTGTTTTCTGAAATTTAGCAGGGTTGCAATTGAATAATGAATGGAGTATTTAATTGTTTAATGGTTCTCTACCTTGCTAGACTGGAGGTTCCACAAGGATAGTATCTACTTTGCTTATTGCTGCTATATCCCAGAGGCTGAGAAGAGTGCGCAGGCCAATTAGATGTCTTCAGTGAGCATCGAATGAATGAGTGAGTGAATGAATGAAGGACTCTGGGAAGTCAGGCTCAGCCCCATGGCTATGCTACCCCACAGTGGCCATTTCATCTCCCCCAAGTTGCTGCTTCCTGGGCAGGGGCACAAAAGCGGGCAGCACTCAGCATCCTTGCCGAGGCAATGGACACTGACAGAGGTGAGGGGCCACGTCCAAGGCTGACTCCAGCCCCCACTTGCCCCCCTCGTGGGAGTGGTGCTGCTAGAGCCGTTTCACATGGACACGCTTGAATAGCAACCAGGGCTGTCTGGGTATCATGTGACCAGCCGGCTGCCGGAGGTTGGGGGGGAGGGTAGCTCAAATTGGCGGGGGGGGGGGCGGGGGGGTCGGGGGTCACCTCTGCAGTTAAGTCATGTACCTGGCAGAGACCATGTTTATGGAGAATGATTCAAGGAACAAAACGTTCTTCATTTTTCTTTTCTTCCCTTTTTCTTATTTCTCTTCTTTTGGCCGTCTGGATTCAGAATATTTCCGCGCCGGGTGGCCAAGGTGAGGGAGACTTTCAAACAGAGGGACGTGGATCTGCTTTCTGACCTGCAGGGCATGACGTCTGGTGGCCCAGAGCCAAGGTGTTAAACTGGGAGTTCCCGGGTTCAAACTGTGGCTCCTCCTCGACCTGGCACTGAGAATGACCTTGAGCTACTTACTCAACCCCTCTAAGCTTTACTTTCCTTAGCTGTGAAATGAAAGGCTGCGTAGTACCAAGGTGATTTTGAGGATTCAACGAGATGATAGTGCATATAAAATACTCTGCACATACTTCACATTGATGCAGCTAATATTAACAACAATAATAAAAACAATAATATCATTCATTGTGGAAACAAAAAAACTAGTCCTGAGGTTTCTTTGTGCCAGGGAGGGATACACATTACACAGGAGAGATGGCACTTCTGCCACTGGTTTTACAGACAGGGGAGCAAAGAGGGACTAGCTGAGGGATATGCTCCGGGGTCTTTATGATTTTCTATCAACTGCTTGAGCCTAAAATGTTTCTAGAGGTCATGGAGTTTAAACCCCTGAAGAGGCAGAGGACCAGAGAGGGGGAAAGACTTGCCCCGGCTCACACAGTGGCAGATGAGCAAAGCCAGATGTTCTTATCTTTCCTGAATTAATGAATGTGGTCTGGCTTTTCTGACATAAGAGCAGCCTATGTCCCTGGCAAAGGTGAGTGACTGGCTGGTGTGCCTTGAGTCTGAGCTGAGCTCCGAGCAGAGCTTGACAGAGACCAGGGGTGCTGGTATCAACATTTCTTTCTGCTTCCCCAGCCTGCCACTGTCCCCAACCAGGCTGAGACACAGTCACTGCTCTGGCTCTCATGCCTCTCAGATGTCAGTGCTAGCACTTTGAGCTGCAGTTTAGAAGTGGGTCTCTGAGAGGTGAATTGATTGACCCAGCGTCATCCATAAGCAGATGGCTGGGTGAGTGGACAGAGTGTTGAGTGTCACTGCACACCACGCCTCGAGGCTCCTCACATAAGCTGCCTCGAAGCAGGAAGAGCACCCTCCGCTCCTGAAACCTCTGAGATCTCATATTTTGATGTCTATTAATGACTCGCATCATGACCTTGAGCGAGTTATTTCTGCTCTTTGGGCCTCAGTGTTCTCATCTGTAAAATGGGAGAGCCATAGTACCTATCTCCCTGGGGCTGGTGGTGAGGAATGGGTCCATTAAGGCACAGCTCTTAGAACAGGGTCTGGCACATCATCAGTGCTCAATAAATGTTGTCCACTGAGTCATCCCGATGTCCCAGCTCATGGCAAGGTTGCAATATGGCACTTTGCAGAGGGTTCACACACTAGAATGAAAGGTGCCTAACCCTCAGTCATGGTTTCCATGTAAGTGTGGCCATCCTATGGTACAGTGGGTAAATGGAGGCATCCAGCAACGCCCAGCAATGATGTGGTATGCCCAGGTCCACAGGGGAAAACAAGTCGGAAGCTTCTGCAGATGTTTGCACAATGCCCAGTAACAAGGGCCAGCAGTACAATGAACACCCAGGCTTGGGATCTTGAGCACATGCCAGCCCTTCTCTTCTCAGGCCCACTTACAAATGGTCGGAGCTGTCTCCTAGGATGTGGAGGCCAACTCATTGCTTGTCAAGAGAAGCCCTGGGGAAAGGGGGGTTCTCCCTCCCTCTACCCCCAGAAGAAACATCTGCTCTGGAGAGAAGGGCAAATAATTCTCAATGGAATCCCATCTCAACCAACTGTGTGACCTCAGGCAAGTCACTTCACCTCTCTGATCCTCAATTCCCTCATCAGTAAAATAGGGCTTCCTTGAAAACTTAGCAGAATGGGCTTCCGGGGGGTTGGGGGGGTTCTGCTTTGCTCATAGCCAAAATCTTAGTGCCCAGTACAAAGCTTAGCATGAACTGAATGTTTAACAAGCTTGTGGCAAATGGGTGACTATTAATAGCTACATGGATCAAGGGTTTAACAAGGAGCCAGGCACTGTTCTAAACACCTCCCACACATTAATTCATTTAATCTCCACAGAGAAAGAAAGGATCACGATCCCCATTTCACAAGTAAGCAAACTGAGGCTTGGCAAAAAAGCTGACCTTGTCCAAGGTCTCCCAGCTAGTCAGTGGCAGAGCCAGGATTTGAACACAGGCAATCTGAAACTAGAACCTGAGCTTATAACCACCAGGATCCAACTGAACAGAAAAAAAGGGAGAAAGGAGATGCCAAAAAAGTACCTATCACTTAGAATGGCATATACAAGAGTCATCAATGTATATCTGTATAATCGATGCATGATTTAAAAGCGGAAGAAGCACACAATTGCTTTATTTTTCCACTCTGCAGGGTCTCTAGGATACAAAGTTGCACAGGGAAAGAAGAGACTCAAATGGTACCCAGAATGTTGCAGAGTCTCATACAGAAGCATCCAACAGAGGCTCATGCTGATGGTTCTCTGGCCTAAGCTGGCCCTTCACAGATTGGCATAGTCTATGTAGCATTTTTTAAAATACCTGAATTGGTTCCCAGCAGTTAAAAATTAGGAAATTGCACATAAAAGTCTAGATACCTGGGGTAGAAAAGTGCTTTTCATTTTGCCATGCGTTAGCCTTGCTTTGTGTTGTATGTTTCTGGCCCGGTCCCTGCTTGCAGCCGCGTTTTCAACCTCCCTGTGTACAGAGATGCTGGAGGGAGCGCACCACCATGGTCCGATGGCTCAGAGAAGCCCAGACTTGGGAGTGTTTTCTCATCTTGCTTGGATCAAGATGACTCATGAGGCCAGCATGGGCTCTGGCACAGCCAGCTTTCCTTTCCTGCTTTGTTTTTATAAAGCAGAAATAGAAGTTTCCATAACGTGTGCAGCTCCACCCAGCGCTGGCAGGCCTCGGGAAGCCACCACTGTTTGTGAGTGTCCAAGGGCGAACTTTGGGTGGGAGCCTGCTGTGGCTTATGGGCTCCCAAAGCCCCACGGCAGGACACTGTGTGTTCTCTGATACTGTCGGCTGTGCCCAAAGGCTGGGATCCCAACTGGATCCTCCCTCTCGGGAGATGGTCAGGGGCTGGATCCCTCAGGCCACAACAGAGGAGTCGGAGAACCAGGAATCTAGTCCAGATTCTAGAACGAACTCACCTGTCCATCAGTCCTTCCTTGGTCCCCTCCATTCATCCGTCCATCTGCTTACTGAGAACTTGCCACACGTCAGATTACCCGCAGTGTACTCTGAAGATACAGAAATAGACTGAACAGTCACAACCTGCTCCGTTTTCATCAAGTCTACAGTGAAGTCAGGGAGGCAGACATCAAAAAGGTAGTAATTGATGAAGATTAGGGAACAACTAGAGGGTGATGGATGGATCGATTAACTACAAAGATCTGACAATTAAGTTCTCGAACTTATTGCAACGCTGTTGCTAACCTTTTTGGATATCAGAGGGATTGTTCATTACCAAGTTGCACCAACTGGACAAACAGTTAACCAAGTGCTGAAAAGGCTGCATGAAGATGTTAGACAACCTGAACTTTTCGCCAACAATTCATGGCTCTTGCATCACGACAATGCACCAGCTCACACAGCACTGTCTGTGAGGGAGTTTTTAGCCCGTAAACAAATAACTGTATTGGAGCACTTTCCCTACTCACCTGATCTGGCCCCCAATGACTTCTTTCTTTCCCCGAAGATAAAGGAAATATTAAAAGGAAGACATTTTGATAACATTCAGGACATCAAGGGTAATATGGTGACAGCTCTGATGGCCATTCCAGAATAAGTTGCAAAATTGCTTTGAAGGGTGGACTAGGCACTGGCGTCGGTGCATAGCTTCCCAAGGGGAGTACTTCACAGGTGACAATGGTGATATTCAGCAATAAGGTATGTAGCACTTTTTCTAGGATGTGTTCATGAACTTAATTGTCGGACCTCATACAGTTTGGCTCATCTTGGAGTGGGATACCAAGTGACCCTTAAACGAAGGAGATCTCTGTATGATGACATACAATAACCTCTAAGTGAAAAAAGTCAGGGTATGGATAGTGACTATAGTATGTGTCCATTTGTAAAGAACAGAGACCTTGGCTGGGCTTTCATGTAGTTGTACTTGCAGAGAACGTCTCTTGGAGGGTCCACAAGAACTTGGGAAGAGTGGATGCCTCGGGAAGAAAGCCTGGCCTCTAGAGTACAAGGAAAGGACAGAGCTTTTTGTGCTGTTACACGTTTTATGCTTTGAATGTATAGTTTGCCCAATAAAATGGCAAGAAAATTTAAGATAGAAAGATATATACACACATACATACAGGAGAGAGAGAAGTAATAAAGTATAAAGTACAGGGAGAAAAGAAAAAGGCTTTATAAGTTGGGTGGTCTAATGAGTATTTCAAAAGGGAAATCCAGACTGCCCTGGGGCATTCAGAGAAATCTTCCCTGAAAATGGGCTTTTGGGGCTGGCACGCTGAGGGTGAAGAAGAGTTGTCAGCAAAGGCACAGAGATGGACACACAGAATTCCAGGCACTGAGCAAGCAGTAGGTCTTCTCTCTGGGCACTGAGTGGTATATCTGCGACGGGGAAAGAAGACGCCTCTCCGCTCAAGGTCTAGGAAACTCTAGGAAACAGTCAAGGTCACGTTCAAATCTAGGCTGTCTTAACCTCTACAAGGGGTCAAGTGCCACACCCGGGCTCTCTCTTTTGTCTCCTCCTGCTCGTCCTTCCCATTGCAATAGACAGAACTGAGCAATACTATGACAATTAACAAAAAGAAAGAAAGAAAACCTGACTGTCTAGCAAAGCTCAGGGTCATTAAGCTCCACAGATCCATGCTGTATGTCTCTGGGGGAGGACGATCCTTGCACCTCTCTGTCCCTCTCCACCTAATGAATTATGGAGGCCAGGAAGGTTAATTCATCTGAGAGGATGGACGCCAGCTGCTTCACCGTACTGGTGTATTATAATCATAACAGTGGATATTTCATGAGTGCTAACTCTGTGCCAGCATGCAAGATCTCACTCCGTCCTCAAGGCAACTCCGGGAGATAGGTATCCACAGGACTATTGATCCCTGTTCGTCAGATGAAGGTCCTGGGGCTCAGAGAAGTTTAGTAACCTACTCAAGGTTGCACAGCCACTGAGTCCCAGAGTGGAAATCTGAATCCAGGTATGTTGACTCCAGAGTTTATTCTCTTAACCACCAACCTACATTGGTACCTCGTCAAGCATAAAGGCCAGAGAAGGCTGCCTGAAAGGTGTCACGTAAGCAGTGCCTGGGAAAACCAGAGGGCTTTAAAATCCCCCTTCTAAGAGAATCAGCTATCATTCACAAGGCGATTTCCTCAAGAATAAAGGGCCTTGGAGACATTAAAAGGAAACTCATAAAAAATTCATCTCTGAGTAGTAATTGCATCATAAAAAGTATTGAGTTGGAGTGCAAATGCAAATTGGGCCATATGAATTAATGATGTAAACAGTGAGAATGAGGGTGCACATTCAGAGACATGCCAGGGAAAATGTCCTGTGCCACCCTCTTCAATGTCCTAAGCAAAGGTGGGCCAGGTGGCAGCGTGCCCTGAGGTTTGAAGGACGTTTTCAGACCACAGTGACCAACCACTGTCTCCGACGTCCAAATCCTGCTCTGGGTTACTCTTTAGCACCTCCTGGAGACAGGGCTGTGCTCACTGTTTTCCCTCAGTCAACATTTTCTGAGCACCTACTGCGTGCAGGAGAGGGTGCCCCCTTCCTCCTGCCCCTTCCCTGCTCACCTCACATAAACTAGCTCATCCTGGAAGACAAAGATGGGTGTTTATGGACTGGTGTGTCCACACTGTTATTTACGTCTTTCTTGGTTTGTTGGCAATGATTAAGCACTGACTATATACAGGGTGAAGCTAGACCTCAGCTCTCAGAGCCAGTGACAGGAGGTCCGAGAAGACATGCCACCTGCCAGCTTGAAGGAGGCCAGCAGATGGCTGGCTTGATGGTACAGGGGTCTCTAAGCCAAGGCCTGAGAGGTGGGGAGCAGGTCCAGCTAGAGACAAACTAGACCACACACATTCATGAAACCACATTAGTCGAATACGGCTGGAAAATGGGGGGCTAAGCGTGGTGGGGATGAATCTGGGGGTTAGAACATTCCGGAAGACCTTGTGCACCTCTCTTAGCAGCTGGGACTTAACTCCCCAGTTGGAGTAAAAGCAGCCTTACTGGCCCCCGCAAACTCTGATTCTTTATCATACAAGAGGTGGAGTCTATAGTAGGTGAATCTCATCAAAGTCCCGAAAAGGGTCCCTATGACCTTCCTGTGGTTTTCAGACTGTTCTGTGGAACCCTGAGTGTTTGACCTCGTGGTTGGGAGTAGATGTGAGGTTTAAGTGGGAAACGTTCTGGAACCTCCCCTGCTTTAGCCAGATCAGCTCCACTTTCACCTTTTTTTATTTATTTTATTTTTTTGGGGAGTTTGAAATTCCACATAAGATTTCATGGAGTAAAGGGCTTCTTGCTTACGTAAAAACAACCCCCACTTAATACACAATAAAGTTCAAATTCTTCAAGCTCTTTGGGAATCGGGACCCAACCCATTTCTCCAGGACCTTGTGATCCCCTCAAGTATCTCCACCATCGCCAATACACCTGGGGTGTTCCCCGAAAGAACTCTGACCCACCGAGAATTAGGGTCTCTTTCTGCTGACTCATCTCCTGCCCCATCGGGCTGTGACATCCATGAGGGGAGAACCTGTAATATGGTCAGCAGCAGCCCCCAGAACGAGGCCAGGCACGTCGTAGGTCCCCAAGAATTGTGTGCTGAGCAAATGGGGGTCAGGAAAGAATGAAGGAAGTGTGGGTTTGGGGAGTATATAAGTTTAAGGTCTGTGGATAGACGAATGATGGGACAGAGAAAGGGAGGGAGGGAGGAAGATTAGAAGACGAAAAGAGGAAGGGTGGCTGGAAGGATGGAAGGGAGGAAGAAAAGAGGGAAAGGTGGAAGGATGGATGGTGAAGGTCTATGCGTACAAATGGGGGAGCCCCTGTCCCCAAGAGGCCAGGACTCCTCAGCCTTCCAGAGCCCTCTGGGTCCTAACTGCCCCTCCCTCCCTCTCGCCTTCATCACAGAGCCAGCCCCTGACATGCCCTCGCCCGCGGTGATTACTCCTTGAGCAGCCTCCCGTATCCTGTTCCTGCTCTTCCTACAAGCACAGAAGCAGAAAAATCCATCCTGATGAGGAGGCAGCGGCCCACCCTCGTCCCCCCCGCCCCTGCAGCCTGTAACTCTCGAGCAGTCAGGCAGAAACAGGCAGTCAATTTTTTCCAGGGTCGAGCACAGGCTGTAAGGCACAGCCCTGCAGGGTGACAGGGGAAGCGGGACCTGCTTTGATGGCACAACCGTTTCTCCTCTGTCCTCGGGGCAGCGCCTCCTGCCTCACTTGCCCAGATGCTGCCAGCTGTGTAATTCAGAGGACAAATCACCCCCTGCCACCACCTCCACCACGAAACGGGCTCAGCTAAGACCCCAGCTCCATGAAACGTCATGGACAGGACAGAATTCCCTGCACCATCCATCACACCTTCTCCCCTAGCCCAGCTTCCTACTTGCTTGGAAACCAACCTCCTTTCACCCCGGATGCCCTTCGTGGCTTAACAGTGAGCTCCCTAGCAGAGGAAAAGGCAGGTGATTTGCTTGTACCCAACCAGGTGTCAAGTGGTTCTTCGCTGGGTGCTATGGTATGCCACCTAAGTCTCACCCCAGCTACTGAGAGTGCTGACAGCTCACAGCTGAGCCCCTGCTCCCAGCAACCGTCCTTCGCTGGAGAGAGCTGCTTCATCCAAGGTTAAAGCTCCTTGCAGTGCCTGGGGGATGAGGGGTGTACACCGTCCAGGCCTCTTTAGCTCTAGGCAGGATGACTTTGAAGAGTCATCTCAGCTCTAGAGCTCCCTGGGGGGCAAGCTGAGGTTTTTGGTGAGCCTGAATCGCACCCCAACTTCTCTCTGCCTCATTCTGCTCGTGTCCTCTCCTCTGTAGGTGTATCCTGAGGGCCTACCCCACTGCACCCCAATAAACCTCCAGCATTCAAAATCTCAGAGTCTCAGGGTCTGCATCCAGGGGAACCAGTCTGTGACAGCCTCTTCTGCATTTATGCATTTAATCTCTCTGGCAGCTCTGCGTGGCCTGCCTCTTGTTTCACATGTCAGGAAGCCAAGGCTCAGAGAGGTGACACGCCATGTCCTTGGGTACACGGAGTGTGTCAGAGCTGGGATTCTACTCTCGTATAGCCTGATTCTAGTCAGTTGAGACTCCGATGCCCGTAGGAGACAACCGCATGGAGATTCACAATTCCTGTCTACTTTCGGGGAGCCCCTGAGGCCAGGTCTCCCTGCCTCCGTGGTCGGGGATCCCAGGGGGAGACGCACGACATCTGCTCCAGGATGAAGCTCCTCCTGCAGACCTCAGAGTCCGCTCGCGTTGCTTCTTACAGCTTCCTCTCTAGACTCTGCCTCCCTCTCTCCACCTGCCACATCCACCAATGTCCTGGGAGCTCACATGGTATAACTGGAAGGGCCCAACCCATCAGGCTTCAATCCGGTACTCTTGAATGAACAGGTCACCTCACCCTTCTGTGAGCCTCCATTTCCTCATCTTTCAAATGGGCCATTGCAAGGATTGCGTAAAACAATGCATATGAAAGCCTTGGCCCAGTGCCTGGCACGTGGCAGCTGTTGATTTCTCATTTCATCCTTTTATCACTAGTTATCATATCTAATCTGACGAGGACCATCGGTGCTGAGCACTGTGTAAAGCACTTGAATTGCGTCATCTCATTTAATCCTTGCAACAACTCCATGAAGCAGGCACCAGTGTCATCCCCATGTCACAGGTGAGAAGGTGGAGGCTCAGGGAGACAGGGTGGCAAATCCAGGCTCAGGTGAGGAAGTGGAACAGCTGGGACTCCAACCCCTCTGTGCAGCTCCAAAGCCCACGTTCGTCACCACTTGGACTCCCTTCTCCTCCTCCTTCTGTTAGCCTCTTGGACCACCAGCTTTTCTACATGCCCCAATCCCAGGTAGACTGTGTCCCCCAGGACAGTTGGGTACCCCCTGGTTCCACCCAGTGGGGTCACTACAATGTGGAACCATGCTCCCAGGTGCTCTGAGGAGAAAAGCAATGGACATGGTATGTTCTGAGTAATGAGTTGCTTCCACCATAGCATCCCCGCCTGCCATACTGAAACCGACCCTCCAATGACTAGAAAATCTTGTCCCTGCAATGGAAACTGCCTTTGAAAGGGAGCCCCAGTTCTCTCAGAGCCTCTGCCTCCAGGAAAACCATCTGTATCCTCCTGCAGCTCTAATGCCTTCCAGCCATAGAGGAGAGGGGCTCCCTGGCCCTGACAGTGGCCATAAATCTGTAATTGAACAACATCTGGGACCATCAGTCTTCATAAAAAGAAACCAGAGGAATGTGGAAAATTGTTCACAAGGCCACAGAGACTTCCTCTGTGGCTGGGCCAGGGGTCCAGGCCTCTTCACACGAGCCACTTTCCTCGGCTGCCCCTGAGCCCCTTCTGTGTGGAAAGAACCCTGGACGAGGAGTCAGCCACCCCTGGGTCCAAGTCCTGGCTCTGTCTGTTGGGACCTTGGCAATGCCATGGAGCTGCTCCTTGCCTCAGTTTCTTTCTCTGTGAACCACACATCCTATTCCCAAGGTAGCGTTCTTATGACAATTTTAATGAGATTAGGGTTTCCTTATCACAGAGGGACACATTCTAAGTGTCTATAAGCTTTGTAGATGTCAGCTCGGATTGACTGCAGACAGAGTGGGGGACCATGTACACCCAGACCAAACCTTAGCACAGGTCTCCAAACATTTCTACCCGATTCCATCAGGGCAGCGTATACATTTAGGTCTTCTTCCCCCGTCTCTGGCCGGCTCAAAAAAAGAGGCTATGGGGTTTACCAAGCAGATTACATGGCACTTAGCTAATGAAATGACACCCGAGCCCCCCCGACCCTCCACCAAGATATTGATCAGCCACTGGCAACCACGGAGCTTGCAGCAGCCGCTGGACAGTTTAAAAAGAAAATGAACCATTAACAAAATTGAGTGGTTGGGGGAGAGGGAGGGGCGGAGCAAGATGGGGAGAACCAAAGTGAGAGGGTTGGGAAGAAGGTAACCGACGAGGGAGGCCGTAGGGAGGAAAAAACCGTGCCCTTCCGAATCGAAACCCGAATGCAGACCCATGGGAAATGGTGCAATTAACCCGTTACAGGAGAACATGCCGGCTACATGAGTATAAATATGCTAAATAAAAAGTGAGGGGTGAACGTCGGTCGGGCCCAGAGGGCAGAGGTTGCAAACTCAGGACAGCCCCATAGAGTGTGTCTTCTCTGCAACACATGTGCTTTATTTCAATGGAATTTGCTGGCAATATTTTAAGAAGTAGGAGCTTTCATATGAAAGTCGAGATTTTTTGGAGTTTCGTGGAAAATTGGAAATACATAGGAATACTGGGCTTGCCTTCCTGCCGGCAGCCACTGAGTAGAGTGATAAGAGCTGTACCGGTGGGTGGGGCACGGGGGGGCTGGCTTGCTCAGCCCCCAGTGGGCCCCTGCGCTCATTCCCGGTGGTCGCCAGGGCCTTTGAGTTTGAGACCCTAATTCAAAGTCAAAACTGAATTGTGTCATAAATATATGCGCATGGGTGGAGGTCAGAAGTATGTGCGTGAGTGATGCACGCTGGCTGTCCACATGCCAAAATATTAATAGAGGTACCACTCCCTAAGTAAGACTTTATCTTCTCATCCTTTTGTACTTACTATTCTCATCAATGAAAACAATAGACTTGGCTTTAGGGAAAAAATCAATATATGCAGAGCTGAGTAATCTGTGTTCTCACAATGATGGCAATTGAACCAAGAAGAAAAAAATAAAATACCGAACTGTGGTCTGCTCCAAATAGGGGAATCGTGGGCAATTTCAGTTATCTTCTCTCTGCCTTTTCTGCAGCAAATCTCTTTCATATTTCTAATCAGAAAACTAAAAACTGGGTCTGTGTAAAGTAAATCATGATTAACCCACGTGAACAGTGATGAGAGTCTAAGGGAAGGTGTCTTGTGGGAGGAGGGGCTTTGAGCATCCTGGGGGCTTTGTTGGGCATTGCTGAGCCCCTTTCTCTAGAATCTGGAACCTGGTGCAGGAGTGGATGCTGTCAGATTGCTGAAGCATGTCACTCTGTCCCCAGACCCCAGATTCACCATCTATGAAAGCTGAGGAACAAAGCAAATTCTTCATTGGGGAGAAAAAAAGGGAGGCAAGCATTATTTTAAGCTCCTATGTGTCAGGTACAGGTTGGCATGTTTTCACACATGTATGTTAGCTAAAAAGCCTAGGGGTTAATAAACCAGGCTCGCAACTCAGCCATTTCCTAGCTGTGTGACCTCATGCAAGCTACTTAACCTCTCTGGGCCTCCTTAATGTTTCTATAAAATTGGTCTCAAACTGACCTGATAGGCTTAGATGGAGGATTAAGTAAGAACAAAAAAATCATATAAAGAGCTCTGTGCCTGGCACAGATAGTCAAAAAAGATTAGCCAATATTTATATTATCACTACTGACATTATTAAAAACTACCTACTACGTGCCTGCCAGTGATGAGCAAGTTTTCCCATCCATTGTCCTATCAACCTCCCACAAAAACCCATGGAGCTTGAGGCCATCAAGCCCTACCTTAAGAAGAAACTGAGTCTTGGTTAGGGGAGGTGATTTATCAGGAATGACTATCCCCATAAAGACCACAAATGACCACATTTGTGTAACTCAGAGTACTCACTGGCACTTATCACTGGGAGGCTCTCTTCATCGTCTCATCTAAACTGAGATCAAGTGAACACCTACAGTGTTCTCACTCCATCATCACCCTATAGCTTAGGCCAGTGCCTTCACTTCTGTGCCTCAGTTTTATTATCTGTCAAATGGGCGTGCCAATTGGATCCTTTTGCAAGTACATCAAGGTGGTTAATGTATGTAAAGACTTCATAGACGGAAGGCGTGAACGCTCTTCATATAACGCTCCCATTTTACAGGTAAGGAAGGTTATACCCTGCGCCATCCACCCATTCATTCATTCATTCACTTATCCATCCATTCATTCACTCATTCATTCCTTAGCTTGTACACCAGAGCAATGCATCCCTCCACCTGGGTCTCCAGCAGTGTCAGCACCCCTGAAACACATGTGGAGAG
The DNA here is from genome assembly GCF_004115265.2 of Rhinolophus ferrumequinum. NCBI lineage: Eukaryota > Metazoa > Chordata > Mammalia > Chiroptera > Rhinolophidae > Rhinolophus > Rhinolophus ferrumequinum. Next base: position 16,921,774 of record NC_046308.1, on the reverse strand, counting down.
GAGAGGTGGGCAGCAGGTTTTCCCCAGCCCCAGGCCTCCTTTTCTCCCTCCGCCAGGGAGGCAGCTGCAGCCAGACATGTGGAAGTTATTACAAACATCCCCGTCTGATTCTGATCTCCCCTGTGCGTAGCGTAAAGCAACAAATTCCAAGGAATTTTGGCTGTGTTCCTTGGCTGAAGGAGACCCAGAGGAATGGTAGAGAGCTCACTCCTTTCTCCGCCAGCCACACACAGTCCTCATTTCAGAGTCGGAGGCAATGGGTAGTCTACCCAGAGGGGTGCAGGGAAGAGCTGCCACCAGAAGGACTTGGGTCTTGGCCCAGATGAGTCTACTTCCTGGTGGAGTCACCTCTCCTAGCCTCGCTTTCCAAATCTGCAAAAGAGAATGATACACACACACACACACACATTACCCTCGTGAGGAACCCTGAGCCAATGTAAATTAAATGGCTGACACCTAGTAGGTGTTTGAGAAATTCTTTTTCTCTCCAGTTCTAAATTTCAAGAAAGTGGGAGATAAAGGAGATGAGACCTGCGTGCAGAAGTGAAGACCTTAGCCTGCTGGATGCCCTTAGCAAAGTCATTTCCCGTCCTTCTGCCTCAGTTTCCCCAACCTTCCACCTCTCGCTTCTGAACTTTTCCCACATGAGCACCTTGCCTGCCTCAGGGGCTCACAGCATGACTCCACCCCTGCCACCCCCACACCCCTCCTGGTCTTCCTCTCCCACCCGCGGTGTCCATGGTTTTGGATCCTATATCCCCCAGCGTCTCTGTCACAAACGCAGCCCTAGCCTGGCCTGTCTCGGCTCCTCCCCCACCAGCCCCTTTGCTTCCTTGCTTCACATTTCGGTTTTCTTCCTTTTTTCTCTACATTGGGTTGGTCACTGGGTTGATCTGGGCTCCTGAGCCCCCACTCTGGTCTCTTGGGGAGTAGGGGGTGAGAAGACAGGGTTCCAGGGCCATGGGTAACGGGGGTGTTTCTCAGCAGAGACCTATGCTCATCTGCCACCGTCTCCTCGGACGTCGGGGCCCAGCCTGGCTCATTCCAGACTTGCCTATTGTCTGGTAGCCTCCGTGTGAGCTGGAGCTGGGTTGGGGGTGCTGCCCGGGAGCTGGGGTGGCGGTGTGTGCATGTGGCGTGTGTGGGGATTGTGTATGTGTGATATGTGCACATGATGAGGGTGTTGTGTTAATGTGTGCATTTAGTGTGTGGTGTGTGTGTGTGTGCATGTGTGTGTGTGGTATGTGTACGTGTGTGTGTGTGAGTGATTATCGACCCCTCTCTGTTAGGTAGAGAACCTCACAGCTCCAAGAGCGGGAAGAAGGAATAAGACAGAAACTGGGGGGGAATGTCTCCTGGACCCTGACTTTCTGCAACTCCCCACACGTATGTACATGTCTCTGTGTCTTTCTACAGACATGTTAAGCTGTCATTTTATTGAGAGATCAGCGTGACCACATGCCAAGCTCTTTGCATTCACAACTCCGTTTACCCACACACCCGCCTGACGTTGTCCCCTCTTTACAGACGAACAAACTGAGACGCAGCAGCTTGAGAGACGTGCCGAGGTCTCACGGACCATAAGCCAAGGAGCCAAGGCCACTCCTGATACTCGCGTGTCTCCAGAGAACAGGCAAAGTGACTTCTCAGACTCCAGCCCTGCCCCTGGTCTCAGCCCCCTGGGATCCCGAGAATTTTCGAATTGCGTTTATTTTCCACTCTGTCTTCTCTGCCTCCAGAGGCTGCACTTGGGCTCCATCATTCCCTCTCATTTCTTTCTGTTTCCAAGTTCTCCCCCTTTTCTTCTCTCTTTCTTTTCTTCTTGGTCCCTTTCGTTACATTTCATCGTTTATTTTCTTTGCTTCTCTCTCTCCACCCCGTGTCTTTCTGTCTGTATGTCCATCTGTCTGTGCCCTTCTGTCCCTTTCCTCTCTCTCTTTGTCCCTGTCCCTTATCAGTGCCACTCTCCTTCTTTCTCTCGCTCCCTCCACCCTCACTCAGTCCCTTGGTCTCTCTGTGCGTCTCTGCCTCTCTGTCCATCTCTCTCCACCTCCTGCCTGTTCCCATCCATCCATGATATCCAGCCTGTCCCAGTCAGGTGCCACGAGCCCATTCATCTCCGACGCAGCCAGCACGCTGTAGGGGACCACAAAGCTCCCGGATGAGGCAGGGATGAGCGATTTCTCTCCCCACTGAGTCACCAGGGCTGTGTCAGACGGGGCTCTGCAGTGCTCACTGTATATTCTCTATCTGCCCCTCCAACTTCTCCTCCACTGAATTTCGGGCCCCGCATCCTGCGAATGTCGCTTCTGCAGACCACGTCACCTGGCTCCCTTAGCCCTGCCTGGGTTCCTGATGTACAGCCCGAAGGGGCTCAGGGTGTGGAAGGCAAGGTAAGTCGAGGAATTGTTGTCCTCACCCCACCACCAGCCGCAAGTGGACGGCAGCACATCCAGTACTGCAGGCCAGGCCCCGGTGGGCAGCCCTTTCCTGCAGCCACGTCTCTCTCTGGCTTCCAGGAACACCCCTTTGTCTCCCCTCCAGGCATAAGGGTGCTAACAGCACCCACTATTGCTAGCCCAGAAATTCTGCACCATCACTTTACGTTTCCCTTAATCCTGTCCACACTTTGCTGCTCTTCTTCCCTTCATGGCGTGCTCCCTCAATTACCTCATTTCTGTTGCGTTGTTACCTGTTCCTGCTATGGCACTAATGAATGCGATGCCCCCCTGCTGCTGAACCCCGAATGCCATCGTCTCTCCCTCTTCTCTCCTCTGACACCTCCCAACCCCTCTGCTCACAGCCACCCCCCTGCCCTGTGCCCAGATATGCTCCCCAGCCAAACTGGGAACTCAAAGAGACAGAGGCCATGCCTAGACCTCCCACTCCCCCTCGCCCAGGACGTTGCACCTATCCAGCTCTGGGGACTGTTAAAACACAAGTTAATGAGTCAGGGCAGGGGTGTAGGGAGGCTGGGGTGATGGGATCATGGCCAGCATGCCAGCAAATCAGGTGTCTGCAGAGCTGCCTGGGATGCTCAAAGGAGTCCACTCTGGGCCCGTTGCCACCCCTCCCGGGCCTTTCTGTCAGTGTTCCTGCAGCCTTGCTGCTGGGGACCCCCAACAATGGGGTGCTGCTATGCCCCAGCTCCATGCAACCCGCAGCACCTCTCTGCATGCCCCGAGCTCACGGATGGGAGGCCTCGCCTGCTCCTGGCGCCTGTTCAAGCTGCCTGGTGAACTAAATTGATTTTTTATCGTTGCTCTGGAGCGAGCTTAATGAATCTGTTAGTGACGGCTGCCTGCCCCAAACGCCTCTCGGTGCCTGCGCCACCAGAACGGCTCTTCCTGAGGAGGAGGCGTTATTTAATGCTCAGCTTGTGCCCCGGAGAGCAGCTGGGCATCAGCTGGGCCATGCCACACTCTTCCTGGGGAGTTTCCGTACTGGGGTAGGTCTCTAATATGGGTCAGAACATGGGAAGACGATGCTGAAAAAGCGTGGCAGATGTTTACCTAAGCATGTGTTCCTAGGGCCCAACAGCCTATCTGTCCGTCCACCCATCTACCCATCTATAAATCCATCCAGTCCTCTATCCACCTGTCCACTCATTTACCTGTCTATCCACCCATCCAGCCAGGCAGCCATTATTTCCACCTATCCATCTGCCCATCCATCCATCCAGCCGTCTAGCCATCCTTCCATTTTTCCTTCCTTTCCTTCCTTCCTTCCTTCTTCCCATCCATCTACATATCCATCCATTGTCTAATTTATTTATTCATTCATTTGACCTATACAAGCTTATTGTGAAATGCAACACCCTTGCTGTGGCCTATAGGGCACCACATAGCTGCCCCCTCCACCCACCGGTCCTCGCTCTCCCCTCACTCTATTCCAATCCCCCTGCCGTGGCTGCTCCTCAGATACGCTGCAGGCCCTTTGCACCTGCTGTCTCCTCTGCCAAAAACAGTCTTTCCCTGACACCCCCAGGTCTGACTTCCTTCCTTCCCTAGCCCTCTGCTCAGATTTCTCACTTCCGAAAGGTCTTCTTTGATGACTCTTGATATACATTAGCAACTCCCTGTCACTCTTCACTCTTTATGCCCCTTTCAATTTCCTCAGAACATTTCTTGCCCTCTGACATTATATCATAGATTTATCTATCTTGTTTAGGGCTGATTGCCTTCTATTAGAATGAAGTTCCATCAAGGTAAGAGCTCTGCCCGTTTCACTCGTCACTGCATCTCCGTATCCTAGAACAGTGCCCCGCATGTAATCAACACTCGAGAAGGTGGATTTCTTAAATAAATTATTTAATTCGCTAATACGTACCCTGTCACTTCTGTCACATACTAAGCCCTGAAATAAATGGTGAACAAAACCAGGCACAGCTCTTCTCCTCGCCGGATGCCAGGTCCCTGGAAACGTAGGATGGAAGGGGAGACAAAGACCTGAGATTCGAAAATTTCATCTGGGCTAACAGCCTTGAAGAAGGTTGCATGAGGTTTCCATAAACATTTCTTAAGTTGTTTGAGTTGTATTTCTGTTCTCACAGGTAAGGCGTCCTGTCCACCCATATTAGCCACATGGATACTGGTCGGAAATGAACCTGGTTTCTCCGCTTTTTGCTACCTCTCTCAAGTTTCCAGCTCTGTTCTTAGCATGCTCCATGATCCTCCCTGAATTACGCCTGCGCCTGGTTCAGAGCATGGATATTTCTGGGTTCATTCACCTTTCTTTTTCTCTTCTTCCATCTAAGCTGGAGCCAGACCCATGGTGACAACCTGCTTCAGAGAGAAGGTGCTTAAGCAAACCTGGGGCCCTTCCTATGATTTCTTAAGTGTCTGAGTCCCCCAAAATGTGGTACTGTATGCCCTGAATGGGAAAGGGGGATGTAAAAGGACCACCCTAAGACCAAAATGAGGGTGAGGGGGTGAATGATGGGGAAGGTGGGGACTTCAGTGTCTTGGGGAGATGACTAGACCTTGGAAGGTACAATTATGGGTACACCAAGGAAGATGTGTCCTGGCCACCGAGGCTCCCTGAGACCTCCTTCCCTGAGAACCCCACGTCTGAAGCTTGAATATAGTCAACCATGGCGGTAGCAGATGGTGTTTCCCCAAAACAGTTACAGCCGTATTTCCAGTCTTATCTGCTCTTCAAAAGCCTTGGCATACCCCATCAAAAAATAGAGTCTATTCCTCTTTCCCCTGAACCTAGGAGGACTTGTAAGTGTTCTGACAAACAAAGTGCACCAAGAATAATACTGTGTGACTTCTGGAGCTGGGTCATAAAAAGGACAGATTCTACCGTATTTCCCTGAAAATAAGACTTAGTCAGACAATCAGTTCTAATGCTTTTTTCGGAGCAAAATTAATATAAGATGCGATATTATATTATATTATATTATATTATATTATATTATGACCGGTCTTATAGTAAAATAAGACCAGGTCTTATATTAATTTTTGCTCCAAAAGATGCATTAGAGCTCATTGTCCGGCTAGATCTTATTTTCGGGGAAACAGGGTGTCTGGCCCTCTTTCTATTGCGAGGCCCAGCCTTGATACCAGGCACCATGTTGTAAGAAAGCCCGGGCTCCAGGAGAGGCCATGTATGGATGCTCTGGGCTGTATTCCCAGCTCAGGTCTCAGCTTACAACCCTCATCAATTGTCAAATATGCTAGTGCGTGAGATATCAGATGATATCAGAAGCTCACGGCCTTCAAGGGCTAGACCCATGGAGCAGGGACCAACCACCCCTGCTGTGACCGGCCTGAATTCCTGACCCACAGAATCCATGCATATGATAAATGGTTGTGGTCGCTTTACACTGCCGAGTCCTGGGATGATGGTTTACATAGCCAGAGTAACTGGGACAACTACAGAGGGTGCCAAAAAAAACCGTATACATATTTTAGGAAAGGAAAACGGTATTAAAATTGGAATACTCAATATGTACCGATAACAAAGGATGAATACAAGTCACGTTTGACGTCTGCAATGACTAGAGGTGCTCAAAGTGGTTCCCATCAGCGTCCAGACCCTTCTGATGACGGCGAACTACTGCCTGAGCAACGTTGACCAAAGTGTCCACTTGCATACGTCTTTTTGGCACCCCCGGTATATATAACACATCTCCCTGTATGCCAGGCACGGTGCTATGCATTTTACAGTACAAGTGGTCCTGACTTGTAATGGTTCACCTTATGAGTTTTCAACTTTACAATGGGGTGAGAACAATACACATTCAGTAGAAACTATACTTTGAATTGTAATCTTTTTCCTGGGCCGGTGATACACAGCACAATACTCTTCCATGACGCTAGCCAGCAGCAAGGAGATGATTTCACCCAAGTGTAAGCGAAGGGAAGTGTTCTGAGCACGTTTAGGGTGGGCTGGGATGGGCTCTGCTGTTTGGTAGGCTAGGTGTATTAAATGCATTTCAACCTACGATGCTTCCAACTTACCATGCGTTTGTCAGGATGCAGCCCTGTCAGGAGTCGAGGAGCATCTGTATTCACTTATTTCCTTTTTAAAACATATCCTACAAGCCATATTAATAGCTCAGGTTTACAGGTGAGGAACGAACGCGCACAGAGGAAAAGTAACTTGCAGACGGCGGCAAAATAAATGGCAGCACTAGGATTTGAACCCAGGCGGTCTGGTTCCAGAGCTCATACTTTTACCAACCAGGCAGGGCATCACCCTGATGGCAGTAGGGGGAGTGCAAGGCTGACCATTGGAGTCCCAGATTTCTTGTAGATATACAACCTTGCTGTCTCTTGGGATCAAAATTGAAGGCCTTTCCACTTCTACAGGATGGACTTCACTCTTGAATTCAAGTTGATCAGTGGCAATAGTTAGCTAGTTAGAGATGGAGGATGGATGGACGGATGGATGGATGGATGGATGGATGGATGGACATATACGCAGAGAGATAATGGTAATTGGTTGGGAGTTTTTCTGTTTTTATTTTGGGGGAGATTTCTTTGCATATCAGAGTTAAGGGCTAATGATAAATATCTTCTATCCAGGATCTGAGAAGTACAACTAGACATGGAGTCCCAGCTCCATGTTTCACTAACTCTCTCAAAGTCTCAGTTTCCTCATCTGTGAAATGGGCATGACCCTACACATCTCAGGGCATCTGACAAAGATCCACTTGTAAAGCATGTGTAATGGGGCCAGCACCTTGTAAATGTTAGACTCCTACTCAGCACCCATCCTTCTCTCTGTATTTTTTCCTCATCCTTAGCCTCCCCAAGCCCCACCCCCAGCTAGCCTCTCGCTCCCCAGAGCTGTCTCAGACAGCAGGGATCCCCCCACCCCTCACTTCCCCCAAGCTGGGGGTCACAGAAGTGTGTCCCCCTCTAACATGCGGTGCCACACTCACTGGCAGCCTCCAGCGCCGAGCACAGCTGCCAGGCCGGCACGCCTGCTTCCTCACAGCTGCTGGGATGTGACCTTGTCTATCAGGCAGCCCCAGGAAGCCCACTGAGCGTGCTCCCAGCTTGGTAGGTGACATAAATATTTTCCAACATACAGGCAACAATCTGATTGGTGCCTTCCCCAGAGTGCCAAGCTCCAGGCTTGAGGCTGCAGAAGCAAAAAGAAAAAAAAAACAAAAACAAAACAACCACACATTTTTGCCAGTGATGTCTGGCTCCTTCTTTCACTGAAGAGTTTAACTCCTCCTGTGTCCCGTCTCCTTGTTTACTCCAAGTTCTAACCCAAACTGCTGACAGTCAGCAGGAGTTTGGCAAATGCGGTGAGTAGGACAGCCCTGATCCTGCCCTCGCCGAGCCAACAGACCACCTGGAGCAGCAGCTCACATTTGAGTACATGTTTGCATCACCCAAGGTGATAATAACATAATGCTTATGATTTAAAATACTTTTTCCTAAAAGAGTCCTTATTTCTTAGAGATAGACACAGCACCATCCAAGGATGAAATGACAGGGTGTCTAGATTTGCTCCAAAATAACACAGGAGGCAGCAAATTGGAAGAGGAGGCATACAGATTGAACACGATGAACCATGAGTTGACAACTGCTGAAGCGGACGATGGATACACGGTAGTTCTTTATACCCATGGAGCTTCCACTGCGGGGGGGGGTGGGGAGGGCATCCGAACTTTCTGGAGGGCTTGTTAAATGCAGACTTCTGGGCCCCACCCCAGAGATTCTCATTCAGTAGGTCTGCGCGGGGACCAGATTTTGCAAATCGAACAAGCCCCCAGAGGATTCTGCTGCTGCTTATTAATTTGACTGCACAGCGCTTGAAGTAGCACTGTTTTGTGTTGTTCTCTCTCCATTTGTCTATGTTTAAAAATTGCGATAATAAAACATTCAAACACATTTTTTAAAGAATCCACCTTCAAGAGATGCTGACTCAGGACGCCTGGAGTGGAACTTAGGAATCTGCATTTTAGCTGGCTTCTGGGTGATTCTGATACAGCTGTCCCATGGTACACACTTTGAGAAATATGGGGCCAGGGCAACCAGACAATTGCCTTGCAGTGAGATTTGCACCCTACGGAAGGCAGCCCCAGAAGTTGTGGCTGAGCTTAATCTAGATTTGGTGGTCAGGGAAGGCTTCTTGGAGGAGGTGAGTCCAAAACTGGAACTCCAAGGAGGTAGACAGGTGATGATAGGGAAGGGGAAGGTGCGGAGGGAACAGCATATGTTAAGGCTCAGAGGCCAGAATGAGCAGAAGGCCTTTAGGAAATGGAAAAAGGAATGCAATGGAAGAGCATGGGGAAGAGGGGAGGAAGGTATCCAGAGACAGAGCTAGAGCGCCCCGCAGGAAGTCAGGTTACTATGGGCCAAGAGTTTTGACTTCATCCTGGGGACAGTGGGAGCCATGGAGAATGTGAGGGAGGGATGTGGTCACAGCTGTGTTTTGGAATCACCTGGCTGCCCTGTAGACCACGAACAGGCAGCAGCAGAGGCCGGGAGACCCAGTAAGGAGGTCACGGCTGCGTCCAGGCTTCAGATGTGTGGGAGTGGAGAGAAGCGGACAGATCCAAGAGCTCTATAGGAGGGAGAATAAATAAGACTTGGAGGCTAGAGTCTCAGAGAATTTGAAGCCACTCGTCTGAATGGCTACATCACAAGATTGTTATAACAGAGAGAAGGAAGCCAGCATCATCTGGGGAAAAGGACTAGAGTCTGAGGTGTATTTCCTGTACTTGTAGCTAAAAACCCACCCACGCCAACCTCAGCTTCTACACAAGGTTCAAGGTGGCTTCTAATAAGACATTGGCTCCAAAAGTCTAACAGCCCAGCCACTTCTACATGACTTAACCAAAGAAAAGTCATGTAATCTCCCAGGACCTCAGGCTACCTGGCTTTGAAATGGGAAGGTGGTGTCTTCTCATCTCTCAAGGTTGATGTCAGGCTGAGAACAGTGGAAGTTCAAATAGATTCTGAGAACATGTTTCCCCAGCCAGCACACTCCTATGCTGGCTTCAGAATCCACCTTGTGCATCACCTGTTCCTGCCAGCTTTCCCCACGTAGGATTAATACCCCCTTGCAGTCCTTCTGAATCACAAGCATGTTTCTTCGGTAACACTAATAACTCTAAAATGGTTAATTTCATCATCTCTCCTCCTAGATCCAAAGCTCCTGAATATTTATAGCGACTAGCCTAGTAACTTGACACATAATAAATGCTCTACAAACTCGTTCATTCACTCAAGCCTTATTTCATTGAGTCCCCTTCAGGTACCAGGCACTGGGGATACAGAGGATAAAAAAAAAAAAAAAAAAAAAAAAATGAATGAATGAAACAATGAATGAATGAATGTAAATGAAAGCTCGATGAAACGGATTGCTTTGTAAATGTCAGCCACTGGGATACACATTTTTTAAATGGATTGCCTCATTTAATCATTGAAACTCTTAGAAGTCAAGTAGTACTATTGCCATTATCGCATCTCACTTCCAGATGACACATATGAGGTCTGGAGAGACTGGGCAGGAAAAGGTGCCTCAACCAGGGAGGGCTGCCAGGGTGAACTCAGGGGTGTAACTCCAGCGCCTCTACTCTTAGTCTCTTCCCTGACCACTTCCCCAAGTGGCCTGTTCCTGGAACCCAGTGCAGAAAGGCATGCGAGCAGAACGCTTTAGGAAACAGAAACAGGGATGCAACTGAAGGGAGAGCGGGGGAGGGGAGGACGGTATCCAGAGGCAGGACTGGAGGCTGGAGCGCTTGGCGGGAGTCAGGTTCTCGTGGGCCGTGACTTTAGACGTCAGGAAGTTCCGTGATTTTCTGTGCGTCCTAAACAGGAGCAAATCAGGTCCTTGGGTGAGAAGGGAATTTTCCTGCTTTGAAATGGAAAATAGTGGCGTGATTTTTACTGCAGCCATTTCTTAAGCAGGTAGGTGCCCACTGTGTTGCAGCCATGACTGTGGAGAGCAATCCACGTGCGTTCCTTCGTGGGAGGCTCACAACTCCTTCAAGGAGACGCTCAATTCTGTTTAACGGATACATGCACAGCGCTCGGCAAGGTACAGGGGAAGCCTCGTCTGAGACCATGCAGCAGGGATTTGGGGGATGAGGGGTGTCTGCCCAACACCCAAGCCCGGTGTCCCCTCTATCCACAGGCTGCCGTGCCCCCCTCACCCTGGGGACACGGAACACTATAATAAAGCATGCAGTCAGGGCAGTTTCTACAGCAAATAGAAATCTCACCAGGGCAGCTTCCTACATCCAGTCTGAGTTAATTTCAAGGGCAAAATAGTAAACGGTAAATGGATATAAGCAGGGCTGCAGCAGGTGGGTGAGTGCCGAGCCCGCTGGGTCTTTTGATGACTTAATCTGCTGTGAGGTGGGCTTCAGAATCCCTGGAGATGGGACGCCATGGGACCGTACCCATCATCCCCTGGGGCTCCCATGGTGCTGGGCCCTTCCTGGCCTCTGAGGGAACTGGGGAGAGGTCTGGGATGGAGCTCCCAGGGGGGTTCCTTCCTGTGCTCCGACAGCTGGGCCCAACCCTCCTGGCCCTCCGATAGAGCAATATGCTAGGTGTCACGTTGGCAATGCCCCCTCAAGAATAGTGGCCTTTATTTGGCGGGTGGGGGGGGATATCAACTGGATTTTCAAGATACACAACAAAATAAATTCCAGATAGAGTTTGCAAATCCGGAATCAAACGTAAAGACTAATCAAAATTTGAAGACAAAAACGGGAAGTTCATGAACTAGGGAGGGAAAAGTATTTCTCAAGCAGGAACAACAAAGAAATGAATCAGACAGGAGGGGAAACTTGGACAGATTTGTATATCGGGAATGAAACGGAAGAAAAAAATCGGGGTGTCTAAAGACACCATACATGAAATTAAAATTCTACTGACAAGCTGATGAAAAATATTTGCAACACCGATGATCAACAAATGGTTAGTGGTTTCCATAGTTTTTACAAGGCTCTTGCATTTCAAATAGAAACCACTAAAACTCTAAGAGAAAAAGAGTCAAAGGAAATGAATAGACAGCTCCCAGAAGAAGTGCAAACAACCTGTGATCATACGGAAAAGTATATAGAGCCAATCTTACTAGGAGAAAATTGTCAGTTCGACACAGGCTTTAACAAGCCGATTCCGTTTTAGCCAGGGGAAAGTGAGGTAAGGCCCTTGGACTATAGCTGGGTAGGACCCACTTTTCTGTAAGACATTTAGTAATGTATCAAGAGCCTAAAAAGTTGATAGTTTCTGATCCGGCAATCCCAATTCCAGAAACCCATCCTTACGGAAGATCATAGAGACAGACAAAGATGGGAAGCATCCTAAATAGTCACAGTATGTTATGGATTATACCTAAGACGGAATTCTGTATGGCCCCTTAGAAAAGTCATTCAACACTAGTGATTAAGACACCCTATGGGGAGAATGCCATGCACAAAACTGTATTTTCAAAATGACCTTGATGCGTGTGAAAGCATGTGTCTGTATGAGCCTACACAAACGCAGAAATATGAGTCGAGCACGTTCACCGTAAAATTCACAGTGGGTTTGGGAATTGGGAACAATGTTTCATTTTCTTCCTTATATTTTTTTATGTTAGAAACTTTTTATTATACAGACATATTATTTTTATCATAAGGACAAAAATTAAGCCAATCCAGTGAGATCAGAAAGGCTGCCCTCCATTTGGGGGCCACGTGAACAGGGAAGAACCTCAGCTGTGTATGGGTAAGTCAGGGTTTCTCAACCTGGGCTCTGTTGACATTCTAGTTGGAATAATTCTTTGGGGGGGGGGCCTGTCCTCTGCACTGTAACATGATAAGCACGTCCTCGGCCTCCACCCGCCCGATGCCCGTGGCAAAGGTCCCAAGTTATAACAACCAAAATTGCCTCCAGACATTGGAACTGTCTCCTGGGGAGAAAAGTTACCCCCAGGTGAGAACCACTGCAGCCACAGGTAAGGAGGGGGCACTTTTAAATCAGTTAGCTTCAGAGGTACCCTTTATTTCTCTTCTCTTTCACTTGTTCATTCATTCAACAGACATTTTCAGATCCTGGGTCTGGGAGCTGGGAGATTCATCAGACTCTTGCTCTGTGATCTTGGGTAAGTCGTATAAAGCTCCTTCATTTACCTGTAAAACTCTCCCTGGTTCCTCCCTCGTTCCCTGGCCTGGCCATGGGGAGTGTACATCTAGGTACAGAGCTGCTTAACTCCAGGCTCTACGCTTCGTCGCTCATAATCCAGCAGAGATGGCCGGCCACTGTGCAAACAGTTGTATTCATTCAGTGGGGTGGTGTTAATAGGGGCGTGTGAGACGTGATGTGTGAATGGAAGAGAGAGAACAGTCAAGGGTAACAATGGTGGCAATGACCTTCCAGGTAGCCCTTTACATCTGTACCATACTTTGGAGTTTTAAAAATGGGTCATCAGGGTCTTGGCAGGAAACAGAGGATGCATTTCGTGGGGTAACCTAGAATTTAAGCATAGGATATTTACTTCAACAGGGGAGGAAAGCAGCAAGGGATGGTGCAGCCCCTGGGGGGGCAGGGGCGGGGGCGGGGGGGGCTGCGTTTTGTAGCAACAGCAGGAAACCCTTCCATTCTAGGACTAAAAGGCCAGAGGAGATGCTGATGCTGGATCCTGGAGAGAGCTGTGGCTGCTGCTGTGGGAGAGGTGCCCAGCAGGAGGGGAGGCAACCCAGCCACTGCAGACCCGGAGCCGGAACAGAGGGGAGAAACACCTCAACTTCATTCTCCTCCTGCCCTCCAGTTCCCTGACATTGCCCCCCATTCACCAAACCATACTGGAAGCCAGAGAGCAAGGGAGGCTGCCGATACAGCCCACCTGGGTCTGCTGCCTGAGTGGAACTACAGAGAGAGAGAGGAGTTAAGAGGTGCACACAGATGTCGGTAGAGGAAGCACTACCCCTCACCTTCTCATTGCATCCCTGCAAGTGCCCTGCAGGGTACATTTTATTATCCACTTTTGATACAAGAGGAAGCTGAAGTTCAGAGTGGTAGAGTGATTTTCCCAAAGTTGCACAGCTAGAAGGGATGGAGCCAGAGTTGCTCCCATGGTTTACCCAAGTCTCTGAGCGCTACGCTTTGTCGTTTAGAAGGATCTGGGTGAAAATTCCAGCCCTGCCGCTTATTAACTTTTGACTTGGGCCACACCTATGTGTCTCTCAATGGGCTTGTCTGCGAAATGGGGTCAGTGCTTCCTACACCAGTCGGGCTGCTGAGGGCCGAATCAGGTGTGTGAAATGTGGTGCCCTTGATGGGTGGGGAGACAGCTGACTCAGGCCGAGGTCTGCCCCCTCTCCCCAGCGGGCGGTTATTAACGAGCACATCAGACCCTGCATGAGGTATGGGGCAATCCATCCGCCTCCTCCTCCACCTGCAGAATCGATCTCCATGCTCAGCTGCCTCATTGAGATGCAGGTCCTCAGCTCCGGGACTCCATCCCAGGGTCTGGTCAATAGCTTATATTTTTAATTTGTCAATAATCAGTCAGGACCTTGGCCAGGGCCCCGCGGAGGGCTCAGCAAGATCACTCAGCCAGTGGGGAAGAGGGGGGCAGACTGCATGGAGGGGAGCAGACTCTGAGCTGGGCTGGAAAACCCAGGTGGAGATGGGGGTACCCACAGCAGCCTGACTTCCGGGCCATGGCCTCGGTGTCAGGAGAGCTAGGGAGTGATGGATAAATACACGAGCGTGAAGTCAACCAAAGGGAGGTTCAATCCCAGCTCTGCTGCTTTAGGGGTAGGTGACCTTGACCGAGAGACTGAACCTCTCAGAGCCTCCATTTCCCCATTTGTCAGTGGCCACCACAATAACAACACATCATCCTTGGGTTGTTAGAACAGTCAAATGAGTTAATAACACACGCAAAGTGCTTAAAACAGCGCCTGGCACACAGTGGGCACATTATACACATTATTGTTTTTAAGTCAAATATAAGAGACAATTTTAAGTAAATAGCGATTATCACTTACTGACTCCCAACACAGATAAGGGGTCTGACACTCCCAGAGGGGAAATGATCGCCCCCGTTTTACAGAGTACGAAGCTGAGGCTCAGAGAAACCAACTCACTTGTCCAAGGTCACACAGCTGGGGGGTGGTAGAGCCAGATTGCAAACCCTGATGTCTAGCCGCAGGCTTCATGCTTCTAATCACCATGTGAAATAGAGATTCTACAAGCTAAGTATCCAAAACAAGGAGGAAAACTCTGCTGCCTTACCTTCCCGCTTCATTCTTGGCGTGTTTTTTGTGTGTGCACTTTTTGTGTGTGTGTGAATAAGTGCATCGCTTTGTTTTCTCTCTGACAAGCTGGCACTGGGTACCCACAGGAGGGTAGGCAAGTGAGAACAGCAAGAAAACCTATTTCTCATGAGTCCTTCCCCATCCTCTCACTAAAAAAATTCTCAGTTCTTACCTGTCCTGTGCCCTTCCCAATGAAAGAGCCCAGGAGAGCCGAGAGATGGAACGGGGGTGACTGAAGAAGCTGGCATTGTCCCAGGAGGGAGCAGGGGCCTTTCCAAGGTCAAAGGACCGTTCATGTCAAAGCCAGGTCACTGATGGCCAGTCCAGGGCTTTTTTGGCCATCCCTGTCTGCTTAGCTTGTCCTTAGCTTCTAACATCATAAGTACCTGATGCTTATGTGATCCTGCAGTCACTCTTTGTCCCTACACGCCTCTTCTGTGGACTTCACTGTCACAGAACAGGGCCAGTCCCTGCCATCATCCCACATCCCTGCCCAGAGAACTCAGCACACGCCTGGGTCCCTCCCCTATGGAATAGCAATGGCACCAACAGTGAGGACTTAACCCCGAGTCTGCACGTCTGGCTTTTCCGCCTCCCAGAGATGCCATCAAGGGGAGTCTCCCCAACCCCAGGGGCCTCGGTTCACTCACCTGCAAGCTGAGGAGGGTAACAGCACCTGCATCATTTGGTGGGTCGGAAAATTCTCTGAGACAATCCAGGCAAATGTGCCAACAGTAAGCAGGCTCGCAAGATACACGCAGTTGCAGGGCTTCCCCCTCTGCTGCCTTTGGGCTCCATGGAGCCCTGGAGATTTCCTTTTATCTCCATCCTGTCAGTCTCCTCTGTCTCCAGAGAACCTACCCCCTGAGTCCGCATCTATTGAAATATGCTTTTCCACCAGCAAACTCCCCAGACATCAATGGAATCCCCTATAGGTAGAATTCGGAAGCGGTTAAATGCCCCTCGAGAATCCTGAATTCCTGGGACCGCCTGCGAAATGCAGATCACAGGCAATCTCAGAGAGCTCCAGCTCATCAGGTCTTCAGGGAGCCCCAGCCGTCGCCGAGCCCAATTGAACAGTGGGGAAACTGAGGCTTAGAGAGGGGTGTGACTTGCTCAAAGACACAGAGCTGGCTCTGGAAGAGCTGGGATTCTGTTCTCTGTGCCTGACACCCACCGAGGCTGACAGTGGTGGATGGCCCAGAGCAAATTCATTCTAAGAGCTGCAGATGGCTCCAAGGAAACAGGTGCTCCGAGGAGTATCCTCCTGGGTTCCCCTTCTCAGACTGTAGTGGATGGAGCAAGGAGGGGGAGTTGTGTCTGTGCTTTGCTATTAGCTTGCTGTGGGGACCCAGACAAGTCACTCTCCCTCTCTACGTCTTGGTTACTCCATCTATAGTGGGTCGTAAAGAGTCACTGAAGTAATCAGGAGGATGAAACATCATCCTCGTCACCAGCATCTTTTCTCCCTCCCTCCCTCGCCTCCTCCTCCTCTTTCTTTTCTCTTCACAGCTCTCATTTGCTAACATTTGCACCACACTCATGATTACTTCAAAAAAGTGTATGAGAAGTTTCAAAGGAAGGTCCTATTACCCTATTTGCCCAGATGATGAAACTCAGGGCTGGAAGGATTTATTTGCCTGTCCCGAGGTCCCACAAGATCCCTAGAAAGGCAACCAGCATTTGGACCCGGGCAGTCAGAGAGCAGACCCTGCAACTTTAACCTCTGCTCGACTTTCCTCCCACATGGAAGAACTTGGCTCCTGATGAGACCCTGCAAGCTTGGCGCAGATTCTACCCACTGCCCTTCTCATTGGTTTTACAATCCAGAGAAGTCACGTGTGAACTCAAGCATGCAAGATTTGGTCAGCACCCCAGGAGAGCCAGCTTTCATTCTGCCTGCCTCTCCCTCTCTGAGACCAAGGACAGCAGGTGGGTTTGCTGAGGACCATTCAGATGTGAAATGAGTCGCAGAACAAAGGAGGAAGGGGAATTGAACGTGTAGGGGCTCTTGCACGACTGGGGTCATCCATGCGGGAAGTGAGTTGAGTCTACAGATTTCCTATGGGGTTGGGGGTGCCGGCCAGCCTGGTGACAGGGAGGACCTCGGGCAGGGAGTGTGGGGAGGGCTTACTAAGCCTTTGTACCAGCACAGGGTCCTCTCTAGGTGTTCTCACCATCCAAAGTGCCTGTTCCACTGGCTGTGTGACCTGTGGTGGAACTCCTCCGGGTGGTGGAATGTCTCTGGGCCTCAATTTCTCTGTCAGGGTTACAAATACATTGCAGCCGAGAAAGAACAGTGCTGACTTTCTTCAGAATTTCCTATCCCCAAAGTCCTTACACTGGCCAGTGCCTGTCGGTACTGTCTGCGCATTAGAATTACTTGGGGGGATTTCCTAAAAAATGTCGATGTCCAGGCACTGTCTCAAATGAGTTGAATAAAAACACCTGGAGATCGGGCTCGGGCATCCATACACTTGAAAGCTCCCCAGCTGGCTTTAACTGGTAGTTGCTCTGTCCCATCCCTTGAGCAATGCCTCTGGGGGGCAGGTGTGAGTAGCCCCATTTGAGTGCTAAGAAACTGAGACCCAGGCAGGGACATGAGCTGCCCAAGGTCACAAGGTTGGTTAGTGGCAGGATCAAGGCTAACGACTCGGGGGTCTCTGTCCAGAGTGCTGAAATGGAAGGTCTCTGGACTCGGGCCTGAGGTTGGTTCTCCTGGGCTCCTACTCTCGTACCTTCACACAGATTGCTTTGCCCACAAAAGACATTTTTTTCTTTTGTTCCCTTTCTCTCTCTCCATAATTTTCTCTCTTCCTCGCTTTCCCATCTCTCTCTTTTCGTAGATCAATCTCTTCCTCTCTCCCCGTTTCTTTTTCCTTCTCTTTCTCTAATCTCCCTTGCACATTCTACCCACCTCTCCCGTGTTTATCTTTCTTTGCATCTCTCTTGTTCCCTCTTCTGTCTTTCTCTCTACATTTTTCTTCTTTCTCTCTTTCTGTGTCTCTCCATCTAGCTCTCTCTTCTTCCTTCCTCTCCCATTCTCCTTGCCCCAATCTCCATCTTCCCATTTGTTCCCACAGGACCCTTCATGTGAGTTTCTTTCCTGTATCCCTCTGGCTACTCCCCTGACTTCCATCCCAAGTTGTCCTTTCCTCTCCTCACTCAGCCTCACTCAGAAGTCCAGTTTCTCCCTATGACCCTAGATGGGGATTCACAACCAGAGAAGTCCCTTCCTTTCAATCTTCCACTGTAGAGAGACCCACCACTGGAGAAGGTGGCTTTCCATAATCCAGTGGGGGAGATGGCTCTCCACAGCATTTCCCCCTAAATGAGGACACATTTCTTCAATCAAAAAGCCTCATACTGAACACCTACTGTGTGCTAGATTTTGGGAACACAGCATTCTACTCTATTACTACCCTTGAGGCAATTGGCACCTGCTCTGATTTCCCCCAACCTCCTATGACCCTGTACTAGTGGGTTAGTGTGTTATCTTAGAGGGAGCATGTAGCTCAGCCTGGGAGCTCAGAATTGGCCCAAGTGAGTTCCAGTCCTAGCATTTATAGTCTATTTATACTTGGTTTTCTCTAAAACTGTTTCTTTATGTTAAAAAAAAAAAAGAAGAAGAAGAATTGCTGAACAAATGGTGACAAGTGTCGTTGTAATAGTAGTTTTAGAATTCAGATTCATATTAGCAATGGCCTTTATGTGTAACTTTTTAAGCCCGAGGACTGATCTAATTAATGATGGCATTTCAGGCCTATTGTCAAGAAGAGAGGAGAGTATGGTTTTGAGTGAAAGTCTGAGAGTTGTGGCTGATCCAAGAGTGGAAGGTTTTCGTAGGGACAACCTGTCTCTCTGGCCTAAGATCAGTATCTGTCCTCTCCCTTAGAGAGACCAAAAGAAACTTACCCACTCACCCCCAAACACTGCTGGCACCTCCCCTCAAAGCTATAAGCTATTTCAGTTCTTCTGAAACACATTACTAATAAGCGCTTCGTCAAAGGCAATATTCAATTGTGCCATGGAATTAAAGGAGCGGATTCACGCACCATATATCACCCCAGCTGCTCTTAGAAGCAGAAGATCAATAGTCTAGCAATAGACATTTCATAATTAAAAGAAGACAAAGAAGATGAAGAGGAGGAAGAGGAAAAGCAAGGACCCTGCCAGATGGTCCTGCATTTTCCTTAGCTTTTGGGTTCCGAAGGCTTTGGGGGATTTTCCAGAACAGTAAGTCCTGGTTGGAGCTTTCCCAAAAGGCTGGCTGAGAAGGCACTTCAGTGAAGTCACGTGTTCCATCCCCCTGCCTTGAGGCTGGCTGGGGATAAATGTTGCCATTTTTAGACATGCTGAAGTGCCTTTTAAGATCCCTCTGATACCTTTCTGCATAATCCAAAGCTGGCTCAAGTGGACTTCAGTTCCTGTTCTCTTCCCAGCAGCTGCCTCTCCATCTTTAAGTGAAGTATCCAGATTGTCCTCTGGGAAAATCGCCACTTCAAGGGCACTTGGCTAAGCATGGAATGAATTTGACATCCACAATCCCAAGGTGGTCATGTGGATAAGATCTGGCCAATAAGAGCATCCCGTGCATTCTCAAGGGTGTAACGATTGGCTGATGGATGCACATGTGACCCAAGTGAAACCAATCAGGAACAATTCTGGGACTTTCACTGGAGCTGCTCCTCTTCCCTTAGCTGAGGCTTAGAGGACTGAAACCTGAAGCTGCTGAGGACCATCTTGACATGAAGAAAACGTCTGCTTTAATAATGAAGCCAGCACACCAGAAAACAAAGCCGAGAGAGAGAGAGAGAGAGAGAGAGAAAGAGAGAGAGAGAGAGAGAGAGAGAGAGAGAGAGAGAGAGAGAGACTAGAACCAAGTCCTGATGAAATTATTGGACCTTTGAATTCAGCCATGCATGAATCCAGATGACACTTTTACTTATGAGAACCCATAAATTTCCTTTTTGCCTAAACTATTTTGAATGGGGTTTCCATCTCTTGTAAGTTAAAGAGTCCTGATAAATCCATTCATTTTTCTAGTTTCACCCATCCAATAAACGAGTTGCTTAATGTAAAGGCAAACGCACAGATGTAGTTTGATCCAAAGTCCAACTATCTACTAGTTGTATGATCTTGGGCAAATTACCTAAGCTTCTTGAAACTCAGTTTCTTCATCTATAAAATGGGTATGGTGCTGCCCTCAAAGGGTTGTTCTAAGGATTAGATAAGATAGAGTCAAGTTCTTAGGAAGCATGAAATACAACTCATTCCTTTCTCTCAACCTGGAGTCTCACTCAGCTATGAGACAGGAAAGAAAGCATCTTTGCAAAGACCCACCATTTACCATCACCACCATCTGCAGGAGCAAACTAGATCTGCTAGAATGCCCTGGTGTATAACGAAAATGCATGGCAGCACCCCTGGACCAAAGCTGCAAAACAGAAATTCATAAAGCTTAATTGAGGTAACTTTGTTTTTTTTTCAAGTACAGAATCGGCAGAAGGTCATAATGATGACTTGAAGACAAAATATCTTTTTTTTTTTTTGCATATCCATATGATAACATTCACTTCATTGGTTTTATCTTATGCAGTTTTCAAAATCCTATGTGGAAACTGTGGTTCAGAGAGGTGCAGTGGCTGTCCTAAGGTCACACAGCCGGCAAGCCTGAGTCCAGAGTCCAGGTCGCTAAGCACTGAGTGGTACCAATAACAATGCCTGAGTCTTGGATGCTGACCGGCTACCATGCACTGAGCAAGCTTCTCTGTGCGTCATCCTGTTGAATCGCCTTACCATCCTTTTGGGAAAGGCTTGGGACTCATTTTCTATTTTACAGGTGAAAAGCAGCAATGCTAGGCGCCAAGAACACCTGAAGATCTCACTGCTCAATTTACATATGTGTGTGTGTATATAGATACATATATTTGCCACAATTAAAAATAATAAAAATAAAAAATGACATTTTTAAAAAGCCATATGCACGTGTCCTTTCACCCACTGCTAGGAAAGAGCCCTGAGGACATCACACTGATATCCTCAAACTGGAAACAACCTACAGGTCTATTAATGTCGTCCTAAGTTACACATAAGCTACCTACATGTAGAAGAAGCGAATTATTTAAAAGAATGAGGTGGAACTATTTGAGTTCACTATAAAAAGATCGGCACATATATTCGTACGTGAAACAAGATGCACAACAAAAAAACGAAAGACCCCAGTGCCAAAGCGCCATCCACGGTCCATCACCGCCTCCTTTGCAGCTTCACCCCTGCACCTTTCCTCCCTGCTCCTGGCCCTGGAAGCCGCCCTCCTACCTCAGCTTTTGGAGCCTTTCCTCCGCCATCCCCTCTTCTGGGAAGGCCATTCATTTCCACATTCTTTTTTTTTTTTATTTTTTAAGGTTTCTTTTCTTTTCTTTGTCTTTTTATTAGTTTCAGGTGTACAAAACAATGTAGTCGTTAGACATTTACACCCTTCACAAAATCTATTACCCCCCACTCTACTACCCCTCTGACATCGTATAGAGCTGTTACAATTCCACGGACTCTATTCCCTATGCTGTGCTCCACACGGACCGTGTAGATGCCTGACCACGGCGCTGTACACCTGAAGCTGAAGCTGAATACGATTGACTGTCATTGCCCCACTCTTGAGCAAGAGCCTGGTCAGCTCAGGGCAGCGCCTCTCTCATCTGGTCATGACGCATTCTCTAAGGGCAGGCACCCAGCTCCAGGTCCCAGCCTGGCACAGAGGAGGACACGGGGCACACGTGCTGGATGTCCAATGGCATGACCGGTAGGAACTGTGACCAGAGTCAGTCTCGGACCTGGAGTTCTTTCCTCGGTCATCTCCCCTGACCCTTGTGAATTCATGTGAAGTGGGGAGCTTTGGGGGACAGAAGTGACATTTTCAGGCATCGTCTCGTTTCCAGGTGCCACGCTGGGCATTTCACTTCGATATGTTTTCTTGTAATCTTTAGGTTTGTCCTTTTATCATCCCATTTTACATGTTATAAAACTAAAGCTATGGGGGAGGGAAATCAACTCGGTCAAGGTTAGCGGCTGCTTGTTATTGGGTTTGGGGTACAAACGTAGGTGAGAAGGAGAGTGAAATGGAGCAGCCAGCTCGCCCAGCACCACATCGCGCCTCGCAGCATGTAGACTTAGTGCCATGGCGGGGTTCTTACATCTGATCTATAATGTGTCATCCAGGCGACTGCAGTAAACAACGACTGGCCACTGGCAAATTGACCCGTGGACGACTCCTCATTCACCATTGAAAGGGATGTTTGTTTGTTAAGAAGCCTGTGGGCTGTCTCAAGAGCTGTCACCCTGTGACAATATTGACAGAGCCTATGTCTCCACCTCGTAAACCCCAGTGTACACATGTGGCAAAGCAAGCCCAACCACTCTTACTGGGAGAATAAGTGTAAGGAATTAAGGAGACTCTGATTAAACAAACAGATGTTTTTCGTAGGCAATAGAAGTGTCAACATGATCCTAATTAATGAATGTGTTAATGGCTGTTCTCCGTTTGAAGACAATAGTCACTGCCTTCTAGATGTATCTACAATGACTCACAGGGCACACACATAGATGCGTGCACAGAGCTTGCGTGGGATAGGCCTGCAAACCAATATGCCCACAGGCAACACCAAGGCGCATGCCCTGTGCTCACAAAAGGGACACACAATGGCATAGCGTCACACGGAAGGAATGTGCACTGATCCTGCAAGGAATACGCAGGTTACATGGGACACAAGACGGCAGAGTCCACATGCACAGGGCATGTGCACCATCTATATACAATGCACACACAACACATCACAGCACACTGCAACACACATTCAACAAACACAACACTAACCATCCACACCATCCCTACAACAGCACACAATGCCCACAGAGCACACATATCACCCACACAACACCCAAGCCAAACACACACCGTACATACAGTGTTCACAGAATCCACCCACATCGTCTACACAGCACACATGCAATGCACACACAATATACATGCATGTAACACACATTCAGTACACAACACATCTCAACATTCATGCGTCATATACACAGCACACCATAACCCACACACACACACATACATGACACACACAATGGAAGAATAGAGCTCATGGTTTCACAGAGTGCTAGCCTGATACACTCAGCACACACACTCACCCACATATTCAGTATCAACAGTAGTAATACCCACTGTGTGTTCCCATCATGTACAAGATTCTATATACTGACATAAAATCAATAAAAACATCGAAATAAAGAGGATGGAATTTCTTTCCTCCAGGTTATCCCAGGCCTAGCGAGAAGCCTGAGTACCTCCCTGTGCGATACATCAAGAGAATTTCTCAACGCTATTTATGTCTTTGTGCTTACACATATTTTCATGTGTTTAAACAAGGTAAGATATGGGAAAGGACTTGCTATGTGGAAAACGTGTTGGATGATATTGAGTTGTGCTGTAACCACTCAGTGGTCTTTTTTGATAAAGATGTCAAGGAAGAAAGCATTCTGCAACTCTCATTGTATTTATCTTTAGCAATGGTATATATATATATATATATAATATATATACATATATATGTATGTATATGTATGTATATGTATATATAATACATATAATATATACATATAATATATATACATATAACATATATGTATGTATACATATAATATATACAATAATATATACATTATATATATATATATATATACATATATATATAATCTCAAAGACTCTGGGAAGTGTGTAACTGAGCATGTGTCCATTTTTACCTTGGCCACTAGGAAACCCAGAGCTAAATTTTTGATCTACATATAGTACGAATGTTGGTTTTCGAAGTACAAACTTCTGCATGATATATATGGTGCTATTTTATGTTCCTACATGCATTTTTCTTTCATTCAATTTTAAAAATATACTTTTAAATGACTAAGTTATTTCTGGGATAATATGGGGATAGAAAGAAAGACAGATGTTCGTCAGATTTATTAGGACAGTTTAGCTGCTGTAATGAAGGACCTCAAATTCTCAATGGCTCAGCAAACGGCAGGTTTAGTTCTTGCTCATGGCACAGTCTAGTGTGGGTTAGCAGGGAGTGGGCCATTGCTCCGCACAGCTATGCAGGGACCCAGAGTTCCTTCCATTCAGTGTCATTTAAAGAATAAGGGGGGAGGAGTGGAGGTAGAATCACATCCTATGGGGTGTAGCTATGTCTTTACCCTGGCACACAGTAGGACTTCAGGACTCATACACGCTAGGACCCAGAGGAGTGAGAGGTGGCCTCCACTGGGCAAAAAAGATAAGACATCAAATAGAAGTCAGCCTCTGGGCTGGGCATTGAGGACAAACCAGTTCTGGGTCTACAGAGAGAATGAAAGGCAGATAGGTGGACAGATAAACAAACTGGGAGAGACGTGAGAAAGGAGAATTTGCGGAGACCAGTGAAGGGCTCCTTCTAGCTGAGGGCGGGATGCAAGACACTGGTGGTGGGTTTCAATGGTGGAAAGAAAGGCAGAGCCTGACCCAAGAGAGCCTTGAGTGTTCGATACAAAAATGATCTCTTTCTGCCACCGTCTTAATTATCCAACATTTATTCAGTGCTGAGATCCATGCCGAGTGATTTCCTTGCAATTTTCTTATCAATTCCATACGCTGTTTCCCCCAAAATAAGACCTACCTGGACCATCAGCTCTAGTGTGTTTTTCGGAGCAAAAATTAATATAAGACCTGGTATTATATTTTATATTACATTACATTACATTATGTTATATTATATTATATTATATTATATTATATTATATTATATTATATTATATTATATTATATTAAAGACCCAGTCTTATATTATAGTAAAATAAGACCAGGTCTTATATTAATTTTTGCTCCAAAAGACACATTAGAGCTGATTGTCCGGCTAGGTCTTATTTTTGGGGGAACACGGTATTAACTCCACATGACTAAATATTACCATGACATGCATTTTACAGGAGTGGACATTGAGGCTCCGAGAGGTAAAGTGACTTCCCAAGTTCACGCAGACAGAAAATGGCAATGTCAGAGATCGAAACGATGCGCTTTCTTAACTGCTGCCTTCTGGGGCCTCCAAAATAAGGACTCTCCCCTGTGGTGGGCATTGCCATGGCAGGCTCAGCGAGGTGGTGATATCCGAGGGCAGCCTGAAGGGTGTTCCCAGAACAAATCTCAAAGTCAGTCATGCTCAATAGCTCCGTTCCCAACCCTGTGTGATGCACTTAAACTTGAAGCCTGGTTTTCCTCACCTGTAAAATGGGGTTAATCATGCTTGCCTTCCAGTGTTGTTGAAAAACTCCACACGAGGCACCATGTATATAATTTAGCTCAGTACGTAGTAGGGCTACATAAACAGCAGTGATTATTATTGGTGTTGCTATTATTTTTAAAGGGATGAAGGAGTCCGGGAACAGGCTGCTATACCAGCCAGGAGACAAATAATTTGGGAATGCTCTAACAGAGGCCATGGAGAGGGACAGCTGTGAGGGAGCTTAAGGAAATTCACGCAGAATATATGTACGTCTGGTACGTATGGCAGTTTGGCAAAGAGAGAATCAGGATGGATGCACTCCTTCCCAGAAAGATGTGAACGGCATTTGGCATCCCTTGTCATTTAAGCCAGGAGCAGTCGTGTGTGTGTGTGTGTGTGTGTGTGTGTGTGTGTGTGTGTGTGTGTGTTTCATGCAAATGTGTGGGTGTGTGGATGTAAATTGCATACACAGCTCTGAGATACAGGGGTGGGTGGAGAACAAAGAGAGGGGCCGTCTCCCCTATAGACGAGGATGCTGGGGGTCGTCAGGTGCTGGCGTATGGGTCTCAGTCCTCTCTTCTCCTTTGAGCCAGATGTGGGCACTTGGCCTCAGTGGACTTGTCTATAAAATGGGGCTAAGATCACTTTTCTTACCTTGACACTAGGGCTGAACTAGATCTACTTTGGAGACCCCTGGTGGCTCCAAGATCCCAGGCCCATGGGAGGGGAGGGTGTGTTCAAACAGGAGAAGAAGAACAACTCTGAAGTTCTGAGAAGGGACCGTGGCTCCTCAAAGTCAGAGGAGGTGAGGAGAGATATTGGCAAAAGATACCCCTTTTTCTCAAGGTCATCAGAAAAGTGAAAAGATGAGCTCTGGGAAATGTTCAGGAAACCATCTATAGCTGGAAAACATCCTTTTCCGCTTCGATCAGGAGAAGCATTCCCTACATACCATGTGCGTGCCTAAGGAATCCTGGTCAAGCCTCCTTTGTCTCCACGGACGCTCCCACTTTATTAATCACTTGCAGTGGAAGTGATCAGCGGAGGACAACTGGAGAGGAACCAGAGAGCATCACCTCCCTCCGACTCTCCCGTCGAGAGAAGAGCCCCTGTTCTAAGACACTTCGTGATTCCAAAACAAATGACCAGCATCAAAACTCAGGGAAATTCCTCTGGAAGCTGAAAGATGAGGTTTAAAAAAAATCCTGGACTCGAACGCCATCCTGGCTTGGGTGGCTAGTTCTGGGTTCAGCTTGTACAGGTCATACATCCTGGGACAGGAAACTTCATCTCGTGGGGCCTCAAGGTCCCCACCTATGAAATGGGGCTGATGAAAGAAGCTACCTCCAGGATGGGTTTGAGTGACCACAGCCATAACTCTTGTCAACTACCTGCCTCACTGTCTGGCAGAGAGTAAAAGCCCTGTGACTGTCATTCACTGCCTCCCTTTTTTTTTTGGGGGGGGGGACATACAATCACAATCAATCTTCTTTGACTATGTCCTTGTCTTTACAGAAAGCCCTTCCTTCCTTTAGCCAGACACACCCAAACATTTTATCTCCAGCTCCCTCTCCACTTAGGTGTTGATTTAGGAGAAGATCAAAATAAAACGTGGGAAGCTGTAAGCGGTGACACTATTTTATCCCCCCCTGATACACTCTGATTATGTGTAAACAGCAAATTGCAAATTATTTCCTCTTTGTTTGTCAACTCCTCAAGCCACCTCGGGGTCCCTCGGAATGAGTAATCGGCTCTGGGACACTGCACGACAATTGGCTTTGTGTAGCTATTCATCTCTAGGGAGTCCCTTTCCAGATCATTCGTATTCCAGGAGAGAGGGTACTGGTGGGGGAAGGTCAGATCCACACAATCTGGGGTCTTTTTCCCCTTCCACGAGACCTCCTGTGGGGAGAGAGAGAATACGGCAGGAAGAGCACAGGCACGTGATCCAAAGGAGACTGCATGACAAAGCCCAACAGGATTGATCTGTGAGTGCCATTTGCTGTCTCAGAATCTCCCTTGATTCCTGGTCCACAGGGCAGAGACTACTTCCACCCTTGCATCCTCAGGTTATATCCGTAGCACTTGTGAAGCTCAACAGTCTTTGGCGGGGTAAAGGGTAGGTATAGCTGCAAATTCCTATGTCTTCTACTCTTGAAGTTTTGCAACCTTGGGTTCAAATTTCGGTTCTGCCACTGAAAGAAATCTAATTTTCCTATGCGTCTGTTTCTTCATCTTTGAAATGGGTATAGTAATAAAGCTACCCAGGAGGCTGTGAGAGTAGGAGATCATGTGTGCAAAGAGGTTGGCAACTTGTACAGAGCACCTTTGTGAGAATTCGGAAAAGGCAACCGCTCCAGGCAGAACACTTAGAGAATGGCACCCCCTTCCTCTGGTAAGCAGCTTAAAGACTGGATCTGGTAAGCAGCTTAAAGACTGGTTTCACATATGAGTGAACTCATATGGTTCTTGACTTCTTCTGTCTGATTTATTTCACTTAGCATAATAATCTCAAGATCCATCCATGTTGTCACAAATGGCAGCGTTCCATCTTTTCTTATGACAGAGTAGTAGTCCATTGTGTATCTATACCACATCTTCTTTATCTATCTATATCCAATCATCTATCAAAGGACGCCTTGGTAGTTTCCATGTCTTGGCCACCAAAAAATAAGGCTGCAATGACACTTGAAACCTACGTAATTTTACTAACTATTGCCACCATTTCGTTTTAAAAAAGACTGGGTTCAGCTTTCACTGCCCCTTTGGCTGCAAGTTCATCTGCAGTACACATCCTGCACAACTGTGCCTGGCAACGCTGTAAGTAAAGTACGCAGCATGTGCCAGGCTCAAGGTGGGCACTCAATACCCTCCAGCGGCTATGGTCATCCTCATCATATATTGTCGTTTGAATGATCTGACTCTTAAGATCCATGAAGAGCTAAACACTGTGAAACTTGATCTCTGTAACATCAGGTGAACCCAGGTTCGAATCCGTTCCTACCATGTCCAGGCCGTGTGTCCTTGAAGAAGTCACTTACCCATTTGAAACTCAGCATCCTCATCTGTAACATCGGAAACAACCCTTTCTCCCCGGTGATGAGGTTTTCGTAGATAATAACTCGCTGACGTACTTGCACAGTGCCTGGCACATGCTGGGTGCTCAGTGAATATTAGTGTGGGACCTCCCTGCCACGGCTCTTTCCCTGCGTCAATGGGTTCAGGGCATGAAGAAAACAAAGACGTATCAAACCATTTCAGTGAACATGCTCAGATCCTGAGATATAACCTGTTTGTAGGCAAAGAACTTCGAGTTTGGAATCAGGAGACCGGGAGCCCAGTCCCCAGGTCCCCCCACTCTGACTCATCTTGTGAGTCTGGAGAAGTCACAAGCTCTCTGAGATTTGGTTTCCCTTTCTGTGTAGCCAGGGGTAGAGGCAACGAGGGTTATTGCATATTTTGTACAGCAGTGCCCCTTATTTCTAACAAGACTATGCATAAATGCAGGTAAAAACAGAGATGCTCTGATTGAAGCAAAGTCCAGGAAGGAGCTGCCGTCTTCCATCCCCGCTCAGCCCACCCCCTCTCCCACCCCCTCTCACCCTTCTGATGCGATTCTGAGGAAGTCCAAAGCGCTGGAGACACAGTGTGGCAGCCATTGGACTCAGACCCCTTCCTGCTGAAATATTCCAAAACTCTAGGCTTTGACACCCACTGCCTTGACTCTCAATTCATCCTGACTGGATGGCGTGTGTGTGTGTGTGTGTGTGCCACAAACAAATGCTCGGCAGAAAAAAAAAAGAAGAAGAAGTTCTACCAGCCATTAAGAGGAAATTACAAATGCATTTTTCTCTGCCTCCGGCACATTAATAAAAGAGATTACCAAACTGGAAGTGAATCAAAGCAGGGCAGCCTTACAACAATTGGAAGGCGGGGAGTGGGGGGCAGTGGGGGAGGGGCGACTGCTTCCTGTACAGTCATCTGATTTCATGGCCGTTCCCATGCTGAGAGAATCTGTCTGTGGCGGCTGCTGGGAGGATATGGAACTCATGCATTAAACATCAGGGCGACCCTTGCAATATGCACTATGGGCTGGGAGGAGGCCAGGTGGACAGGCTAGGGGTGGGGGTATGCTTGTGACAGGCCCCAACGTGGCAAAACCTGTGGACAGAGACCTAGAGATCGTTCAATGCTGGCCCTGTAAAATCACTGAGTATTGGAGAGTGGGAGATAAAGGCGGATGTAAAATGCAGAAAATGCAAATACGTTCTAGGGTCTGGAATATGGGAGGGTCGCCATGGTCACTTTGTCTCCAAAGTCATAGTGAGCAGTTGCTACGTGGCCTGAGTTCTGGGCTAGATGAGGTGGTTGGTCATTGGAGTGGACTGAATCATTGGCCCTGATCCTTCACTCCTCCATGTACCCAGGTCTTTGGGCACATGGCTCTGCAGCTTCTCCTCCTAGAATGAACAGGAGGGCCAGGGTTCTAGTTTTGGGATAAGACCTTAGAAATCTTGTGTGTTTCTATTGTTTCTCTTGCCTTCACAATGAGAGGAACATGTTCTGGCTGGTCTGCTGGTCCACACAGGATGACAGACATGTAGAGTTGAGCCAGATACAAACTGTTGCTCAGAAGCTACCCCAACTGACTCACAGAATAAAACTAAATGAGAACTAAATAAATGCCTATTGTTGTGTGCAACTAAGATTTAATAGCTATTTGTTATACAGCACTAGCTGACTGATACACTTATATACAAAGTGATTCATTTTACTCACATATTTGTTCATTCACTCTTTCCTGAACACTTCTATGCCAGACACTTTGGTAGGCAGCAGGGATATCTAATGTTTGATAAAACATCTGTGAAAATGGGTGGGGATTTCAGATTTATTAATTTAAAGATTGAACACCTATCATGTGCCAGGCATGGAAATAAGTGTAATTACAGGGGCAAACAAAATATATAAGGCCCCTGGACTCAAGACTCTTACAGACAGCTGATAAAGCAAACAACAAAACAGAAAGTGTCCGAAAAACCTTGATAAAGAAGTTGTCGTTTCCATTACACTAGTCACAGTCTAGTGCAAATGAGGAGAAAATCAGTCGACCATCACAATACAAAGTGGTAAGTACTGGAAGGCAGTACCTACAGGCAGTTCAGAGGAATGACCTCACGCAGCCTGGGGTTGGGAATAAGAACAAGGTAGGAGGGATGGCTTCTCAGGGCACACAGTATCTGAGCTGAGCACTGAAGGTCAAATAAGAGTTTGCAGATAAAGAGAGGAAGGACAAGAATGGAGCATCAGGCAGAAGGCACGGCAAGAGCAATGATAGGGAGACAGGAAACAACACACTTCTATTTTTTGTTGGAAAATAGAGTGGGAGGAGAGTCAGGAGATGAGGATGTGAGAGGGACCAGAGCCTACAGGAGTTTGGGTGCCAAGCTGAGATTCCTGGACTTGATCCAAGGAAGGGAAATAGAGAGCCACAGAGGGGTTTGAGCAGGAGAACACCATATCAGGTTGCCATCTTAGAATTTTCGGAAGGTAGAGGGGCTGAGGCAAGACCAGAGGCTAGACGGCCAGAAGGAGGCAAGGCGACAGTCCAGGAGAAGAGCAATAACATTCATCCTGGGACAACAAGGCAATGAGAAATGGCTCCGCCCTTGCTCTTATGGAATCTGACATTGTGCAGTTGGGTGTCCATCCACTCCTTTGGCAAAAACTGGGTCTTAAAGAGGGTGGTGACATGCCCCAAAGTCTCACAGCAGAGAGCTTAGGGCTCAGGACTGGAGAGCCTCATATTCTGAACTCCAGTCTTACTCTACAACCCCAGTCTTTCTCCCAATCC
This sequence comes from Rhinolophus ferrumequinum, assembly GCF_004115265.2. Taxonomy (NCBI): domain Eukaryota; kingdom Metazoa; phylum Chordata; class Mammalia; order Chiroptera; family Rhinolophidae; genus Rhinolophus; species Rhinolophus ferrumequinum. The sequence goes on along the minus strand of NC_046308.1, from coordinate 16,890,882 downwards.
CCACAAGTTGTTAGTAATAATAATTACAAGAATAATACTAATTACTGTGATCTAATAACTGCTCTGTGCTAGACTCAGCACAACATTATGGGTAAAATCTCATTGAATCCTCCCAACATTCTGAAGGGTCAGAATTTCCCATTTTACAGATGGGAAAAGTAAGGATCGAGAGGTGAAACAATCTGAAGTTGAGCTTCAGTGTTTGTCTTAGTCTGTTCAGGCTGCTATTACAAAATACCATGGACTGGGTGGCTTAAATGACAGACGTTTATTTCTCAGTTCTGGAGGCTGGAAAGTCCAAGATCAAGGTACCAGCAAATTTGGGTTTGAGTGAGGGCTCTCTTCCTGGTTTGTAGACGGCCACCCTCTCATTGGGTGTTCACAGGACCTCTTGTTTGTGTGTTCATGGAGAGAGAATGTGTGTGTGTGTGTGTGTGTGTGTGTGTGTGTCTTCCTCTTCTTATAAGGACACTAATCCCAGCAGGAAGGCCCCACCCTCATGACCTTCTCTAAACCTATTTACCTCCCCAAAGACCCACCTCCCAATGCCATCACATTGGGGGGTAAGGACTTCAAAATAACAGTTTCTTCTTCCATGGGGATAAAAGTGCAACTCCTGTAGAGACTTGTGGTGAAGGATAAACGAAGTGAGGTGCATACGTGCCTTGCACAACCCCTGGCAGATAGAAGGCTCTCAGCACCTGAGTGTGATAGTAAAGATGATGACGGTGACGATGGTGATGGAAAGAGTTAGATCTGGCCTTGACTCCATTGCGGGACTTTTGGCAAATCACCGAACTCTTTGGGCCCCACAATCCCCCATCTGTCAGATAAGGACTGTAGTCTAGGGCAGCGGTGCTCAGGGTGTATCCTCTTGGCCCACAGCCACAGCCGTCACCTGTGAGCGTCTCAGAAATGAAATGTGAATTCTTGAGCCCTCTCCAGACCGACTCAATCTGAAACTCTGGGAGTAGCCCCCCATAATCTGTGTTTCACAGGCCCTCGGGGTAAGCTTTAACGCATGTTCAAGTCTGATCTGATCAAGATGAATGATGTGCCCGTTTTTTAAAACGACATACATGCCTTCTTCTAACAAAATCAGCAGAAAGCAGGTACATACCGCAGACAAAAGCGACGGTGCTAGGTTGACGCAGAGACCACAGCTCTGTCCACTCTCCCATCCTTTCCCACGTGAAGGCCAAGGTGGATGTCAAGGCCCCCTGCCTCGTGTCAGTTCCTCCTGCCCACCAGAGATGGGTGGTCCCCCGCCCACCAGCCTGCCTCCTCCCCTCGCACTCTACATTCCTGTTTACATATGCTGTAAAGTATGGATTTGTTGTGGCCTCCCCAACCCTGGTCTATTTCTTCTTCCCTTCTTGATTTGTTTTAGCATAGGTTTGAGCCTGTAATTCTGTTATTTCCCAGAGCACCGGTTTGGTGGCTACAGCACAGCACGAGGCAGGGGAATGGAAACAGGTCCTCGGAAACCTCTTTCCAGAAAATCTAATTTCATCATTCAGAAATCTTCTGTCTTAAGCAGCCTCCGCCACCACCATACATTTACATATTCTATATGCCATCGCGGGCACACAGTGGGCTCTATTTGCATAATGCTGTTGGGGGCCCTGTGCTTCTCTTGAACCCGAATGCAGCAAGAGGGAGGAAGCAATTATTAAGCTGTAGACATTGGCAAGCAGAGAGACCTCAGATAGATTTCGCCTCCAAACCTCATTCACCGCCCGGGCTGCTCATTACCCAAGGCCTGGATCCCAGGCTGACAGAGGATCTGAGGGCCAGGAAAATCAGTGAGTTGTTTTCTCCAGGTTCTGTCTAGAGCCAGGCCCAGGCCGAATGTGGGTGAGCAGCTTTGGTTTCCTAACGTTTTCTAATTTCTCCCCGTTCCCACAGGGAAATTCGTTTCTTGGATGCTTTTGTCAAGTTGCCTTTACCAATGCATCTCTGCCCCTTTGTGTATCATACCTCCAGACACCTACAAGATGGGTCAGCAAGGGTTTGCCCACCCTGTCTTACCACAGTGGTCCTGCTTTCAATCTGTCGTTCTATATACTCACGCTGCCTGGGAAGGTGGCATCTTCCCTGCTGTGGACCTCTTGTGGGACCATCTGGCATACTTGGGCTCAGGGTCTCAGACCAGGGGTCTCTAATAATCCGGGGTCCACAGGTCACTCTCCGTAGTTTCCAGACCTTCCAGAGCTGTGAACTTGATCTTGAGGTCACTCCATGACCTGTCATTCCCAACCTCAGTAGCCCATGAGCATAAATGCCAGGTTCGGGCTACGACAGGCGCCACCTTGGATTTACTGCCTCATCAATCTAAAAGGGCCCTTCCCGTGCTCAATGCTCAAAGAGCAAGTCTTGAGTGTAGGGAGATCTCCTGGTGGGATTTTGAACCCCAGCCCTTCCTGACAGTTTTTTTTAATTAAAGTTTATTGGGGTGACAATTGTTAGTAAAGTCACATAGATTTCAGGTGTGCAATTCTGTAATACATCATCTATATCTCACATTGTGTGTTCACCACCCAGAGTCAGTTCTCTTTCTATCACCATATATTTGACCCCGTTTACCCTCTTCTACAACCCCCTACCCCCTTACCTTCTGGTAACCACTAAACTATTGTCTGTGTCTATGAGTTTTTGTTCCTCCATTTGTTTGTCTCGTTCTTTTGTTGTTTTCAGTTTCATATACCACATATCAGTGAAATCATACGGTTCTCTTATTTTTTCTGTCTGACTTATTTCGCTTAGCATTATAATCTCAAGATCCATCCATGTTGCCACAAACGGTCCTATTCCATCTTTTCTAATCAGGTTAATTCATGGAACGCCCAGCCAAAAATCCACCTGTCCACTTCTACAGCTAAATTCAATGGGTGTACTTGTCAGGCAATGCCATCTAAAGTGCTTGGAACACTTGATAAATTTATTGACAGAACAAGACATTATCATGCAGATGTGGGAAGCTGACTGAGGACGACCTATGCTTTACTTCTCATACTTAATAATAGACTGTGCAAGTTTAATTTTTTTCAAGCCAGCATCTTTTGTTTCTGAGGAAATGGAAATACATTTGAAAATTCCAGTTTCACTTCTGACTGCCTCAATGTTCAAAATTGGTGGAATTCGTCAGCTCAGAGATGACCCGTGGCATGAAAAGTTCACTCCATGCCAGTATTGGAACCATGAGCCAGTTGCTGGAAATTTAAAACAGCAGGTTCTTTGCTGAGAAAAAAAAAAAATTACAGCTCTTCACTTACTGAGAAGTACCGTCTCCTCAAAAGACCTCAACATTTTGTCCTCAGCGCTGGCTGTCTCGTTACAAGAATTTGGAGGGAACTCACTTTTTCCATGATTGCATTCAGTGTTGAATTATTTATCTAAGACAAGGAGATTGTTCCTGATTAACCAACCTCAGGGCTCTAAAAACATAAATGGAAATCATTTTGGTGCCTAACTGGAGCTAGTGCTTCCGAGCCACAGATGGTCTTTAAAGTTAGAGTTCAGGGTTTAGATACAGGTGTGTCCTCAAGCAAGCCCTTAGAGTTCCTTGTCTGTTTCCCGATCTGGCAATTGAGATGATAATAACAGTGCCTGCTTCATTGTTGTCCGTGGGGGCATTCGGTAAGATAACGTCAAGTAGTTGAGTCACAGGACTGTCAAATGACCTGCCCGAACTCACAGATAGGAGATGGTCCAGGCAGGATTTGAACTCAGGTATGTTTGTTCAGCCATCATATCACATGCTGCCATCTCCCATGACACAGGAATGCTGGAGGCTGGTCTTTACAAATTGCAGTCATACCAGTTGGCTTTCTGGCCTGAACTGCTGAGAGGCGCTGGAATAGGACGTCTTCGAAGGGAGACACTCAAGAGAACATAGAATTCACTACACGGGTCACCTCATTTAGAAACAGGTCCGTGCTGTTTCCAACCAGCCCGAGTAAACTTTTCTTTCGTTTCATGGGTAAGGCCCCCTTTGCTTGCCATGGGATGTGGGTTATGATGGTATAGAAAACGGCAGCTGAAATGACGAGAAAAGTAAATGTCCCTGTGTCCCCAGCCCCTCAATGACCGGTTGCCGCCTGGATCCGCCATGTTTCAGGTGAGCCAGTGGCTGTCTTCCCTGCATTCCTGCAGTGAAGTTGCAGCCTCTGAGGGCAGGTCCCGGTGAAAGAAATAAGTGGTACCTGCGCGAGGCATAGCATGCAGAAAGAAAATAGTTGCATGCTCTGAAAACACAACAAGAGCTCACCTCAGTAAGCGCCAGCAGTGCCACAGACATTTGTTTGGCAGTACCTCCTGAACACACACTGAACACACACCAATGCTACGACCCAGAGGTCCCAAGCCTAGGTATACACCCAACAGAAAGGAAGACGTCACACCAGACAACATGTGCAGGCACGTTCACTGCCGCACTCCTTGTCAGAGCCTAAAAGCGAGAGAACTACCCAAATGTCCATCAACACTTCAATGGATACATTTTGCTGGATTCCCAGAAAGGTCTACCGTACACAATATTGGCAATTTCAGCCCACATTCATACCCAGCCACTTCCTGTTTTGTAAATAAAGTTTTATGAGGACACAGCCATGTCCATTCATTCCATATTGTCTGTGGCAGCTTTTGTCCTACGACAGCAAAGATGACAGTTACAACAGAGATTTGATAGGCTATGAAACATCAAGTACTTACTACCTGGTCCGTTCCAGGACAAATTTGCCAACGCTTGTGACATAAACATGAAAATAAACAGTCTAGAACTTCCCTGGGCAATGTGAATGATTTTCACAAACGTAATATTGAGTGAAAGAAGCCAGAAGCAATTGAGTGCCTGTTGCACAATTACATTTACCTAAAGTGCAAAGACAGGCAGAAGTACTCTATGTTGCTAGAACAGAGAATAGTGGTTACCTGTGGAGGATAGGAACTGAGCAGGACACAAGGGAACTTACAGGCACAGAAAATGTTCTTCTGATTCTTGATCTGGGGAGCACTTGCCAATAGTATTCATTCTGTGAAAATTCATTAAGACACACACGGAGGCTGTGTACCCTTATCTGTGTATGTTGTTCACTGATAACAATTTTAAATAATTTTTTTTAAGCAACCGTGGTTGTTCACAGTGATGCCAAGTATTTTCTCCATGTATTTCCTGGATGGAAAGCCCAAATAACAGATTGTCAAGTTAGAAAACAGATAACTTTAACTTTTACACATGAGCACACATTTATTCATTCGCTCTACAAATGTTTATTGATCACTCGCTATGTGCCAGGTGCTAGAAATTTAGCAGTGAGGGAGATAGACACAGCTCCTGTTGCTCAGCGTTTATCGTCACACCCACACGTGCCCACAGGGTCTCACCTGAGTGGACAAGGACCCTTTCCAACATGGACCTGCACACCTGTGCAGCCAAAGTTTGCATCTACAGGTTGTGTTATGCTCATGCAAGCACTTCTCTGGATTTTGCTCTTTAGCCTTTCATTACCGTTATCACAGCCACCCTCCTCCCTCAGGCACAGAGACTGAAGGTGGAGCTCAGTTCATCCAACATCACCCAGAAGGCCTGCGTCCTCAGAGGGCCACGGGCCTGTGCTGGCTGAACTCCACAGGTTAGTTCCCAAAGTGGGACGGGTCAGACCAGCTGGTTTCCTTACGTCACATCTGCCTTATGAGACACCTGAGGATCAGAAAAGGAGAGACCCAGAGCCTCATGGCCTGGTGGCCAGGGTTTTCCCACATGTATTTGAGTGACATGTACCGAGGTTTCACTAAGTTCGCCAACTCATCCTAGAAAAAGCACTACATACCTCATTGCTGAATATCACTACGGTCACCTTCCAAGTCCTCCCCTTGGGAAGTTATGCACCGACGTCAGCACCTAGTGCATCCTTCAAAGCAATTTTGGAACCCTTTTTCTGGAATGACCATCAGAGCTGTTGTCATATTAACCTTGATGTCCTGAATGTCATCAAAACGTCTTCCTTTCAGTATTTCCTTTATCTTTGGGTAAAGAAAGAAGTCATTGGGGGCCAGATCAGGTGAGTAGGGAGGGTGTTCCAATACAGTTATTTGTTTACTGGCTAAAAACTCCCTCACAGACAGTGCCATGGGAGCTGGTGCATTGTCGTGATGCTAGAGCCATGAATTGTTGGTGAAAAGTTCAGGTCATCTAACTTTTTCACGCAGCCTTTTCAGCACTTCCAAATAGTAAACTTGGTGAACTGTTTGTCCAGTTGGTACAAATTCATAATGAATAATCCCTCTGATATCAAAAAAGGTTAGCAACATCGTTGCAATAAGTTCATGAACTCAATTGTCTGCGAACTTAGTTTCGTCCCATGTCCTTGAAAAAATGGCAGAATGACAGAGCTGGAAGGTCACGAGCCCAAGTCCTGCATGTTGTGAATAAGGAAATGGAGGTCCCATGATGGCAGAGGCCGGCTCAGGGTCCCATGCCCAGGCATGGCGGGTGTGCCAGACTCCAGCCAAGAAGCTATCCCTTACTCCAGGTAAATGTCTCATAGCTAAGGTGCCCACACCCAAAGGGCATGGCCGATCCTCCCCTAATAGCCTCATCCTTTAGAACAAATCCAGCTCCTTGCTCTGGAAAATCTTGTCCCAGTACCTTTGTCCTGCCCACCTATCCGCCCTCATCCCCTGCCATTCTCCTCCAGTATCGTTTCTGTGTCTCAAAATCCCAAGCTCATTTCCGTCTCAGGGCCTTTGCACGTGCTGTTCTCTATGCCTGGCTCACCCTTCCCCCTATGTCCACAGGGCTGGCTCCTTCTATTCATTAGAATCTTAGCACAGATATCACCTCCTCAGAGACGCGTTCTTCAATTGTCCAGTTTCAGCAAGACACCAGCCTCCACCACCCTTTCTCCGTCTGCCTCTCTTGGGTGACTTTCTTCAAAGCACTCATCACTGTCTGAAATTATCTCGTTTGCATTTAATTTTTTTTTAATTAAATGTATTGGGGTGACATTGGTTAGTAAAATCATATAGGTTTCAACTCTACAATCTTATGTGTGTGTTCTGTGAGTCCCATCAGGGCAAGGAGTGCCCCTTGTTCATTACTCTAGCCCAGGACCTCCAAGAAGCTTGACATGTAATAAGCATTTAGAATACGTTGGATGGATGGATGGATGGATGGATGGATGGATGGATGGATGGATGAAAAGAGCGTCTACACTAGAGTAGCTCGCAATGCAGTTACATCTCCGAGAGACACGAGCTCTCTCAGCCGTCCTGATTAAGACATTCCAGCATCGGCAGCAGCTCCTGGCCTCTTTGTATGTGGAAGCATATTGACCCAGGGCCGGAAGGACACTTGGCAGCAATTTGTGTTTACTTCTCTGATCAATAGTTGTCTCAGTGCTCACCCAACACAATCCATTGCTGATGGTTATTAATTACAGTGCCTTCTGTTTCTTCTACCTCTTCACCTTTCATGAGGTTCGTCCTGGTCCGTCCTCTGCCATGGGGAGTTTCCAGGCATCTAGCGGAGGTCCAAAGGGTCCCTGAGAGGGTTATTCATTTTTCTTCTTCTCCTTCTGAGCCCAGTGTTTGGACCTCAGGTCTGGACTCTGCCCCGTTCTCTCCTGTGCATTTCGAAAAGGGACCCCGTGGAGAGGTTGGGGTGGGAACACTGTGGTGGGGTGGGCACCTCAGTTCCAACCTCAATCTTACCCTTCAATGACTGTGTGTCTTTGACTTCATCACTTTCCCTCACTAGGCCGTGATTCTACTATCTATCAAAATAAGAAGGCTCTCAAAGACCCCTTCAATCCTTGGTACTTTAGGACTTTTCAAGTTTAAGATTCTTCATAAAGAGCCTCCACACTTGTAATGCCCAGAGAGTCAAGCACCCGGAGTCCTGCCATCTTTCATTATTGGGTAAACTGTCCATCCCTGTAATCTCTGAGCTACATCCATTCATGTATTTGTTCAACAATTACTTATGCATCCAGATACATATGTAACGGACACTTTGGGGAGAATCTGCAAATGCCGGCTATGTCACAGCACGAAGCACCTGGCATGTGCTTAGTCCCAGTCACTTTTAAATAAAATCCCTGCAGCCTCCTTCCCCTGGTCATTTCATGTGAGACTCCAGAGAACTCTGGGAACAAAGCTCTATCATCCCTATTACACAGATGAGGAAACTAAAGCCCCATATGGTCAGCGACTTACCCAAAGACATACAACTAGTGAGTGTCTGAGTCAGGATTTGAACCCAGAGCTGTCTGGCCTAAAGTTGGCTCATCTGGCCATTCCAACTGGATCCCAACCCTAAAATACTCACTTCCTCTGCCTGTCTTGAGAAGAGCTCCCTGGAAGCACATTGGTCATATACCACTGTTTCTCGTCAAAGGGGGAAACACCTTAGAAAAGGACAGTGATTGTTACAACACTGAACCAAGCCATGGGTGGCTTATGGCCTGGAAGTGTTCATGAACTAGGTCCAATTAGTTGCCATCAGTAAACATTGACCCATAGACCCCTCCCACTTGGCACCAAAGGCCTCTCAGAATCAAAAAGACAGATGACCCAGGTCGTATGTGAAGAAAGAGGCTACACAGCAAACACCACTTACTATGCAAACCAAATTCCTTTTTCCTAGAATGTGCTGATTTTGAGATACAGAAATACATTCAAATTAGCCCCTGAGATATTCCTCTTCCAAATTCCCCACTTAAGGTTGACTCCTTGGCATGGGATGTTACAAATTCAGAGCTCCAAGAAAGCATACTGATTACTTGGCCATGTATGGGGGCTCCACTACCACCCTGTTTGATGCAGGGTAGAAGTCGAAGCTCAGGGTACAAGCTCGAGCCCCCAGTGAAGCATTAAAGCGCCCCCCAGGACCTGGCTCCAACCAAATTCATTCAGGAAACTCATTAAACAAATATTTATTGAGCACCTACTATATGCCAGACTCTGTTCTCAGTGTCGGAGACACAACAGTGAATAAAACAGATGGAAGTCCCTGCCCCCAAGGAATTTACATGCTAGTGGGAGAGACAGATAACAACAATAATAAATTATAGAACATATCAGATGGAGAGAAGTGCTACGAAGAAAAACAAAGCAGGATGGGAAAAACATAGCAGACAGTGCTACGGGGTGGAGATGGTGATTTAAAATAGGGCTACAGGGAAGATCTTGTAAGAAGGAGACAGTTGAACCAAAGCCTTATACCAAGGCTAACCAAAATGATCCAAGGAGAGCCTGTGGGGCCTCCATGCGTGGTAGAAGCAGTAGATGTGCACAGAGGAGCTCAGAGTCTCCAAAGGTTTGAAAAGTGGAACCCACAGTGTTTACAATGGCTTAAAAGTGCGGAGTGGAATAAAGGGAAGAATCAAAGACAACTCCAAGGTGTCCTCAGCTCCTGGGAGGGTGAACCTGTCAATTTTTTTTTTTTTTTTGGTTTTAAATAATTATTATTACTTTTTTTTTTAATTTATTGGGGTGACAATTGTTAGTAAAATTCCATAGATTTCAGGTGTGCAATTCTGTATCACATCATCCATAAATCACACTGTGTGTTCACCACCCAGAGTCAGCTCCCCTTCCATCACCATATATTTGATCCCCCTCACCCTCATCTCCCACCCCCCACCCCCCTTACCCTCTGGTAACCACCAAATTACGTTCCCCAGATTAATTTTCAAACCCGTGGCCATCCTGTGGTCACCAACTGCCCTCCAATCCCCTCACCCTCCCCCCCACCCCCCACCCCTCCCGCCCATCTGGCAACCTGTCAATTTTTTGTTATGGACATGTCTGCGAATACAAATAGAATGGCGGGGGGTGGGGGGGCGGTGACATACTAAGCTGGAAATGTCTATTCCACACTCAAGTGGAGCTGGCAAGCAGGCCAGATGTTTTCTTTGCAGAGCTTGTACTCCATGAAAAGTCCACTCTGTTCTTTCCTGGCCCCTGATGTACGTCTTTGTCCAACACAGAACCTCTACCTGAAGGACCGTCCCCCATCTTGGCAGGAGCAGTCCCTACCTGCCAGCTTATCCATGAACCTGGAACATGGCTCCTCATCTGAAATCTCCTAGCTTCTCTCCCTGCAGCTTTTCCTACCCAGAGCCTAACAGGTTGATGATGAAAGAGGAAAAATTTAAGAGTTGGGCAGGGTGTGGAGGGAGGCACTGCCCTCATATCTCATGAGTGACCCACTCTCCTCGGGAGTATGTTGACCTGCCTCTTCCCCTGCCTCCTGAAGACCCCAGTCTCTCCTTAAGAGCCACAGGCCCTTTCACAATATACCTTTATCAATATGATTCCAATAAACGTTTCAGTTCCACATATAAATTCCAAGCCCTGGCTGCCCAGCAGAGGACACCTGCTCAATCAGCAGACCATAAAGATGTAATAATGCAATTAAAAGGTATGGCCTGTCACCCCATAAAACTGGAGATCAATGTGGCGGGGGGGGGGGCGGTAGCTGAGGACATCAGGGAGAAGAATCTGGCTTGTCTGCAATGTCTGAAGGATGAGGAAACTGGATGATTCAATGGGACCAAGGAACAAGGTACCTGGGGGAGGTACCATCTTTAGCTTAAGGTCCCATCTTGGTCCTCCCTCAGTGGGTTGGATGTCAAGGGACCTGAGTTCCACCTCCAGGTCAGACTCAGGGGCTATGAGGTTTTAAATAAGTCCCTTCAATGTTTAAGCCTCAGTCTCCTCACCACCAAAATGGGTATAATGATAAGGCTATCTTTTTCACAAGACTGTTGGTGCAGAACAGACCCAGAGAATTTTAATGCTGGAGGGGTTCTGAGCCAAGAGGATGCAAAATCAAAGACCTAGGTAACGGTAGCTCTGGCATATAAACCCACGTCTACAAGCACCTGAGCCCAAGCTCTGTCTCTTTCTGACGAAGCTTCTTCCCTCTCCAGCCCTTCCATTCCTAGGGTTGAATACACTGAACACCAGAATAATAAGCAGGAGATGAGTTGTCATGGGATGATATGGGACTATAGGACAAAAGGCCAGTGCCAGGTCTGCCGCTGACACTGTGTGTTTGTCTTGAACAAGTCACATCCTCTCTTTGAGTGTCCATTACTTCATCTCTAAATGATACTAAAAAGGTTCACCTGTCTTGTATCATAGCCTCCAATAAGACAATGTATAGACAACAGAATTCTATAGCAGAGATAACAGCAATTATAATAATGAATATTTGTTAAGCCCCTACCACGTGCAATTTAATCACCCAATAACTTTGCGAGCAGGTGGAAGAAATGAGGCCCACAGAATTGGCAGAACAGATACTGCGCCAGGTCCCAGCCTGGATCTCAAGAGGCATTTTGCAGTTCTGCTCCCTCCCTTGGAACCTACCCGTTGACCATGAGTTCAAACCCAGGCTAGCCCGATGGAGGAGAGGCAGCGTTATTTACTCAAGGCTGACGTCTTCATCCATTTGGGCTTCTATAATAAAGATACCACAGACTGGGTGACTTAAAAAAAATCATGTATTTCTTGTAGTTCTGGATGCTGGAAGTCTGAGGTCATGGTGCCAACATGGCTGGTGCTGGTGCAGTGTCTCTTCCTGGTTGACAGATAGCCATCTTCTTGCTGTGTTCTCACGTGGCCAAAACAAGAGAGCTCTTGTATCTTTTATTAAGGAACGAATCCCATTCACACCATGACCTAATTACCTCCTAACGGTCCCACCCCCAAATACCTATCACATTAGGTTTTAGGGTTTCAACATTATTTTTTTTGGGGGGGGGACACAAACATTTAGTTTATAACAGCCACACAACCAGTAGGATGGAGCTTAACTGAGAAACAACTGTTTTAACGATCTTCTTCCGGAACTCAAGTCCACTACACTCTATTGACTCCGAACTGTAAAGCTTTACACACATGTATTATATAGTCTAGGAATCTTCTGAAGCCCATGTACTTCCCTGAAGTACTGACGAGGACGGTGGGAATTCCAGAACCGGTACAAGGTATGAGCTGGACCCCTGGGGCTAGAAAACTTCTTACCATTCATAGAATCATAAAGAATTTGACTGGCAGGAATCTCAAATCAAATATTCTCCATCTTGTTTACTGCACAGACAGAACACTGAGATCCAGCGAGAGTGAGAGATTGCCTGAGGCCCAAAAAGAGCATAATTGATGGAGGTGGGACCAGAACTCAGATATGCTGACTCCAAATTTAGTGCGTAAAGGACTGTCCCACTCAGATATCCAAGGAATGCAGGCTGAGCATGGGAACGAGAATCACTGGGGGAAAGAAGAGATGAACCAAAATTTACCTGCAGACAGGAGAGAATCAGGGTGAGAGGGACCAAAAAGGCCAAGGTATCTCTGGAGTGATGAGGAGCCTGGGATGGCCTTGGAAATTAAGGACTTGGAACCAGAGAACTTTAAGTTCAAGTCTTATGTGATATATTGCTAACAAAACAGGCCCTATGTTTCTATCCCCTTCTGTGTGTTGGTCATTTGCAAGTGTGCCTTTATAGTTCCTTCCGTTGGGAGCTGAAGTCTATTTCTCTACATCTTCAGTCGGGATTGCTCGTGTGACTTGCTTTAACCATAGAAAGTGGCAGAGGAGCTAGGATGCCTTTTCCAAGCCCGGGCCCCAAGAGGTCTTGTGCATTTCTGTTCTTTGCTTTGAACTTGACCATCTACCGTGAGTCTCCTGGAGGATGAGTGCTGTGCGGCTCTTAACGCTCATCATCCCAAGCCAACAGCAGCCAATCACTAGACTTAAGTGAGTGCATCCTAACCCATCTAGAGGCATGAGTGAGCCCAGTCAAGATTAACAGAGCCACGCCAAGACAAGAAGAAATACCGAGTTGATCGGTAGACTTAGAAACTGTAATAAATCACAGTTATTACACTTCTTATTTGAAGCCTCTGAGCTTTGGAATTATTTGTTACTCAGAAATAGCTAACTGATACATCTTCGTTCGCTTACTTCCCAGTCTTACGGTCTTGGGAAAATCACTTCACCTTCTCAAGCCTCAGTTTCCCCATTTGCAAAAGAGTGGTGGTGATGATGATGATGATGCCAGCCCACCAAGATCTTTGTGACAATTAAACAAGAGAATGCATCAAGGCTAAGAGCACAGTATCTGGCATACAGTGAGTGCTCAATCTATGTTGATTTCTTTATTCCAGAAGCCATGCTATAGCCTTGGTCCGCCCACCAAGAGATTAGAGGGTATGTGGTTTGCTCCCGGGGACCATTGCATAAAGACCTGTAATTACATTGAGGCTAGGCTAATAGGTCTTGGAATTCCAAACCCAAGTCCTTAGGTGCCCCTGGATCCCTCTTGAACCCCTGGCCCTCAGGCCAGTCAGGACAGGGGCAGTGCCAGGCCAGGCGGCCTCAATGCAGGCTGAGTTCAGCAGTGCAGTTTGCTCTGCTTGCCAGAGCTTGCATGTTTACACACATCCCATAATTACCATCTGCACAACCAGAGGCATTTGTTGCAAATGGGCCGTTTCCATCTGTTGAAGCAATTTCCTCAGAGGAATTTGCATTGATCACTTTTTTATGCAAAGCTTTTATATAGATCATTTTCCCCCCAATGGTTTTTAATAGGTCTAAATATTTTGAGGGGCAGGGAGGGTCCTCGGGAAGAAGGGGGTTGGGGGCTGGGGAGCGTCGTGGTTGGGGGAGAAGATAAGGAAAGCTGCTGTCCCACATAACCCCACCTGTATTCCTCATCGGCAACGACCCAACTCCACCACTGTTCAGGACCCCAACCCAGGCAATGCCATTTCAAATATTTATTGTTTGCCTTTACACTTGAGCTGGTAACTCCTGGTTCACTGAGTGGCCTCAAACGAGGGACAATGGGGCGTGGTAATTAGCCAAGCAACTGGTGACTCCAGCTCAGAGCGTCGTACCTGAGAGGACCAGATGGACAGTTTTGCATATTTTTGACAGCTGTAATGAACAGGGCAGCTCCGCATTGATTAAATGTCTGGGAAATTAGTGCAACCCTCTGGAGCTTCATTATTTACTATTTCTGCTCAAATTCTCAGCAAAGTTTACATAAGCAGAAGTCGGTAGTAAGAGAAGGAGAGAAAGAGGAGACAGTTGAATGAGATGATAAATGCTTTCTATGGCCGCAGCCCAACAGATGCAGTACGGCGGAGTGACTATAATTTTGACATTGAGCTCCTAGAGGGAATACTCTTGGTTGATTCAGTTCTGTATCCCTAGTGTTCGGCATCGTACCTGGCGCAGAGAAGCCTCCCAGAAATCTTTGGTCCTAGACAGAACATTTGACTGGAAGTCAAAATCTAGGTTCTGGACTCATGCAGAGACTTGAGACTCCATAAGCAGAGGATAGACCATGTCTTTAAAGCAGATGGAGTCACATCCTTGAAAATATAACTCTAAACCTTTACTACATAAAAAAGACACTCATGTGTACGTAACTGATCTCCTTGTCACCACCCTTGGAGCATCATGAACTTGAGTGGCTAAAGATTGCTGAATAAATAAAACAAGACTCCTCTCAACATGTCCCAACAAGACTCAGGTGGAGTTTTTCAAAGTATGCCTGCAAAACGCCTGCATCAGCATCACCTGGGGATCTGATGACAAATGCAGATTCTTAGGCCCCTGTTAAAGAAAAAAATTATTCAGACACTTGTTAAAGATGGTGAGGAAGACTTTATTCCAGGACGGGCTACTACAACGGAGATTTTGCAGTGGGTAAGAGAGATCAGGCTCAACTCCAAATGAATACAACAGGAAAAGTGGGAATTTATAGGCAAGGAGCAGAATCGGGGGCAGGGTGGTGGTCCGAGGATGGAAAGTTACTAACAAGTAGAATAAGTCTTTGCTAAACTGACCTCACAGGATTCTTGCTGAAGCAGGCCAACGTGATAAGATATCAAGGGTGAGGGATGAGGAATTTTAACAGATAACGAGTGATCGGAACAAGAGAGGGGGATTTTTGCTAAACTGACTAAGCAGGATTCTTGCTAAACTGGGTCAAAGACACAGGCGAAGGTCAGAACCTAATCAGAAGAGGACTCAGAGGAGCTGGATGAAAGTTTAGTCAAAGGAGAGCGTCTTGGACCAAGAACAACAGGCTAAATAAACTCCCCAGGGGATTACTATATACTAACTTAGAGAATTACTGCGGGCTCTAGAATTCTGGGTTAGAATCCTAGCCCTATCTCTTGCCAGTCAGGTGCCCTGGACAGGTCAGAGCAGCCCAAATGAAAGGCCTTGGAGCTGTCCCTGGTGCTGCCCTCGGCTTCACCACAGAATCGTCTGCTTTTCCCACCCTAACTCATAACCTCTCTGCATTCGGTAAGCCACGTTCTGTTCCTGCCCCTGGTGTCTGATCTCCTGTGTATTACTCGTGCCAGGAAAAAGCATTCTGAAACTCCTATATAGGCTCGGACCCTTCCTTCTCTTCAGCCCTTTTAGAGGTCTCTCCTGCTTCTTATCCCGCCCTTCACCTACCACCTGTTGGGTCTAGTCTTTGGTAGATGTATATATTGTAACAGAATTTCAATGCCTCCACCAAAAGAGAGAGCAAAGGCCTGGGTAGCCGGGTAGGCATCAGACAGATACATAGCTTGAGGTAAGTGACCCCTTTCGCTAGAGTTTTTTCCTTTTATCATATTCACAGAGGTGAATCGGGTCTTGTCTAGTAGAGTACGCCTTCGGTAAATGTTGAGAGAATGGAAGACGGATGGATCGATATAATAAACGATATAAAAAATGATGACTACGGGGAGAGTGATGGTGGTGGTGGGTCCACTTTCCCACAGGTCCCGCAAAGATTTCCTCATGGGTAACGATGGCTCCTGAAGACATTTGTATTTGAGACTATGGTTTATTAGCTGATTGAAGAACTGGATGGATGGATGGGTGGGTGGGTGGGTGGGTGGATGGATGAATGGATAGAAGGACAAAAGGGAGGGATGGAGGAAGAGAGGAAAGGAAACGAGATAGAAAAGAAAAGGAAGAGAATGTGGACTATAGAAAGAAAAGAAAACCAGGGAGAGGAAGGAGACCACAAATTCCATTGTGCTGTAAACACTCATCAAACAAGACTAAGAGAAAATGAAGTAAATTCTTCTAATACATCATTGAATATTACTGTACTTCATTTACTTTCCCTCCAATTAGGCAAAAAGCCTCTTCTATTAACAGCTACCCTTGCAGATCCAGACAAAATTAACTCTGGTGCCTCATCCTGGCAGCAGGGCAATTGATTCTTCCCCCTAATCTGTTTATTTCATTAGCAATACATTTATTTGGTACATGCATTTTGCCACGCTGCTGCAGTGAAATGGCCCTGCGAGGTGTGGGGCACGGGAGAGCGGTTGGAATATTAACCAAATCGCTATTACCGCCATGGCAGTGCTTAAAGATCATATGTAAATCAAATGTCAGGGGAGAAAATTGTAGCGAGGGCTGTCAGGAAACAATTTAGCAGTGGTTAAAGGCACAGCTCATGGCTGGGTGAATTGTGAACTTTGCAAATGGAAAACCAAGCTGGCTTCCACTGTGGGAGTGGAAGAGACCCAGGGGAAAAAGAGTGGAGAGGCTGGGGGAAACGTGGGATCGCTGTATCCCACAAAATTGAAAACAAATAAACAACAACAAAACACATTCACTTTTAAATATTCACAGCCAGCTGCTAGGGTGAGTTCCCCCTGAAAGTGAATTTGGCCTGTTGAAGAATTTCACTACGATGTCTGTCCTGTGCATCTCGAAGGAGGGTTTCATTACATGGAAAAAGCAGTTGTTTAACAAAAGGTAGTGGGAGCTCTTATTGCGAAGCTTCTAAATATTGGTTCCCACGTTCCAAAACAAATGATGACCGTAATAAGGGTGATGATTTTAGTATCTCCCATCACATTGTGACCTATAATTCTTTCCCTTGGAAATTTATCCTTGTGAGTTGAGCGTGTGTGTGAGTGTGTGTGTGTGTGTAATAATTGGCAGGGTACTTTGTCAAGATTCAGTCACTGCTCAAGGTATTTCAAACAGAAAAGGATTTAACACAGGGAGTTAGAAGCTTCTTTAATTGTTGGACAGACCGAAGAAGCAAAGCTCAGGAAACCTTCCAGAAAACCCAGAAGCACAGGAAGCACATGGAGTATTTCCAGGAGATGTTGGCTGCGTGTATCCGGGAAGTACGCAATTCCTAAAGTTGACGTAGAAGCCACCAGCAGAACATATGCCTTCTCTCCACCAACGCCTTGTACCTTCCTGCAGCTACCTCTGGGATATTATGGTTTCTCCTTCTTTTCCACCTTTCAGACGTCATGCAAGAGCTCCTCCTTCTTCCAGACAACCCCCCCTCTCCATAAATTGCATTTCATGGAAAGGTTGCTTGGGAACTCAAATCCCGACTCGGGCACCAGAAATGAGAGTGGGCGTATCCATTCACCTCTCTGAGTCTCTGATTTCCCAGTACTGAAATGGGCTTTCACAGTACCTGGTCGCAGCAGAGACGTTGCCGGGATAACGTAAAATGCGTAAGTGCTGGGCACATAGTAGGTGCCCAATCAATATCCATTGCTTTTTGTCCTCTTCCTTTTACCCTTGTGTCTCCCCTGGGAGGTTCATTTGAAACCAATTTCCTCCATAAAGATATTGCCAGGGCACATGGAGTGAATTCCCAAGGTTCCAGGTTCCCCCTTGGGAAAAGTCCTCCCTTAAAGAAAGCCATTACGGATTTAATTTCTTATCATCTCCCATTCCAACTAGCCAGAGTGTTATGAATAATATCCTATTAGCTGGAGACATTCAAACAATCACCCGTTAACATGTTCTTACGGCGAAATGATGAAGCGTCCTCCGAAATCACAGTGCTTATCTGCAGCCCACTCAGCAGGCAGTCCATCACGCCCACCAAAGACACTTCTTGTATTGCTGTCTTGGATTTCAACTAATCACTCCAGGGCAGCGGGCAGCAAGAGAGCTGGGAGCCTCCCGGGCTGCAGGTTCCTGGGACAGAGACGTGTCTTCCTCGGGACCTGCCCCATCAGGCATGGCAGAGGGCCTGC
Organism: Rhinolophus ferrumequinum; assembly: GCF_004115265.2. Lineage (NCBI taxonomy): Eukaryota > Metazoa > Chordata > Mammalia > Chiroptera > Rhinolophidae > Rhinolophus > Rhinolophus ferrumequinum. The sequence continues at coordinate 16,872,828 of NC_046308.1, read as the reverse complement.
CCCAGAGGGGACTGGAGCATCTTCCTGAAAGAATATGGAGCACATCCCAACCATGTACTGATTTTCTCACAGGGAAACCAAGTCAGTAAAACCCTGATGGTGCAACACATGGATGTGAGAACAGACAAGAATAGAGTTGCATGGAGGAGTTATTTAAAGACAAAGAAAAAATGAAACCACTAAAATAGAGACATCAACTTTCAAGTTAGAAGAGCCCCTAGAAGTTGGCTATTGCAGGTTTTATTCTTCCCCTCACAACCCCCTGCAAAAAAAAAAAAAAAGTGCCCCATCCTGGTTTAGCTCAGCAAAGCATTCTCTGGCTACGGAAGCTGGGGAAGCACTAAGTAATCGGAGCCCTTCATGCTGCCTCAAAGCGCACGTCACGTGCTCAGGACTTTGACCCACCCTGCAGGAAAGACAGCCATTTAATTTGATCAGTGCAATGCTTGCCAAACTTATTTAACCACAGAATTTCTCTTTTTCTTTGTTCCTGCATCTGCCAAAAAATTCCTTGGTAGTGATGGGGCTTTCTAGAAGACAATGTGCATACATTTCTTTTGTGTTTATAGTCTCTCTTGATAAAAAAGGATTTTTGTTTGTTTGTTTGTGTTTATACTAGTCTGAGAGTAAATGGAAGTGGGATGCATATTTCATAAAGTGGTTCCTTTTGAGAATTTTGGATGGTAATCATGACCCCATGGAACTCTGCTACAAGGAAAGAGGAAAAGAACTAATATGTACTGTTTCTGCTATATGCTGAGCACTCCAAATGCGTGTACCATAACCTCACAATAATCCAATGAAGTATATTTGTTTCCCCTTTTTACAGATGAGAAAACTGAGGTCCACGTGGCTACTTAAAGAGCCAGATCTCGCTAAGCCAGTGATAGCCCATGGTCCAAAGCACCTTTGCCAGTGACACCACACTCCTCAGTTCTTTGAGGTCCTTGGGTCTCCCCTTTAAGGACACAATGAGTCTGAGTGTTCGATCGTAGAGGATTCATGGACTCACGAAGATCCAGGATTAAGGCTACCTGTGATTCCACACTGCTGAGACGACGGCAGGGGACACTGCGCAGATGTAAGCTGGTGAAGAAGGATTCTGTGGTCTCCACTGCCACCCTTGCGCTGTGAAAAGCAGCAAAGCATCAAGACAGGTGAGACCCAGCCTTCCTGTTCTCAGCATGAAACAGCTCAAAAGATTTCACTAAGGCCCACAATCAACCTGTAAGTCCTTACTCTTCATATACCCACTTGACAGATGAGCAAACTGAGGCTTGGGGAGGTTGTTTAATTTGCCAAGAAGAGAAGTCCTTTAGAGTTCAGGAGAGAAGAACATGTCATGGGAAGAAGGAAGAAAGCATGGTAGGCTGGAGTTTCCCATTTAGTCCTCACAGAAATTAGAATTCAACAGGCAGCCCCGTTCCCATTTTACAGATGACAACACCGAGGTCAGAGGTTTGACGTGAGTCCTCCCAGACCACAGCAGGGTGAGATGGGGATGGGCTCCTGTTCCCAGCCCAACAATGACCTCTCTCTTCTCCCCTTCCTTCACCTCCTCTAAGGCATTTCAGTGATGGTTCTTATTGTTGGGGTTGCAGATTCATTTGGAAGCCACAGATCAGGAGCTTGCTGGAAACAGAAAGGGATGGCTTAAGGAAGGACGCTCCTACTTCGGGGAACTTCCATGCTTAAGTGCTTCCTTTCCCCTTCTCTCTGACCTTGGGTGGCCGCCGTAGTCTTAAGTGCACAGTAATACACTCTCAGTCACTGTTCAATGCCCAGGGGAATGGTTTCAGGCCCTCCACTGGAGTGAATATTTTTATGCAGGCTATAATTTCTTTGAAGACCTTCAGAGCGTTCCTGCAGCCTCCACCATGCCCTCTCCTCCTGGGAGCACGTGGCAGAAAGAAAAGCCACTTTCTAATAAGGGGAACGGCAAGCTTTAGGCGGAGGAAGACAGGCTGAGCAGGCCCCGGGCTGAGGGCAGGGACTGCTTTCTCATGATCTTCCATTTTGACCCCTAAACTCCATCCTCAATGATAATAACTATGGCCAATATTTATAGAGCTTCCTAGGTGCCAGGCCTGTCATAGACGCCAACACTTACTGTCTCGTTTAATCTTCTTAGCAACACTGAGTGGCTGGCATCCCATTTTATAGATGAGTGACTGAAGCACAGGAAGGCAGCCCAAGGTCACAAGAAAGGGGAAAGCCAGACTAGAAACCTGGGGAGCCTTGGTTCTGTACAGAATGCAAAGTACTCTCCATCCAGCATCCAGGGAGTCACTCAGAAGAACAAACCTCATCACATCACTGCCTAGCTCCAAGCCTTCCCGTGGCTCCCTGTTGCCCTGGCGCTGGAGATCAAATCCTTTCCCACTGGGTCTCCAGGCCCCGCCTCCTCCACCCTCCTTTTGCCCCACACTCTCCCTGGCTTTCAGCACACAGCTTCACTGGCCTCTTATGTTCCCAGAACACTCTACTCTCTTGATCCTGCCAGAGGGTTGTTGCACCTGCAGTTTCCTCTGCCTGGTGTATACTCAGAGCCACCCTCCTTCAATCTACCCCCAGCTGGTTAACTCCATCTCATCCACACACCTCCTCTGGGAAGCCTACCCTGACTGCCACTCTTGGTCAACACCCCCATTATTTCCCTTTTGCTGCGTGGGTCACATGGCCACATTTCTACTGTTACATTTGTTTATGTGAATATTTGACTCATACCTGTCCCTCTGATTAGACTGTCCGTGCAAGGAAGGCAGAAACAGTGATTATCTTGTTCACTGCTGTTTTCCCGGCTCCTGGAATCCTGGGCATTACAAACTATTTGCTGAATAGCTGAATAAACAAACAAGTGAGTGAGTGAGTGAGTGAGTGAGTGAGTGAGTGAATGAGTGAGTGAGTGAATAGACATAGAGAAGGAGCAAAGTCTTTGGGTTGGCAGAGCAAGCCCTGTAGGGCTGGGACTAGAGTAAGGCAAGGGAAGCACTCACTTCTGGCACAGAATTCCACACTAAAAAGCTCAGTAATCAGGATACATGTTTTAATTCATTAATACATATTTTTAAAATTTAAATTTAATGCAAAACACATCCATGATAAATAGATTCTAAAAATTTTAAATAAAGTGTCACGCAGAGTCACATGAAAGCCTGAGGCAAAGGAAAAATCAGAAATACGAATTCTGCCTGTGTTTAAAATGGTGCTACTTTGTTCATCAGAGATTTATTTGCAGTAACTTTCATTTGAAAAAAGAAATATTTCATCGAAGTGTTTTTGATCTCGACTGCTGGGTTTTTGTAGCACCTCCTTAAATTTTGTGCCCAGGGATTGCCTCGCTCTAGTCCTGGTTTGGTTCCTGTCCTTGCTTTGCCATCAGACAGCTCTGCAACTTCAAACGAGTCGCTTGGCCACTTTGGTCTTCTTCTTCATCCTCAGTAAAGATGGAGCCGTCAACGTGAGGCGACCCACAGTCGGTGCCTTCAGCTCTGAGATGAACGACCCCATTGTGAGTTTGGCATTTGCTAAGACGTTTGAAGATTCCTTGCCGTGCCAAACCAAGAGACCAGGTAACTATGTAGCTCACAAATGGGGGCGTCTGTGGCATCGTCCAATGGCCAGTCACTAGAGGGGTCCTCCCTTCATGGTGGTCTCACACTTCGTGTAGCCTGTAGTTCTCCCTTCTCCGACCTCGTGCAGCTACCTATGGCCTACCTAGGAGTGTGAGACAGGGAAAAGGAGGCCACTTAGAGGGGCAGATGTTCTCTGCAGAAGATGCTATAAAAAAATAAATAAATGCTGTCACTTTGAAATGGAGTGGGAGCCGCTACCCTGGAGGAACTGACTTGCATGTCTTATGCCTCAAAACTTTGGAACATTAAAATGGGCAAACAACCTTTGGACTGGGCCTAACGCAACTATGTCCCAACGAACTATTTGCAAGGATAACAAGAAAGCAGATATGACTACTGGTGGATGACTACCAGACTGAAAATTGAAAACATTGTTCAGAATTAGCACCGCTATGTTAATTTTTCTGCACCAAAAGAAATGCCTTCCTTCTATTGACATAATTGTTTTCCTTCCCTGTCTCATAAATACCCCTTGCCTTTGTCTCCTAATCAGAACACTGTCTGGGCTTCTGCCTGAATCAGTGCTTCCTGAATAGCTATTCTTTGATCTCAAATAAATGCTGTTGCCTCTCACTTGGGCCTTTTATTTTTAGCTCAATAGTGCACTTTGCGTAAATTCAAAACAACCTCTCCCAACTCCTCAGTTCCCTTGGTTGTGAGCAGAAGAAAAGTATTGTGAAAACAGCACAAACTGTGCAGTTGGTGAACTTGAATCCAGCTGCCTGGGCTTGGAAAGTCACTTCACCTTTATGTCACACCATTCATTTATCAAAAACGTATAAGGGATGTTGTAAGAGTGACAGAAGGCTATAGATTCATTTATGCACCTACATATATGTATAAATGGGATCAAATTCTATACAGTCTTCTGCAACGATATATTTTTTCACTTGTTGCTTCTTGAGTACCTTAGTATAGGGCTTAGAATGCAAGTAGTAGAGACAGATCACCTGGTTTGAATCACAGATCTGCAGCATGTTGGCTGGATAAATACCCCAATGTCCCACTCCCACCTGTCCTCAGTGTTCACATCTGTAAAATGGGGAGATGATAATGCTCATAGCACAGCTGAGATTAAGTGATGGACTGCAGGGAGAGTGCCTGATCGCTAATAAGGGCTCTATAGATGCTGGATAATATTATCCCCAAAACCCACTTTGGTTCTTTTTGGCTATTGCATAGTATTCCAGAATGCACTGAATTTTTATCCTGGTGATGGACATCTAAGCTCTTTTCTAGACCTACTATACAACCGCATGATAAACTGGTGACGCAGGTTCCACTTGACATTGATCACAGTCACTATTGCTAAGAAATTGAGTGGTTATGCAGGAAATACAAATGGAAAGGTTTGTGTTGTCAGGACTGTGTTGATGTTTTACAATGAGAAACTATGTATAGCTATAAGAGAGGAAAAAAAGAAAAAGAAAACAAAAGGCAGAGAAAAAAGAAGAAGGAAGAAGAGAGGGAGAAGAAAAGGGTGGAGGTTGGTAAATGGATGTAAAATACCAGACACGAGATCTGAGACATATCAGTTGCCCCTAAAATGGTAGCCATTACATAATCCCAGAATTATCTGGTGTCTGACCAACCCAAGATAACGAAAGTTAAACAACTGGCAATGTGTGTGAATGGCTGTGTGTGGGCGTGTGCATGTTTGCAGGTGTGTGCACCCTGTGTATGTATATCTGCCGGCGTGCCTGTGTGTGCATGCCTGCGTGTCTGTGCATTTGTGTATGCATGTGTGTCTCTGTGTGTAAATGTATGTAAATGCACATATGTGTATATGTGTGTCTGCACATGTATGTGGTGCATGTGTGCATGTCTGAATGTGTGTGTGCATGTGGATGTGTATGAGTGTGTATCCTTACATGTGGGTGCACATTCTGTGTGTGTGTGTGTGTGCCCATGTACGCGTGCATGCTTCCTCCTTGGTAGATAAGAATCCCAATAAATGAGGTGATAGATAATGGGTGTGAAATAGTTTTGAACACTGCCCATCCCCTACACACGTGTAACAAAGGAGGGTTAACATTCAAGTCCAGAATGAAAAGCCATCATGATTGATCCACCCCACACATTCCCCTTTCCCTTTGTTTTCCTTAAATTCTCTAATTGTCACCTCTGTCCACAGAAAGAGAGGTGGATCCCAGCAGCGTGTAACCTTCCCTGCCAGAGTCATTTGAGAAAGCCAAGCTTTCCAGTTGATGGAAGATCACCTCTGTTTAATCGCCACTTCGAAAATTACATTTTGGATAGAAATCTCTGCAAAACACACTCTGTTCTTTGATTATTTGCACAGGGGCCCTTGGACTACATCTCAGATCTGTCATTATGAGCATCACTTATATTCCAGTGAGAGCGGAAAGGCTCTGCATGTGTAGGGGCATTTGCTCTTTCACACCAAGTCTCTGGACCACTCAGATTTTGATATTAGTGAGACTTTTTCCAAACAGTCCTTTCTCTTCCTGGCCCCCTGAGCCATCAAACGGCACCTTTGTCTTCTTCCAGCAGATGTTTGTCTCCTTCTCCATTTGTTCATTTCCTTTTTCATTTGTTGCATCCAACCTGCAGACGAGGTCAGCTAATTGCCTTTGTTAGTACTGTTCGCAAAATCAAAGTAACTAGGCTCTGAGCGAGAAGCAAGAGTTGCTGGTTAGAAGGAGGGAATTACAACATTAAAATCCTTGCTCTCATTGCTGGATAGTTGCTGGATAGTCAGTAAGACTCCTGGTCCACCAAATTAAAAGAGCTGCACAAGGCCGAACAAAGCCTACATCTGTTTCATTCATTTATTCATTCATTCATCACAGGTTTATAGAGCTCCAGCTACATGCCCGGTGTCGTTCTCAACATAGCGGCTTAGGGATGGCCGAGGCTTTCTGAACATCGGAGTCTTCCAGAGATGTGAACTGCAGCCGAGAGATGTTCCTGAATAAGACAAGGAGCCTGCCCTTAAGATTTTGGTCTATTTGGGTAGACAGGACATTTATGCCTACACAGTAGACACCCAAAGGGATACGCCAACTCTCAGACAGAAACGCACACGTACACACATGTACGTGTTTGCAAATACACACATTCGCATATAGGCAGTGCACTTTTTTGAAGGGCTAAGTGGAGAGTGAGTCAGCCGAGGATTTGAGGCACTTAGGCAGGCATCTCTTCCTACTTTGCCATCACCTCCTCTATTTCAGGTGAGTCTTTCATGGCCAAAGAGTAGGGTGACTATCGGGAGACCTGGACTCTAGTTTCTGCACCCCAAATGACTCGACATGCAATTGTGATCTTATCTTCTTTGTTTTTTATTGAGACATAATTGACATATGATATTGTATTCGTTTCTGATGTACAACATAATGATTTGATATTAATATGTATTGTGAAAAGTTCAACCCAATAAGTTTAGTTAACATCCATCACCACACTGAGTTACAAATTGTTTTCTTATGATGAGAACATTTAAGACCTACTGTCTTAGCAACTTTCAGATACAATACAGCAGGGTTAACTACAGTTACCACGCTGTACGTTACATCTCCGGGACTTATTTATTCCATAGCTGGAAGTTTGTGCCTTTTGACAACCTTCACCCAGTTCACCCACCCTCCACCACCTGCATCTGGCAATCACCAATCTGTTCTCTATGAGTTTTGTTTTTCTGTTTTAAGATTCCACATATAAGTGAGAGCATACAGTATTTGTCTTTCTCTGTCTGACTATCATAACGCTCTCAAGATTTATCCATGTTGTCGCAAATGGCAGGATTTCCTTTTCGTGGCTGAATAACATTCCAGTGTGTGTGTGTGTGTGTGTGTGTGTGTGTGTGTGTGTGTGTGTGTGTGTGACATTTTCTTTACCTATTCATTGTTGATGGACACTAAGATTGTTTCCATGTCTTGGCTATTGTAAATAATGGTGCAATGAACATGGAGGTGCAGATGTCTTTTCAAGACAGCGATTTCATTTTCTTCAGATAAATACCTAGAAGTAGAATTGCTGGATGATATGATAGTTCTATTTGTTAATTTTTGAGGCACTGCCATACTGTTTTCCATAGTGGTGGCACCAATTTACACTCCCACCAACAGTGCGCAAGGTTCCCTTTTCTCCACACCCTCACCAACACTTGTTATTTCTTGTCTTTTTGATCCTCGCCATTCTGACAGCTGTGAGGTGACACTGTGGTTTTGATTTGTGTTTCCATGGTGACCAGTGACGCTGAGCCCCTCGTTCATGTACCTGTTGGCCTGTTGTATGTTTTCTTTGGAAAATTGTCCATGCAGATCCTTGGCCCTTTTTTTTTCTTCATTTGCTGTGTTTATTATATTTATTCGCATTAATGATTGTCCTTTAAACATGTTACTCTGCAAATCAAATGTTTATGGTTCTTCCGTTTTATTGAGATAAAATTGACATATAGCTCTGCATAAGCTCCGGTGTGCAGCATAATTGGTTTACTTACATGGACTGTGAAAGGATCGCCACAATAAGTTTAGCTAGCATCCATCCCCTCATATAGATGCAGTAAAAAGAGAAAGCAAAAAAAAAATTGTTTTTCCTTATGACGAGCATTCTTGGAGTCAATTCACTCTCTTAACAACTTTCCTGTACATCATAGAGCAGTGGTAACTGCGGTCGTCATGCTGTTCCTTGTATCCCTTCTACCTTACACCCCTTTTTGCCTTATAACTGGAAGGTCGTGCCTTTGACGGCCTTCCTCTCATTTCCCTTCCCCCACCTTCTCTCCCCATTTTTAAATAATTGTTTTATTTTTTAATCACAGTTGACATGCAATATTATATTAGTTTCAGGTGTACCACATAGTAATTCGACATTTATAGAACTTACAACGTGATCACCCGCATAAATCTCGTACCGATCTGACGCCATACCTGGTTATTACAATGACAATATTGTGGACGACATTCCTTATGCAGTACTTTACATCCTGACGACTATTTGGTAACTACCAATTTGTACCTCTTAATTCCTTCTTCTTTTTCACCACCCCCAACCCCCCTCCCAGGTGGCAACCATCTCAATGTTCTCTGTAGCTATGAGTTTGTTTCTATTGTGTTTGTTCATTTATTTTGTTCTTTAGATGCCACGTATAAGTGAGATCATATAGCATTGGCACTGCAGCATTATTTACAATGGCCAAGATATGAAGGCAGCCTGGGCTGTCCATCAATAGAGGACTGGATAAAGAAGAGGTGGTACATATGTACAATGGACTATTACTCAGCCGTAAAGAAGAATGAAATCTTGCCATCTGCAACAACACGGATGGACATAGAGAGTACGCTGAGTACCAGTTTTCTAATTACATTGATTGTGACCTGAAGAAAGCCCTTGCCCAATCTGGATCTTTGTTCCCCAACTAAAAAATGATGACATTGGACCAGATGATATCTGAAGCTCATTTGAGTTAAAACACTCAAATCCTCTGATCCTAATAGTGTAACTGACAATAATATTAATAATCACCTTGTATTGAGTGTTTACCACGTTCTCAGCATCATATATATGCATCTTATTTAATCCTCACTTTAACCCAATAAAGCAGGTGCTACTTTCCCTTTTTACAGATGAGAAAACTGAGGTTACAGGCAATGAAGCAGCCGGCCCGAGGTTCATGCAGCTAATTAGTGTCAGACCTGGCTCTTCAAACTCAGGTAGTTTAATCTCAGAGTCCATGTTCTTAATCACTGATATGCTGCACTCCTAACATCCTGTGAGGTTACAGTTTTGGAGTCCTGTGTTCTAACCATTCATGCCCCTCCATGCTTTCCCCAAGCCTTCACTTAGGAACTTTGTTAGCAACGTCTCAAAGCTCAGGAGGGAGTGTGGGAGAGAGGGAAGAGGAGAGTCAGAGCTTCCTAAGCCTTGGAGCTCCAGGCAGGCTGGCACCCCGAGGTCCCCGGGCCCAGTTCCCCTGCATATTCATCTGGCACCAGCCGGCAGATGAGTATGCTGGCCACTCCTGACATCTTGCCAGCTGGCCTGGAGTACCCAGTGGCTGGCACCTCGGCCACTTGGATGGGCTGCCAGCCTGCCTCCCACAGGCATGCAGCTGGCAGCAAAGAGCAGATGGGCCGGTTGGTTAGGCCACTGGCTCACCATTAAGCTGCCAGCTGGCTTTGCTGTGCCTGGTGCCTTGGCACCTCTGGGCTGGCATCGGTGGGCAGCAGGGCTGACATGTTGGCTGGGCAGCTGGCAGAGACAGCAGAGAGAAGAGTTCCTAGGCCTCCTCCTGGCTGCCCCCTAACATGTCCAGGGGTCTTGGCCAATGGAAACTGATGTCAGAATCCATCCCAATATCACTCTGAAGAGTCTGCAGTGGGAGTAAGCTTCCTCTCCCGCACTTTCTATGAACTATGTTAATGTCACAAGTTCTGGTCTCCCCAGACATGCCTCATTCCTGCCCTCTGACTCCCAAGCCTCTAGGGAATAGGTGTCCCCTGGCAAGCACCCCTAGCTGCCACCTCTTCAAAGTCTGGCCACCTGTCCCTTCTCAGCTTGGCTATTTCGAGGCTTGGCTTCTGCAGCTGCCAGCGGACTGGATCCGGCGAGGGCTGGGAGCCTGGTGAGATGCAACGTGAAAACCCAAGAAACGTGGGTTCCCGTTCTGGCATGCTCTCGCGTGTGCTGTGAGAACCTGGACATATGCCTTTCCCTCTCTGGCCCTTCACGTCCCCATCTCTTCTTTTCCATCTCTCCCTCTCAGTCAAGAGGTCAGAAGAGAATAGCATCACCTTCGGGAACCTGCATAAGCCTTAATGGGTTTATGACCCCTAGCACTCTCTGCGTAATCTTGTGTGTTGCATGGTGTCATGGGTTGAATTGTACCCCAACCCCCCCAAAAAAAAGATTTTGAAGCCCTAACTCCCAGGACCTATGAATGGGACCTTATTTAAAATAGAAAGAGAGACTATGCAGACGATAAAGTTAAGATGAACTCATGAGGGTGGGCCCTAATCCAATATGACTGTGTCCTTATAAAAGGGGACATTTGGACATAGATAGAGATGCATAAGGTATGACGATGTGAAGACACAGGGAGAAGGCCGTCGGCAAATCAAGGAATGCCTGAGGCCACCAGAAGCTGAGAGAGAGCCACGGATCTAATTCTTTCTCACCCCCCTCGGTAGGAACCAACCTGGGTTTCAGAATCCCAGCCTCTCAAACTGTCAGACAATAAATTTCTATTGTTCCAAGCTGCCCAGTTTGTGGCACTTTGCTACAGCAGCCCATGGTAACCAACAAAGCTGGGCGTGAAATGTTCTGGAAGACACTTCATACATTTCATCAAGTTATCAGTGGGGCTCTTGATCCATTCCACCCCAATTCAGACCACTCAAGTGCTTCCCAATCCTGACATTCTAGAATTCTGTATAATGAAGTATAAGGTGCAGAAAAACATGGTAGCCAGGTTTGGCTGTCAAGGGGATGCTTGATTCAGGCAAACAGAGTTCATTACCCATGATTTCAGATTTAAAAGAACTTAATCAAGACTAAAGGCCAGCTGCCTTTTAATATCTCACTTCGGATGCGATATCACAAGATGTTGGGTCGAACCCCTGGCCCCTATTTTCTAGCTGAGAGTCTGATGAAGTCCATAGAGCCACCGACTGGAAAGCAAATGAAAATATGAATTAAGCAATACTAAAAATTAATATCACGTCATCTTGTAATTCCACTTCTGGGACTCTATCTGAGGATACATGTCAAATGGGAAAAGTTTTACTTAAAGAAGTGTTTATTGAAGTGGTTTTAAAAAACAATAATGGATTTTAAGTTTTTTAAAAAAAGGAAAAAGGAAAAAAGCAATAGCGGGGCGGCCGGAGGGCTCAATTTGTTAGAGAGCGAGCTCTTCACAACAGGGTTGCTGGTTCAACTCCCACAAGGGCCAGTGAGCTGCGCCCTCCAGAACTAGATTGAAAACAATGAGCTGCCACTGAGCTGCCGGAGGGGCGGCCGAATGGCTCAGTTGGTTAGAGTACGAGCTCTTAACAACAAGGTTGCCGGTTCAATTCCCGCATGGGATGGTGGGCTGTGCCCCTGCAACTAAAGATTGAAAACTGGCGACTGGACTTGGAGCTGAGCTGTGCCCTCCACAACTAGATTGAAGGACAACGACTTGGAGCAGATGGGCCCTGGAAAAATACACTGTTCCCCAACATTCCCCAATAAAAAACAACAACAATAATAGCAATAGTAATAATAATAAGAGAAAAAAGAAAAAGCAATAACTGTCTCTGAATGAGTTTGGTGTGTTTAGGATACTCTCAGCTAAGGGTAACAGACACCTGTCCTGGATACCTGGAAGGCTCAGGATGTCCATTATCTCACCATGATCGCACCTGTGGGAAGTCCGTGGGAGGATGCAATGATGGGATGCCTCGAGGGATCTGGGTCTGCTCTTCTGTGTCCTTGGCTGTGCGTTGGCTTTGTCTCTGGGCTGGCTGTCTTCATGGACACAAAATGGCTGCAGAGGTCCCGGTATCACTCTTAGATCCAGCCACCTCCAGAGAGAAAACAGGCATTGTCTCACGAATGCCTCTTTGTGAGAGCCAAGCAACCTTTCCCAGAGGCCCCCAGCAAACTCTCCTTCGTATCTCATTGCCTGTGATTGTGTCGTGTGCCCAGGTCTTCACCAACCCTGAAAAGAGAAACGAGGTGACTGGCATGGCCAGTCAGGACTCCCTCTCCGAGGCTGAGCCAGGGCTGGCTTCAGGACAGGAAGGGTGAATTGGACTTGATCAGAAAGGAAAAGGCGGCAGTGGGGACTAAATGTCTGGTAGACAATCAACAGGGTGGTGATTACCACAGGAGGTGTGGTAGTCACTGGTTGGTAGGTTAGCTGCAATTAAAAAGTTAGAATTAGGTTAAAATCAAAAGGCTAAATAATAAGTGGGTGTAACGTCTGAACCGTATATGACAAGGGTTGATACCATCAATGGAGAATGGACTCTTGCCAATCAGCCAAATGAACACTGCAATACGATAGGGCAATGTGAATACGTAAATGGATATAAATATCCACCAGTCCAGTGAGAAAAGTAAAGTTGATATCACTAATGCTCAACACATTTTTGCCTATAAACCTGGCTTGGAAAATCGCCAGGGCTGCTAAATTTTTGAGGAAACAGTCACTCAAATGCGGTGTTGAAGCATGCATAAATTGGTACAGCAAGTTGGCCTTGAAATTGTACCTGCTTTTCGTTTCGCTAAGGCAAAATTCACATAACATAAAATTAAGCATTTTGAAGTGTCCAATTCGGTGGCATTTAGTACATTCAACATGTTGTGCAACCATTACCTCTATCTAGTTCCAAAACATTTTCATCACTCCAAAAGAATACTTTGTACCCGTTAAGAAGTCACTCCCGGTTACCCCTAACCCCCAGCGTCTGGCAAAGCAACCTCTAATCTGCTTTCTGTCACTTTGGATTTACCTATTCTGGATTTTCACATAAATGGAATCATGCAGTGTGTGACCTTTTGTGTCTGGCTTCTTTCACTTAGCATAGTGTTTTCTAGGCCCACGCATGTTATGGCAACACTTCACTCATTTTTATGGCTGAATAATATTCCATTGTATGTGCCTGATTTTTGACCCATTAATTTCGCTTCTGGAAATTTATTCCAAGGAAATTATCATGAAGTTGTGCAAAGGACAACTACGAGGATCTTTCTGGAAATGTTAGACAGCCACAAGACAAGACTTGGAGAAATTACTCATGATTTATCCACATGATGGGATTCGATGAAGGCATCATCCGTTGTATTACAGGAAAATATTTCATACCACCAGACTGTACTTATGGCATATGGACAATTTTTTTTTTTAATTTATTGGGGTGACAATTGTTAGTAAAATTACATAGATTTCAGGTGTGCAATTCTGCATCACATCATCAATAAATTACATTGTGTGTTCACCACCCAGAGTCA